>NC_088334.1:26392500-26719166 GCF_036884655.1 Musa acuminata AAA Group | reverse complement strand
TGTCTTTTAACATGGGCAGAGCAGCCCCAAATCTTAACTACTTTAAGATCAGGCTTCTTCCCTTTCCATATCTCATATGGTGTAGACACCACCGACTTAGTTGGAACTCTGTTCAGAAGGTAAGCTGCGGTTTCTAGGGCATATCCCCAGAATGAGATGGGTAGGTCAGCGAAACTCATCATGGACCGTACCATATCTAATAATGTACGATTTCTCCTTTCAGAGACACCATTGAGCTGAGGTGTATAAGGAGGTGTCCATTGGGATAATATCCCATGGTCCTTGAGGAAGTGAGTAAACTCTGTACTTAAGTACTCACCTCCTCGATCTGATCGAAGAGTTTTGATACTCTTTCCAGTCTGGTTCTCCACCTCATTCTTATACTCTCTGAATTTCTCAAAGGCCTCGGACTTGTACTTCATTAAGTACACATATCCATACCTTGAGAAATCATCAGTAAATGTAATGAAGTAGGAGTAACCTCCAATGGCATGAGTTGACATGGGTCCACATACATCACTATGTATGAGTTCCAACAACTCAGTGGCTCTCTCTCCAGTTCCACTAAATGGAGAGTTGGTCAGTTTTCCACGAATGCAAGGCTCACAAGTTGCATATGACACATAGTCGAATGGATCTAGATATCCATCATTTAGCAACTTTTGAATCCTTCTTTCATGGATGTGACCTAGCCTACAATGCCACAGGTATGCACTGTTCAACTCATCTCGTTTCCTTTTGGACATATTTATATTCATGATATGTGGAGTGGTGTCTAACATAAATAAACCATTATGCAATGTTCCTTTCGTGATGATCTTATCATCTAATAATATCGAACAACCATTGTTCTCAAAAACAAATTTATATCCACTAACTGTTAAACATGAAATGGAGATAATGTTTTTGATAATAGAAGGAACAAAATAACATGCATCTAATGCAATAAAAGCTCCACTAGGCAGATGTAGGGCGACCTCGCCAACAGCTAAAACAGCAACTTTTGCTCCATTACCCATCTTGAGGTCCATCTCGCCTCTCTCTAGTCTCCTAGGCCTTGCCAGAACCTGCAACGAATTACATATATGATAAGCACTACCGGTATCTAATACCCATGTGTTATCATAAGAGTCTGACAAATGGAGACCGATCATGAATGTACCTGAAGCTTCATCAAGCTTTTGTTTCGCCCTTTCTGCAAGGTACTCTTTGCAGTTTCTCTTCCAGTGCCCATCTTTACCACAGTGGAAGCACTGGCCTTTGTCCTTTGTTGGGTCTTTCTTAGCAACCTTTGCTTTACCTTGTTTGCCCTTGCCCTTTCCCTTCTTAAGGGACCTTTCTGCTTTCCTTTTCTTTCTGGTCTCACCAGTGTAGAGAACTGGCTTCTCTTTCTTAATAGTACTCTCTGCCTCCCTCAACATATTGAGGAGCTCTGGGAGAGTCACCTCAAGCTTGTTCATATTAAAGTTCATTATGAACTGTGAAAAGGAATTTGGTAGGGACTGAAGCACAATGTCCACACACAAGTTATCCTCTAGGACCATTCCTAGACCTGTGAGTTTCTCTATCCACTCAATCATCTTTAGGACATGGTTCTGAACCGGTGTCCCCTCAGTCATCCTAGCACGGAAAAGGCTCTTGGATATCTCATATCGTTGAGTCCTTCCCTGTTCCTCAAACAATTTACGGACATGTAGGAGAATGGATCTGGCATCCATCTTTTCATGTTGTCTCTGTAACTCTGGAGTCATAGAGCCCAACATATAGCACTGAGCAAGAGTGGAGTCATCAATGTACTTCACGTAGCGAGCGATCTCATCCTCGCTTGCCCCTTCTTCGGGCGTAGGCATCACTGTATCAAGGACGTACACGATTTTCTCCGCTGTGAGAACAATTCTCAAGTTACGGAGCCAGTCCGTATAATTTGGACCAGTGAGGCGGTTGACATCAAGTATGCCACGTAAGGGATTTGAAAGCGACATTTTCTGAAAATAAAGATGTAGCAAAAATGAATAACATGCAGATTTTGCAAGAAATAAACTATCAAGATATGGACTTCTATCTTAATATGCTCCCACTATTTTACTAACGAGTCACGCGACACCCTCAGCACGTGAAACGGAAGTCTCTGGCAGACTTCTAGTGGGGATCAGGATCCAATCAGCGTCTTAGTGTAACCTCGAGGGACTCGACCAATCACACTAAGCCTAAAAGGTAGACAACTCTTGCCGATCACAACTCCTTGTGATTCCCGTCCTGTTCGGCCTCCGAATCACCATGGCCTCGAGGGACTCGACCAACCATGATGCTCGGTTAAGTCAACACCTTCGTTACAAGATGAGTCTGATTTGATGATATACCCTCGAGGGACTCGACCAAGCATATCATGCCCTCAGGTCACCGGTGACATCTCTATGTCGTAAGCAAGATAGCGAATCGCGATATAGGTGAGTCTCGAGGGACTCGACCAACTCAACCTACACCGGGATTCGGTTCCTACTCATAACGATGGAAGGCCACGTGGGTCAATCTAATTGCCTCACGTTTACCGACTTAATATTATCGAGAGATGTTTCTATGATTTGGTCTCCTATTATGACATGTCACACATGTACATATTTAATATATATCTACATCGCATGCAAATATATATATACATATCTAGTATGTGTATAAGCAATCACACCAGATGATCATGGACCATAACCTAATATGATTAGGCCCGAGCCAGTAGGCCTAATCACTCACATCAAGATCTATGTGTGCAACGGTGCATCTCCATGCCTTGTGATCGTCCATCTCGTCCTCGTTGGTTCCGTCGACATCTTGATGCATCTTCATGCATCACGATCGTCCGTCTCGTGGGTCCCGCTATGGCTTCCACGCTCCCGCTGCGCCTCCTCATGTGATTACAACTTAATCATAGGCACGCAGGCCCGACAATAAACGAGAAATATAATGGAGGTTCGCAGACCTCAATAATAATAATCACAAGTACACACATCACACGGTCCATGATCATCCGTCCACTCATCATACATCACATGTATAAATAATCGTCATTATGTAGGATTACTAGATAATAAAAATAATAATCAACTAAACCTTTTAATTAATTAATATTTTCTGAAATCAGGGATATATAGGGAATTTCTCAATTCCTAAGGGTATTTTCGTAATTTGGACAAAAGACAGAAACTGGAATTTCTCAAATTCCGAGGGGCAAAACTGTCTTTTGCGCAGAAAACCCTAATACCCTTTCCCCTTTTCGCTGCTGCGCCGCCGCCGCCGCCACCCTACTGGCGGCGGCCTGTGCGGCGAGGGCGAGGGCACTGCCCTCGCCTGCAGGCAGCACGCTCGCTAGCGGCGCTGCCGCTGCAGGTGGGCTCCCCCTTTGGGCGTCGCTGCCTCCGCAGGCGGTGCTGTCCCGCCGGGCGGCCGCCCCTGTGGGGGGGGGTTTCGCCCGCGGGAGTAGCGGCGGCAAGCGTCGCGCGTCGCTGCCCTGCGGCGGCAGGTGCCGTTGCCCTGCGGCGCCTCTGCCCGTGGGTTGCCAGCCCCGCCAGCAGCAAGCCTGCTGCAAGCAGACCGCCGGCCGGCTACTGCAGGCACAGCGCTTGCTCATGCGCCGGCGCTGTGCTGCTTGGCTGCGGCTGCGGCTGGCTGCAGGCATGCAGATCGAGGGCAGCAACTGTTGCTGCCCTTCCTTGCTTTTGCGTCAACGATTTTGACGTCAATATTCTTCCTAAACACAACACACGCAGTTCAAAAACCAATCATTCGCACGAACAACCTGGCTCTGATACCACTGTTGGGAAATCATGGGGGGCGACATCATATGCGCAGCGGAAGAACAAGAAAACAAAATCCCCGATTCCCAAAAAGATGTTCGTCGTCGTGCGAAGATTGGTGCGCAAAATCCGCAAAACACAAAACTGCGTATAAAGATTGTGTTACCTAGGGAGATCGTATATCCCTGTTTCCTTGCAGATCCTCAGGAGAGGGTGAAGGAGGTCAAGCGTCCTCCTCTCTAGCGGTGATCCACACAGCAGGGTTGCGACGACGCTCCTCAAAACTCCAGGCCTACTCTGAGGTGGAGAGGGAGAGGAGAATAGGAAGGGCAAGCAAAGACTCTAGCCTATGAGGCTGTGAATCCCTCCTATTTATAGAGATCCCGTGTCAAAACCCTAATGGGTCCTTTCCCTAGTGGGTATTGGATCTGCATCCAATAAGACAAGGGCTCCGTCGGATATCTCATATCCGAACCTCTACTCATCGCAATGCCTACCATATGTGTGTGACCCTCTAGGCCCAATATCGAGCTGGCCGTGAGTCATACCTGTCAGAACTCCTTCTAACTTAGTGAATTATTATCTCTGTAATAATTCACTCGACTCATCGACTACGGACGTACTAGGCCACTACGCCGTAGTCCCCAGACGATACAGGGGAATCCAATCCATTGGACCTGTCTGTCCTCAGTTACCATGTACCTATAATCCCTCATCCATCTAATATCCCAGAGACCGTATATCGAGCATGGTGCTGTCAGACCCATACGGTTTCTACTTGAGTCTCGCTCTAATCGGATTCTCCCGGAGAACTCTTTCTCTCTCAACCCGAATGACCCTGGCCAGGGATTTGTCTGAGCAAGAACACATGGGATATTCCTCTCATGATACCGAGAGTGGATGATCCTCTATCGACACTCAATAGCCCTCGTAAGGTCGACTACCACTCCCAATGACCAGCTGTACTAGATCTGGGAACAGCCAAACCTATAAGTCTGGTATCAAAGAGTGGAGCACTCATACAGGACATCCTTGGTGTCTCAAGTCTAAGAACCAGATACACCACTAGGACTACGGAATCGTTGTCTGACAATAAGGCATCATCAACCATCCAGCATTCCGTAAGCGGATCAATCAGTGAACTCATTCTCCAATGAGCACCTGTACTGTATCCCTAGTGTCCCTACATGAGCAGCTATGAGACCAGCTGCATCCATCATATGGACGAGTATACAGCACACCAGTCTATCCGGTTATCACGATGTCCCTCTCGAGTAACCTATGACCGGGATTATTTAGGATATGTGTTTAAAGGTGAATCGATCTCATTATCGTGATCTCATCACGATCCGATTCCCATTGCACAAATCCAAGGACATCACAATACATATGCATTTATGCAATAGTTATAAAGTGATATACGCCAAAAATATAATAAGCAAAAAGATTCTGTATCAAGTCACACGTGCCATCACTCACGTGATTGGCTTGCTGGGCACTTATGACTAGCAAAGACGCCACATGGGAACCATATGAGGAGCTGAAGACCTGGTTCCCTGAGTTCATGGAATCTCAGCCTTGAGGACAAGGCTGATTTGAAGAGGGCGGGTCTGTTAGGACTCTAGCTAGGAGAGTCCTAATTGAGAGGGACATTTGTTAGGATCGGAGCGGCACTAAGAGGGGGGGGTGAATTAGTGCAGCGGCTTAAAATGTTGGTTTCGATAAATCTTTTGTACGATAAAAATCGGAATCGGAAGTGTTTAACTTGAAAGCATATTCGCAAAGTTGTGCAGTAAATGTAATGAGGAAATAAAGCAAATAAGAGGGTTTGTAGTAATGTAAATAGCAGTAATGAAATGCAAACCAGAGATTACGTCGTTTTTAAAGTGGTTCGGTCAAGTGACCTACATCCACTTGCGAGGCCCCTCTTCGATGAGGCTCCCACCTTCCACTAGCAAATCTCTTGAAAGGGAAGGGTAAATACCCCTCTTACAACTCTTTACAAGCGGTTCACTCTCTTACAAATTTTCAGCAAGAAAGAAGGAGGTGAACACTAGCAAAATGAAAACAAGATTAGCTAGGACTTTTCTAAGACCTTTCTCTCAAACACTTGCTGCTCAAAAAGTTGTTTTCTCAGCTGAGACTTGAGGGGTATTTATAGGCCTCAAGAGGATTCAAATTTGGGCTCCAAAAATTTGAATTCTCGTATGTTCCCGATGCTGGCGGTGCCACCGCCCAGCGCTCGGGTGCTGGACGGTGCAACCGCCCAGCCCAGGAGGTGTCACCACCCAGCTCTCGGGTGCTGGGCGGTGCCACCGCCTAGGCCAAATCAGCTCACTGGTTGGGCTCCAAACTTGGCCCAAACCAGTCCGAACTCGGGTCCAATTGGCCCCTACTTGGGTTATACGATTAACACCTAATCCTAACCCTAATTAATGTGCTAACTACGAATTTAAAGACATTTTCTAAGCTATTACAAAGTCCGTAAGTCAAGACTTCTTCCGACGAGCTTCCGGCGAACTTCCGACGGTCTTCCGATAAACTCTCGAAAACCATTCTGTGGACTCCCGGCAAGCTCCTAGACTTCACGATTTGATCTTGGCGAGTTCCAACAAGCTTCTTCGGCAAGCTCCGATCTTTCTCGGTGAGCTCCGTGAACTTCCAACGAACCTTTCGGCGAGCTTCCGAAAAACCCTTCGGCAAGCTTCCTACTCATTCTCGGCTAGTTCTGACAGCATTCCCGACGAACCTTCGGACTTCCATCGAACTCTCGAACTCGCAACAAATCCTTCGCGCTTGACTCCAGCACTTTGTTTCGCTTTATGTCTTCATCGTTATCGTAGTTAATCCTGCACACACAAACCAAAACTCAACTCCGATCTAGACAATTATTACAATGCGAATTGACATTCTGTTGCCCGGCACGTCATTGGTTGGCGCTTCATCCGATTCTTCGGTGCATCGTCCTCTCTTGCGGCTTGTTGCCCAATCGGCGGTTGACCTCCACAACCCCGATATCCTTGGCGTAATTTCGCTCTCCTTGGCCCGATGCCCGACGTTCGAAGCATTCAGCCATCCAATATCCTGAAGTGATCTCTTCCGGCGCAACGTTAATTCCTCCTGCGTCAACTGTCTAAACATGATCGAGTAGACCTGCATCGCTCAAAATACAGTTTAAATTATAAACACATATCAAGTGATTTCATCATCAAAATACGAGATTCAAAAACATTCTGTTAGGACTCTAGCTAGGAGAGTCCTAATTGAGAGGGACATTCATGTAGGAGGTTTTTTCTTAGAGAAGAATTAGGAGTTGTAAGGGAATAGGAGTCTTAAGTAGGAGTCCTATTATGAGTTGGTTAGAAGAAAGAGTCTTAAGTAGGAGTCCTATTAGGAGTTAGGGTTTAGAAGCCCTATAAATAGCCTTGTATTCCTTCTCTGTCCTTAGGCAATAGATGAATCTTTTCTGCAGCCTTTGATCAGCAACTTGAAGGGAGGAACCCCTATAGAGTTCCAAGGAGGCCGATCTCCTAAAGAGATCAACCTCAAGTTTAAAATCTGCAAGGGTTCTACCACTATGTTTCTGTCTACACCATCAAAACGTCCTCTCCTAGCTTGTCTCCTAGGATTAATATCTTGACCAATTAGAGTATCTTGGTCATCATCCACGTAATGGCCACCATCATATTCATCATTGACAAAGGTTGGTTGTCTCCCACGTCGTGGTTCACCTTGCAATCTATTAATTGCATCATCATGCCTTTCTAGATGATCTCTTATATCTCTCATCACTTTGAACATACATTCAAATTGTTGCTGCATTACTTGAACGAAAAGATCATTGGATGAAGAACTCGCTTCTTGGAATACCATGCAATTTAACAATCTTCTTAAAATACAAATCAACTATATAAGATGTATCATTCGATTTATTGCAGGGAACAAAGTGAGACATTTTTGAAAATCTGTCAATAACAACCATAATAGAGTCCTTTTTCCTTTCAATTCTTGGTAGTCCTAAAATGAAATCAAGACTCACATCCTCCCATGAAGCATTTGGCATAGGCAATGAAGTGTACAATCCAGAATTTTGACTTCTTGTTTTTGCCAAATGACACACTCAGCATTGCTTTACATGTCTCTCCACATCTCTAAACATCTTAGGCCAATAGAAGTTTGATTGAACAAGAGCTAGATTATTGTCTCTACTGAAATGTCCCCCCAAAATACCACCGTGAGCTTCAGCTAGAATTACTTATCTCAAAGAACAAGATAGAACACATAAAGAATTAGCTCAAAAAAGAAAACCATCAAAGATAGAAAATTACTAAAATAAACCTAATTTGTAATTCTACCATATTGAGCCAAAATCTACATCATTTTCATAGGGATCTTTGAAGGTTTCAAATCCAACCACTTTGACTTTCATTGCTGATAATAAAAAATATTTTCTGCTTAATGCGTCAACAACTACATTTGGAACACCATATTTATGCTTGATTGTAAAGTTATAAGATTGCAAAAACTCCACCCAAGCTACATGCCTCTTGTTTAGCTTGTGCTGGTGATTAATGAACTTTAATGCCTCATGATCAGAATATAGGACAAATGGCTTGACAATAAGATATTGACTCCAATGAGATAAAGCTCGATAAATGGTATAAAACTCCTTATCATAGGTAGAATATTTCTTTCTTGTATCACTCAACTTTTTACTAAAAAATATAATGAGTTTTTCGTCTTGACTCAAAACAGTACCAATTCCCACATTATATGCATCACATTCAACCTCAAACACATTGTCAAAATTTAGTAGAACTAAGATAGGAGCTTCGGTCAACTTTCTTTTTAAAAGCTTAAAAACATCATTAGCCTCACTAGTCCATTTGAATTTATCACATTTCAAACATTCGATGATTGGAGCAACAATAGAGCTAAAACCCTTAATGAATCTTCTGTAAAATGAAGTTAAGCCATGGAAACTCCTCACATCATACAATGAAGCAGGTGTTGGCCAATTGAGAATAGCTTCTACCTTACTTTGATCCATCATGATTCCATTTTTTGAAAAAATATACCCCAAAAATACAACACTAGAAGTAAAGAAATCACACTTCTTTAGATTAGCATGAAGCTTTTGCTGCCTCAAAATAGGAAAGATCTCTTTCAAATCATATGCTCCTCTTTGCTCTTGTTGTACACCAATATATTATCTAAACTCTAACAAACATTCCAATACATGGCTTAAGTATGTGATTCATAAATTTAATAAAAGTACTAGGAGTATTAGATAGCCAAAATGGCATAACTAACCATTCATATAAGTCTTCTCTAGTTTTAAATATCATTTTCCACTCATCTCCGAGCCTCATTCTTATTTGGAGATAGCCACTCCTCAAATCAATTTTAGAGAAAATATAAGCACCACATAATTGATCAAGTTAATCATCTAACCTTGGAATAAGAAAATGATAGTCCACTGTGATTTTGTTGATGGTGCGACTATCCATACATATTCTTCAAAAATCATCCTTTTTAGGCACTAACAAAGCTGGGACTACACAAGGACTCATGCTCTCCTGAATCAATCTCTTTTCCATCAACTCGTCCAGTTGTCTTTGAAGTTCTCCATGCTCCTTGGGACTCATTCTGTATGTTGCTTTGTTAGGTAGAATAGCCCCCAGAATAAGATTAATATAATGTTGGATGTCTCTCAAAGATGGATGGCCATGTAGAATCTCTTTCGGTATAACATCTTTAAACTCCTCTAAGATTTGTTTTATGATTGCTGGTGTCTCCTTGTGTTGTTCATTTTTCTCTACTACTACTAGAGCCATAACATGACCACCCTTGTATAATCCACCTTTGCATTCACCATAGGACATAAAATCACTAACTTCTTTATTTGGTGCACTGATTTCGGAAGGTTATAATAGAGCTAAGATAATATTCTTTTCATTCACCTTAAAAAAATATGTTTGTAGCCATCATACAATACCCTTCTATTATAATGTCAAGGTCTTCCCAACAGCAAATGATAAGCATCCATAGGAGCAACATCACACCATACTTCATCTTTATAATACTTGCAAATAGAAAACGAAACTGAACATCTTTTAGTTACCTTGAAGTTATTTTCTTTTTGCAACCAACATAATTGGTATAGATGTAGATGAGGAATTTTGTCCAACTTTAGCTTTTGCACCATCTCCAAAGATATCACATTTTCAAAGCTGCCGTTATCGATGATCACCAAGCACACCTTACCAAGAGAAGTGCATTTAGTGTGAAACATATTTTTTCTCGCCCAACTTTCATCCTCGACCACATAAGAAACTTATAAGCTACATTGCAATACAATAGATAAACCATAATCTGCATAAGTAACATCTTCCTTATCTTCATCATATTTTGATTTTTCGTCGGCTTTATCTACTCCATCACTATGATCTTCAACAAAAGTTATAATCCTCGTATTTGGACAATCTGAAGCAATATGCCCAAAACCATGACATTTGAAGCATTTTCGGCCACTTGGGTAGAAGAATTAGGTGTTTTTTCACTAGCAGCAAATTCTTCATCCTTTTCTTGTACCTTCGATATCACCTTGCTTTGGATAGTAGGCTTAAAACTTCCTCCTTTTATATAGCCTTCTTTTGAACCATACCGAGAACTCTTTTCAAACTTCTGTTACTTTTCAACATTTAATGTCAACTTGCTCACATCATTTAAAGACCAATATGGTTACAGTTGAACAACTTTAGCAATCTCATACTTCAGACCTCCTAAGAATCTTGCAATGGTTTGCTCTTCTGATTCCACAAGCTCTCCTTTTAACATTAGATTATCGAATTCTACTATGTACCCTTCCAAACTAAGATCTTTTTGCTTTAAATAATGGATTTTGAGAAATATCTCTTGCCGATAATTGTCAGGTAAATATTTTTTCTTCAGCTTCCTTTTCATTTTTTCCAATGTCACGATCATACTCTTCCCTTATGTTCTCTTTATTTCTTTTGTTCTGGTGGTTCATGAAAATCAAAAATTCTTTCCACTGTACTAAGCCAATCAATAAAGTTATCAACATTAGTTTTACTTTCAAACTCGGGAAAATCCAATCTTGGGTTGTATTTGTTCTGTCACTCATCTTGGACTTCATGTCTTGCCCGAAATCTTCTCGATTCTCTTGGATGAGGAGGTGTATCATCATCATAGTAAATTCATGGACATCATTTTCATGCTGGTTGTGTCTACTTTGAAGTTCTTCGATTATTTCATTTTTTTCTAATAGATTACACAGCAATCTTCATAGTTGTAGCCTCAATGACTCAGCATCATCTTCACAGCAACCACCTTCACCAACTATATATTTTCCATTCTATCTTGTCATGATCTCTAACCTTTGGCTCTGATACCAAACTGATACCGGGGGTGATGCAGAATGGGGGGTAAAACATAATAGGTTTTGATAGAAAATTGATAGTAGAGCTGTATTTGCTGGAATGAATATTTCGGATAGAAAAGTCATAGTAGATGAGGAATTAACTCTTGAAGAAAAGTCACAACCAAAGGTATAACTAATCCTTCCAACCATAGCCTTTTTCCTTAGTCTAGTAGCCAAACGTCTACATCAAACTCTACCTAGTTGCTACGAGAAGTTTTCAATGCTTGTTGTCTATTGTCCAAACCTCAATAGGAGGTTCCAAAAGTGAGAGAGGAGGAGATCGAAATTAGTAGCAATATGCAGTCTATCGAGAGTACCTTGTGTTATCCAAAGATAATCTACAACTTACATGCATATTAGTCTCTTTACGCACTTTACCCTACGTGCCTATTAGTCTCTTTACAATTTTTTAATTATATTGCTTCACAAGCAACGAAGATTATTTTCTTTTAGTTTTATGCTTCATTTTCCTATGATTATTCTTTCCTTTATCAAAACTTTTATTTCCTAAGAAATTCCTCATTCTATATACTCCTCCAAGGGCAACAATCATCTTATAATGATTAAAAATGACTGGTAAAACTTTTGACAAAATTTCCTCACATGTCATCACTAATATACTTCTTTGCCTTGCTAATTTTCCTCCCTCTTTTGCATTGCTAATCACTATAATAATTAAAAATTTCTTGAAATCTCTATCTGCTTATTCTCTCCATTTACTGTTTGATTAATTTTTTCCGGTTCTCTTCTATTAAAAACCAAGGAAGATACTTAGTCCCCTTACATGTTCCCAACTCTCCTTCTGTTTCATTGTTATGGCCCAACTCCTTACCCACATGCACAATATTGTTTGTCATTTGGGTCTTCTTACATTTTTTTCCTTTACGCACTCATTCAAGGTCTATCATGCAATTCTAAAGACGGTTGAGGTGAAACTAATAAAATAAAATAAAAATTCAAAAATCTAAAATCTAAAATATTTTCTTCCCAAGAACATTAATCAGGTCACCGAAAGAAAAATTTACAATCATTTCAATATTCCGAAGGGCAAATATTTCTCCTTTCAATATCCTGACATGCGCTCATTGCTCCTAGAAGAATCTCCATTTCTGATGTTAACTATGATTCAGCCTTTATCTAGCATACTTGGGCAATGGCAGGGTACCCCTCTACTCCAAGTTGTTTGAGTTTTGATCAATTCTGTACTTAATGCTTTAACTACTCATTCCTGGTTTCCTATCTCAACTCTTAATAAGCCAAACTCTGTTATTCATAATTTCTTGTGGAACCGTTCCAACCACAATGGTCTTCACCTCTTATCACGAGATATTTCCATTTTACCAAGTGGAAATATTTCTCAATTTGTCAACCAGGCTGACACTATTTGAGTCAAATTTGTCTATCCTAAATATGGTTCTCATCAACCTTGGAAGTTTTACAATCCTTTCAAGCTTAATTAGTATTGGAATTTGTTTAGTCAACTACAGGATCATTTGAAAATTGGTTTTTCTAAGTTCATTGTTGATGACTCCCCTGTTACTATCTTGGGAGATTACTAGATTTTTGACGCTCCTGTTGCTCTTAAATGAGCCTTTGTTCATAATAGTTTCCAACTTATTGCATCATAGACACTTGAATAATGACAAGCATAACACACTTTTTATGCTTTCCTTACGAGGCAGATTAAGCTAATTGATCTATTTTGAACCTTATAATTTTTGTGTTTGGAAGCCCGATACTAAAGGTATAGCATCGGCTAAATCAAGTTACACAGAAATTGGTGCATGTTGTGGAAGCTTCCTATTTTGTCTTGGATAAAAATATTCTCTTGGAAACTTTTGCACTGCCGCCTCCTATCTCAGACATACTTGCCTGTTTTAATAAATGTGATGCTCTCATTTGTCCTCTTTTTTCTGCACTACCTGAGTCTACATAATTTTTTCTTCACTTTAACTTGGTTATATATCTTTGGCATGCTATTGAACATCACTTAAACCTCACCTTTGGATCGTTTGCTACCTAGCATCAACGAGGGATGATCTTTAGATCCTAAGGCACATCTTCTCCTTCAAGCCACCATTGCAATATGCTTTTAGTGGATTTGGTGGGCTAGAAAGTTCTTTTCAATAGTCTCAAAGTTTCCCCTATATGTATACTCCACATAGCCCCTCCTCGGTATATGATCTCATTGATGTTCATGTTTCTGAAAGTTTATTTAAACTTTCATTACTCGTTTTAATTGGGTTAAACTTCTGTTTTGGTTGGGACAAACTGAACTGTGATGGTTCTCTAAATTTTTTTAAAGGTTGTGGTATTAGTTTTATTTTGCAAGAGGATACCGGCGATGTTTTCTTTGCTGGATGCAAGTTCTTGGAATGGCATAGTATTTTGTATTCGGCAACCATAGAAATTAGAGATGTGCACTCAGGGAATACCTATGGCCACTTTAGGACATCCTTACTATTATCAAGGATATTTTCTTCCTTCTGCATTTGATGAATATGTGATCCCTTATGTTTTTCGTGAAACCAACAACAATTGGTTAATGAACTGTGCTAGATATTCTAAATCTAACAGCTTTTGACGAGGGGATTGGCCCTTTGATTTCTTCTTTTGATCTGTTCCGACAAGAGGGACAACTTTTGTAATTGTTTGACTTAGTCATATATTTTGATTCAGCAAAATATAAAAAGAAAGGGTTGTGTGTACTGCAACTGCTGTATGCAGATCAGGAATGAGGTGATAAAAACCAGACCTCCAACAACAGTTGGTGTCTGCAGTTGGTTGTCCTTCGCTGACGCCCCCACTTTTTCACATCAAATCACCACCTATCGAAACTGTAGTAAAAGAGTCGTGTGACTCGGAGGGAGAGAGAGAGAGAGAGAGAGCACGCTAGACGGGCTACGGTAGACCTCGGACATGACCACGTGCATTTGTAGCTACGAGATTGGGGCACCCCATGCACGCTTGTCTACCCCATGCAACTGCAACTCACGTTTGATGGAGACCAGATGCAGATCAAGACACAAATCCCTCTCTCTCTCTCTCTCTCACTCACTCACTCACACTCACTCTGAGAACTGAAGATAAAGGTAGGAACAAACAATGAGTTCTGGAATGATCATATGGTCAGAGGAACCATCATCTTTATCTTAACATACAGATGTGTATCATCTTAATACAAATCCTGATGATTTCACTGTAACAAACTACCTTAGCAGCTTGATAGTTCATGGTTGAGGGAGAGGCTTGGTAGTGGGTGGCATGTTCTTGCAGATGACAGGATTGATGAAAGGAGGGTGACAGTTTTGTGGGTGTCTGTGGTGGTACCATGGAGAGAAGAATATGGAAGCTTGGGGAGCACCATTTGATGGTTGTTAACTATATAGTGACAGGACCATTAGTCTCTTGATGGGATTAGTCTAAGATGAACAGTGGACATGAGTGCCCATTAAGCTTGGACTCCGAACCACTTACACTAAGGTACCTGCCAATGTACTGTTTGCTTCTTTCGTACTTCATCATTATAGTTTATTTGTGCAATCATGATGCACAGCCGATGAGTATCCCCTTTCTTTAAATATTTATATTTTAGCCGTAAAAAAAGAACGAGAGAAAAAAAAAAAAGGGAACATGTCGATCATAGCAACGGCTTTGTTTGTTTCCTTGACATCAATTCTCCAACCTCCATTTCGTCCTAGTTTTGTTTGGTAGTCTTTATATCTATGACCTTGGTTCTTTGATGAGCCTTTTCCCCCATTTTTCCTCCATAGTTTTCTTATTTAGATGACTTTCAGACTTTCATATGTGTCCCCCCTCCCCCGCCCCCGCCACCCCCCCCCCCCCCCCCCCCCCCTCTCTCTCTCTCTCCCTCTCTCTCTCTGAATTCTTTCACTTTCGCCTGTCCAGGGGTCATTCATCTGAAAGAAGCAAGGGAAATTAAAGCGCATGTGGGTGTGGGGGATAGAAGCAGCAGCAGGCAGCCCATGCAATATGTTTGATAAATGCATGGAAGATCTCTCTCTCTCTCTCTCTCTCTCTCTCTCTCTCTCTCCATTGCTATCAAAGGCCAATGTCATGTCCCCTTCCTCACATGGGGCAGCCACGGGCAACACCTGCTCGTCCTTGATCTGATCTCTCCTCCCCTGCATCAAGAAAAAACCACGGCCTGTGGCTGCTATCTCCCATGTGGCTGCCTTTTCTTGGGCACCTCTCCGAGCTGAATCCTTCCTCCCATGACATAATCCTTCCCCTTAATTGGTCATATCCCCTCACTGGTAGTTCCCCGCACGAAGGTGAAAGTCCCTGTTGCAGTATTGCAGCGGGCAGGTGTCGTTCCTCCCACCCACCAACTCAATCGTCAACCTGCGAGTCCTGTTAGGGTAAATGAGGCTACAGTATCACTCTTGGGCCTATTATGGCAGCCCACTGAACACAGTGGACCTCCGAGTCCCCGCTATGGCGCACAGCATCACATGCATACTCCCTGGGGCCTCAGGTGGCCTGGTCGTCGTCGCACCGGAGATCGGGGACCGGCCACCCCGTCCTTCTCCCGGCCAGGAAACAACCAGGTGTGGCTGAGCAGATGCGCCATCCTTGGGTCGCCGGTCGCAGCCGATTCCTGTGTCATGTTCCCACGTCTACACTGTCCTTTGTCCCCTCCCCTCCGCCCCAACCTTTGGTACTACCTTAATCTCCATCCACAATTATGGCAGATTGGCATTTAGCAGCGTCCTCAGTGGAGTCTTAGGAATACACCAGCCCTACCTATATATCTACAGGAGAAGACAATACCAGAGCAGGCAAAGGTGGGGTGGCCATTGCTGAAAGCAGAAGAGACATAAGGCATCTTTCTGGTCCAAAGTAAACCGGTTTTAAACCAAAGCTTTGAAGTTTTAACTGTTTCCCTTGTTTCAACCATTACGTAGAGAAAAGAAGATGGGCCCCCTGAGCCTCCGTGGAACCATGGGCCATCACGATGAGCAAAGTGGAGCCGTTGTATCAGTAGTACTCAGGGAAGACATGTGGCCCCTCAACTACATACACTTAATACACATTGTTGCCTTTTAAAGACCCTTCCCCTAACCCTTCCTCCCTCTCAGTTCACTCCCCTTTCTTTTCTCCCTCCCCCTGTCCTGTGCCACTTCTTCCCTTAAGAGGAGAGAAAAAGAGGGGGGGGAAAATAGACGAAGGTTATAGCTGTAGCCACTAAAGTCATGTCGAGCAGAGGTAGTAGCAGCAGGATCACAGACGAGGAGATCAACGAGCTCGTCTCCAAGCTCCAGTCCCTTCTGCCTGAGTCCCGCCGTAGGAACATAGGCAGGGTAAGTAAAACAGATCGCCCACTTAAGTCTCTCCATTTGTTTGCAGCAACTTCATGGCTGTGGTTTCCTGCTTGTGATGCACGCTGTTGCATGTGGGTGCTCAGGCATCTGCGTCGAAGCTGCTCAAGGAGACATGCAGCTACATCAAGAGCTTGCACCGCGATGTGGACGACCTGAGCGACCGTCTCTCCGCCCTAATGGCCACAATGGACGCCAACAGCCCTCAGGCCGATATCATCAGGAGCCTCCTCAGGTCCTAGGAGCCATGGTTATGGAGTTCTGAGGGTGATTTATGGTGTTCAAGAGTGTGTGAGAGACGTATTGTGTTGGCTAGTTCGCCCGTACCTCCTGCTTGATGTTATTGCTTCTGCTCTTCCCGGCCTCCATTTTCCTCTCTCTACGTTTCTCCTGGTCTGGCTTGAGTTGTTTCTTTCATGATGAACAACCAACGAGGCCGGAGAAAATATCATGTATGATATTTTCCATTACTAGCAAGCAAACATGTCTCCACGGTTTCGCTTCTACAGTCTTATCTACCTCCATGTTATTGTTTGGTGTTGGATGAAAGAGAACCAAAACCATCACAAGAAGACGAAGAACGCTTATATAAAAAATCTCATTCTAAAGACCCAAAAGAATGTATGTAAAAAACAGTATCGGAAACGAAATATTCGCTCGAAACAGAAGGGATAATATCAAGATAAAAGGAACAAAATGACAAGAAAATCTTCCATATGCTAATTAAGATGATGGGATACTACACAGAAATCAAGCTGAAGTGAACAGAAGAAACGTATGGCATTTATCGAGATGCTGTGGGCGAGATTATACGGTCAAACTTTCTGGCTCGAGGCATGATGCTGTACAGATAAAGCGTGACAGATCTTGATCTCTGAAACTTTGCAGACATCTGCTGATGACTGAGTCAGCTTTCATGACTCGGAAGCTTTGGAGAAAGAGAGACCAAAAACTGCATCAAATGTCTGCAGACCAGCAACACCAACTTTTGCCGGAAAGCAGAAAAAAGAGGAGGAAAAGAAAAAAAAAAAAGGAAAAGGAGGGTAAGAGGGAAAAAGCAGCAGAATTAAGCGTACATGGATCGAGGTGAGAATGACGTATCAGGCCGACCACCGGAATTGTTGATCACAGTTTAAGGTTGGCTGGGGGCTTGGGAGTGGAGACAAAGGAGAAATTTGATGACTGTGGCAGAGGGGAAAAGACAAGGCGGTGGGGGTCCCGTCGACGATCACCTGATCCAATGGACGTCAGCCGCACAGGAGAACCAAGTACGACGCACAAGTCAGCGCAGACAACGAAACGTAGACGGCTCCTCGTCTTCGTGGCCGATGGACAACAGTTCGGTGTTATTTTTCCTTTTTCGAGTATGATATTAAATTGTGTATAACAATAAAAAATTCAGTACTCTGATACATCTTCTTCATCTTCGGAGAAGAGAAGGTAGTTCTTGGAGAGTTCGGTCTGGTCAATTTTTGATATGTTGTATTTGTACGATAAAGTTGCTACTGTTAGAAAAGAAGAGACTTCCATCGTAATATTTGACTATGGTATTATTATTGACTTTGTGATATATTTATTGTGATCGTGATATTTGACTTACAACTATAATACTTGACTCTTATAGTTTTGACTATGGTATTATTATTGATTTTGTGATATATTACGATCGTGATATTTGACATAGAACTGTAAAATCAAACTCTTATAGTACTTTCATTATAATTTTTGATAGGGAACCATAATACTAGTCTCTTATGGTATTATCATCGTAATTTTTTATACCAAGTCTATGATGATATTGCTATTGTTATTAGTAGTATCATCGTTGATCTAGGTAGTTTAAGCTATATGTTTGGCTTTCTAATATCACAAATTTGATTCAATTTGAAGTCTAATGACTTCTATGATAAGTGAGCTTTGTTTTGACCTAATACCGGCTCAAATTAGTCCAAGGTTACCTCGATAAAGACCTTAACTTATTAATTACTTATTTGACATATCTTCGAAGATTTAAGTATGTTGTCCACTCATCTAACATGTCATCAAATCATTTGACACTTCGTCTAAACCCTCGATACATTGTCTATTCTCTAATATATTACCTAATCCTCTAACATATAAACTTCGTCATAACATTTGATCGTCCGACACGATATCTGATCATTTGGGTATGATTTTTGAAACTTTAGCACAAAGTCCATTCTTTGACATATCAACCAATCCTCAAGCTCGATATTCAATTTTGTTGGATCCAACCTATATGTGGGCTTAGATAATTTGGGCCGTTTGAACCCAAATGAAAGAAATTAAAAAGAGGAGAGAGAAGGTGAGGAAAATAGATCAGTGTGCACAGTGAACGCGCGTGCAGAGGAAAAAGGAGAGAGAAATAGAGAGAGAAAGATTAGGTTTCTGAGTTTTCTATTTGACGATCTGTGGCCAAACATTGTCAGTTTTGGCCCAAATTTTATGTGGAGAATCCTTACAGCAAACTCTACAATCCTGACGGTGTTGATCTTTAGTTTACCCTCTCTAAGGTACTTTCCTGTGATATCTACTTTGTGAGACCTAGAATTTTCTTTTGAGGAGATCCATCCTATATGATGATATGCTAGAGCCAAGATCTATGTTCTTGATGTTATTCTGATCCTCTAATTATTCTAGAGAAGATCTACTGTAAACCTGTTATCATTATTATTGACAGTGGAAGTTTGACGTGGACTACGGTCCCGTGGTTTTTCCCACATTGGGTTTTTCACTTTAAAAGATTTAGTCTCACTGTGTGATTGATTATTTACTCTATTGTTTATGCTATGCTAGTTGATATTTTCATTTGGATATTAAGTTGGTATTTTGATGAGGAACCCATTTTGATACACAAAGAGGGAAAAGAATATTCCGCTTTAACAGGATTTTTTCCAATAAAATTTCAGTACAAAAATCTTTCGACATAATATCCGACTCTCTTTCTCAATATTTAGCCATTAAGTGCTCCAAGTCTATGATCAAAGTATTTCCTATGTCACAAGTATAAGAAAGCACATTAGTTCACTAAGCTTATTAATTGATTTCATCATTAAAATCTAAATTTCAATAATCTCTTACTTTTTTATGATAATAACTAATTGATGATGAAATTTTAACTAAACTCTCTCTATCAACGTGTCTTTTTAATATATATATTGATAAACTTGAATTCAACTAAAAAGGGCATATATCCTTTTAAATACTTATCTTGAATTCAAGTTGATATTATTAATATTATGATTTAATCATTCTAAACTCAAATAATAATATACAATCAAGTTTTGAATTTTAAAGTATAATATTTAATCATCATCAAGATATAATATTAACCATTAGTCAGAAATAAAGGATAAGCATAAGTTAACTATTTACATGTGTTAAATATATATAAAAGCTAAATATAAGTTATATAATCATAAAAAAATCATATGTTAAAACATCATAATTCTTCTTATTCAAACTTGAGTCATTGTTTCTACTCCTTTGTCATCAACAAAGATGAGTTAAAAATAGACATGAGTCACTACTCCTTATTTATCAACAAAAAAGAGTAATATATACACAATAACAACTCAAGCTCTTCCACTTTATCATCAACAAATATTAGTAATGTTGAATCTCGTATTTTGATGATGAAATCACTGGATATATGTTTATGATTTAATCTGCGTTTTGAGTAACGCAGGATACTTCGATCAGGATGAGACAATTAAAGCAGGAAAATCATGTTGTGCTGGAGGAACATGTCAAAAGATTGGACGTCGGGCCGGTGGATCGGTCGACGTATCGACAGAAGGCTTCGGGCCATGGACTCGGGCATCGGGCCAAGAAGAGCGGGTATTGTGCCAAGGATATCGGAGTTGCAGAGTCAACTGGCCGATTGGGCAATAGGCTGTAGGAAAGGACGATGCGCCGAAGAATCGGACGAAGCGTCGAGGGACCAATGGCATGTCGGACAACTTGGTTAATTGCTTAGGATTAATTGTCTCGATCGAAGTTTTTATTTTAAGTGTGCAGGATTAACTACGATGAAAGTTAGACAAGCAGCAGGAGTTGCGCCGGAGTCAAGTTCATGATCACGTTGGGAGTTCGAGAGTTCGACGGAAGTTCGGACGGTCGTCGGAGGTTCTGCGAGAACAGATCCGAGAAGTCCAGAAGCTTGCAAAGCGAAGCTCGTCGGAACTCGCCAAGTGGATCGTCGCAAAGTCCAGGAGTTTGTCGGAAGTCCGCAGGAGCATCACCGAGGGTTCATCGGATGATCGACGGAAGTTCGCCGGAAACTCGCCGGAAGAAGCGATTGACGCACCGAAGCAAAGCTGTAGAAATTGTCTTAGATCTAATCGTAGTTAGCACGTTGATTAAGTTGGAAAATGGGAGGTGATCCCATTAGCTTAATCATGGGGCAATTGGGCCCTTGAAAGACTGAAATTGGGCCGAATGGAGCTAACCATTCGAACCCTGATTGCACTAGGAGGTGCAACCGCCTAGGCCAGGAGGTGGCACTGCCTGGGCTAAGCCTCCCAGCGAGACTGGGCGGTGCAACCGCCCCAGCCAGGAGGTGGCACCGCCTGAGCTCAGTCTTCGAGCTAGACTGGGCGGTGCAACCTCCCTGACAGAGAGGTGGCACCGCTTGAGCTCGGTCTTCGAGCTCTGGCAGAGAGGTGCAACCGCCTCAGTCAAGAGGTGGCACCGCTTGGGGCTCAGTCTCCGAGCCAGACTCAGGAGGTGCAACCGCCCCTGACAGAGAGGTGCAACCACTTGAGCTCAGTCTTCGAGCTCTGTTAGGCGGTGCAACCTCTCCAGTCAGGAGGTGCAACCGCTTGATCCCGGAATTCCAGGATTTGATCGTTTTGAGCTCCAAATTTGAACTGGGTTGGGGCCTATAAATACCCCACCCATTCAGCACTGAAAGCACAGAACGCACACTCGAAATCTTGCTATCTTTCTATGTTTCTTAGAGTTCAAAATTGCTAGTCCTCCTCTTTCTATTCTTCAAGTCTTGAGTTGTAAAGAGAGGAGAGAAAGGTTCTGTAAGGGTTGTCTCTTGAGCCCGTCAAAAGGAGTGAAACTGTAAAAGGGCAGTTGGCCTTCGCCTATTGAAGGAAGGCCTCTAGTTGACGTCGGTGACCTCGTCGGTGGAGGAAGCCAAAAGTGGAGTAGGTTAAGACTGACCGAACCACTCTAAATCTCTGGTTTGCGTTTATTTTGAGCACTTTATCATTACTGCAAACCTCCTACATAGCTACTGCTCTCTACGCCTTTACGAACAAGTTTCTAAGTGCTGATCTTTCCGAATCTGCATTCAGACGTAAATCAGTGTTTTCATACATTACAGTTTACGTTTACGTTTTGATTCTGCAAAACTGTCTTCTGCGCTTTTACGAACGAAGTTTCTAAGTTCAGATCCCTTTAAAACTGCGTTTAGACGTAAACTGCACAAACTGTGTTTAGACGTAAAACTGTGTTTTAGACGTAAACTACTTTTAAACGTAAAACTACGTTTAGACGTAAAACTGCGTTTAGACGCAAACTGCGTTTAGACGCAAAACTACGTTTAGACGTAAAACTGCGTTTAGACGCAAACTGCGTTTAGACGTAAAACTACGTTTAGACGTAAAACTGTGTTTAGACGTAAAACTACGTTTAGACGCAAACTGCACTGTGCTTAGACGCAATCTGATCTTATACGCAAACTGCGCTTAGACACAAACTGCGTTTAGACGCAATCTGCATTTAGACGCAAACTGCATTTAGATGCAAACTGCGTAAACTGCGCTTAGACGCAAACTGTGTTTAGACATAAACAGCACTTAATCATAAGTATTCTTAGAATCGGCTTTTGCATCAAAATAGTTTTTATCAAACGAACGCAGCTTTCGTTTTTAATCGCTGAAAGATTTCCGCTGCACTAATTCACCCCCCCCTCTTAGTGCTCTCGATCCTAACAAGTAAAAGTTAAGCATGAGTTACTATTTCTCTTACTTTATCATAAAAAAAAGAAAGAAATATACACATAATAATAACTCAAGCTACTAGGGTGTTGGTAGTCCAAAGTGTCTAGACAAAGTATACAAATGTTCATCAAAAGACTCAAGATGCTAGTAAAGATATATTTTTTTTATTTTTAACTAATATCCTAGTTAAAGCCATATACTATCATCCAAAGAAATTTAACAAGTCTAGTTCCCTTCTTATAAAATCAAATTATTCCTTACTCAGTGGTTTAATAAAAATATCTGCTAACTTATATTTTATGTCAATAAAATTTCAAAATATCTCATGATTACTAATATGTACCTTAAATAAAATAGTATCTATTGTCCATAGGCTTGGTTTGAGAATGTTGAATAGAATTTTTTATCAAGTAAATGACACTAGTATTATAATACTTTATAGAGATGTTTTTCAAACATAGACTATAGTCTTCTAAAGTGTGTTTCATACAAATAACCTATGCATAATATGCATTTACTGTAATATATTCAACATAAGACACAAATAGTATAATAAAATTTTACTCTTTGGATGACAAAAAACTAATACATGGCCTAGAAACTGGTAAGTTCTAGATGTACTCTTTTTATATATTCAAATCTTAGTGATTGTTCAATATGAGCTTCTTTCAAAATATAACTATTAAAAAATATTTTTAATATTTATTTGAAATAGTTTTAAAATTTTAAAACAAGCATAAGTAAGGAGTATTCTTATGACTTCATAATATATATTTTTTCTTAGTTAAAATCTTTAGCTACTAGTTTGGTCTTGTTCATCTTACTTCATAATAAGGAGTATTTTTTTATTTTTTCTAAAGACTCATTTAATGTTAATTATAAGATGATAACTAGCTCTAGGAACAAGTTTCCAAACTTTATTTCTTTTAGATTGATTAAGCTCTTTATGCATTGCTAGAATTCATGAGTTATCCTTAAAAGCAGTATTAATACATTTAGGCTCAATTTAAATTTAAGATAAAAGAATACTATTTTCATAAATAATTTTTAAATAAAAATAAGTTTTAATATCTTTTGATATATCCCTATTAATTAAATCTTTAGGATGTGCATCTATATACTTTCATTTCATTCTTTGAGTAGGATTTATTTGGAAGTATCACCAAAATTTAAATAAAACTTACTTTGGGAAGTAGAATATCATTTAAATTTAATTTTTTAAGTTTAAAATAATTATCACCAAAATCATTTTTTTAGTTTAAGGAGATTCTTCAATAATATGAATAGATTCTTCAACAATTAAAGATATTTTATTGAAAACACTATAAGCTTTAGAAATAAAAGAGTATTCAAGAAAAATATCTTCATTATATTTAACACAAAATTTTTCTAAAACCTCCTTGTTATTCAAAACAAAAGATTTATAATAAAAATTTTGAAATATGAAATGTTGAATCTTTTGTTGTTCTATAACTCATAAGGAGTTTTAGATAAATATGACCTAATAAGGACCCTATTCATAACATAGTAATGTTGAATATCGGATTTTGATGATGAAGTCAATTGATGGGTTAATTGATCTAATCCATATTATTGAGTTAAGTATGTAGGATTAACTATGATAGCTTGAAGACATAAAGCAAGTTTACTGGAGTCAAGTTCGATGGATGTTCAAGAGTCCACCGAAAGTCCGAAGAATTGTCGGAAGTGATGTCGGAACCAACCGAGAAAGAATCGGGAACTTGCCGAAGTTTTCGGAAGTCCGCCGAAAAGATCGTCGGAGGTTCGTTGAGATCACCGAGAAGGTTCGAATACTTACTAAATGCTCGTTGAACTCGCCACAAGACCGGAAGCTTGCTGGGAGTCCGCTGGAAGAAATCTGAGGGTATATCGAAAGTCCACCGGAAGTTTGCTGGAAAGCTCGCCGGAAGGAAACTCAACGTTGCCGCTTAAAAATTTGCTTAGGACTATGTCTTAATTTCGTAGTTTGCACATAATTTGGGTTAGGATTAAGGGCTGATCTATAACCCGGTTAGGGGCCAATTGGGCCCGAGTTTGGACTGGTTTGGGCTAAGTTTGGAGCCCAACCAGTGAGATGGAATAGTCCAAGTGGTGGCACCGCCGGACTGGGTGATGGCATCGCCCAGAACCTGAGAGGTACGGCGGTGGCACCGCTAGTACACTGCTGGACTAGGCGGTGGCACCGCTAGTACACTACTAGACTAGGCGGTGGCACCGCCTAGAACCCGAGAGATCTGATGGTGGCACCACCAGTACACTACTGGACTAGACGGTGGCACAGCCCAGAACCCGAGAGGACCGACGGTGGTACCGCAAGTACACTGTCAGACACTAAAAGGCGATGGCACCGCTAGCATTGGAAAACCCAAAAGCAATTCAAATTTGGAGCCCAAATTTGAATCCTCTTAGGGCCTATAAATACCCCTCAATTCTCAGCAGAGATTACACCTTTTTGAGAAGTTAGAGATTGAGAAAATGCTTTAGCAAAGTCTTATTTTTAATAGCTTAAGTGTTCACCTGTTAGAACCCTTGCAGATTCTAAACTTGGGGTTGATCTCTTTAGGGAATCGGCCTCCTTGGAACTCTATAGGGGTTCCTCCCTCCAAGTTGCTACTCAAAGGCTGCAGAAAAGATTCATCTATTGCTTATCAAAAGAGGAGGAATACATGGCTATTTATAGGGTTTTTAAACCCTAACTCCTAATAGGACTCCTACTCAAGACTCCTACTTCTAACCAACTCATAATAGGACTTTTACTCAGGACTCCTATTCCTTTACAACTCCTAATTCATCTCTAAGAAACAACCTCCTAACCCTAGCCGGCCTCTTCAGCTCTTTAATAGGGGTCGGCTTAGGTAGGTTTTACATGAATATCCCTCTTAATTAGGACTCTCCTAGCTAGAGTCATAACAGACCCATCCTCTTCAAATCAGCCTTGTCCTTGAGGCCGACGATTCATGAATTTTGGGAATTTGATCTTCAAGTCGTCATAGTTCTCTCAAGTGGCATCTTTTGTTGGTAGGTTCACCCACTGTATTAGCACTTTAGTAGTGGGTCGTCTTCGTCGAGTCACGATCTGTCGATCAATTATGAAACTTGGCTGGGTCTAGAGTTCTCCTTGGATAGTCATATTTGGTGGGTGGCTTTGGGCTGTCTCCAAGCACCTATTTACAACTTTTGTCTGGCCGTTGATTTGTGGGTGATATGTCGTACTCCTTTTCAATTTAGTACCCTGCATATGGAATAACTTTGTCCAAAATCTGCTCGTGAAGATGCAAGTAGAATTTATCATAAGCACAATGCGTCCCTTATAGTGTAATTCTTTTGAGTCCCAATTGTAATGAGTCACGAAGCTTGGTGCTTCCTCCAATTTTTTTATAATCTAACTAGTCTCTAAATCTTCCTGCCATTTCGTCTTAATATCCTCAAGGAAGTCGCTGGTCAGAAGTGAAATGGCTGAAACTTCAGCTTGCTCGGGTAGCTGCGAATGCGCATCTACAAGAACATTCTCTTTCCCCTTTTTGTAAGTTCTTTCATAATCAAATCCAAAAAGTTTTGTTACCCATTTTTGCTACCCAGGGGATGATATCTTTCGCTCCAAAAAGTACTTGAGGCTTTTATGGTCGATTTTAATTTGAAATCGTCGACCAATCAAGTAGGGTCTCCACCTCGTTGCTGCGCGCACAATGGCGAGCATCTCCTTATCATATGTTGACTTATTTTGATGGGAGGGAGATAATATCTTGCTAGTGTATGTGAGTGGTCGACCATTTTGTATGAGAATGGCTCCAATTCTAACTCCAGATGCGTCAGCCTCAATAATGAAGGATCGGTTGAAATCTAGTAGTGTTAGCACCGGCGTCGTCGTCATGGCTGCCTTAAGTTTGTCGAAGGCAGCGGAGGCTCTGTCTAACCATTGGAAGACATCTTTTTCCAGTAAGAAAGTAAGTGGTGCATTGATCTTTCCATAGTTTTTCACGAACTTACGATAGTAGCCTGTTAAACCCAAAAAGCCATGTAGCAATTTTATGTTCCTCGGGGTAGGCTAGTTTTGCATTGCTTCAATTTTGAAGGGGTCCACTATCACACCTTCCTCTGATATGATATGCCCAAGATATTTCACCTTCTGTTGAAGAAAGCAAAAATTCGTAGTGGTTGTTGTGTGTTCAAAAGGTGGTTTTCGGTATGTCTTCTTCGTACACTCATATTTGATGATACCCGGATCAAAGGTCCATTTTTATGAAGATTTGTGCTCCCTTTCATCTAGCAATTCATCTGCTATTGGAATAAGGTATTTTTCCTTAATGGTTATGCCATTAAGAGCTCGGTAATCAATGCATATTCGCCATGTTCCGTCCTTCTTGCGTACAAGTAGCACTGGTAAAGAGTAGAGGTTGCAAGTTGGCCGAATAACTCCTGTTTCGAGCATCTCTTTTACAATCCTTTCTATTTCATCCTTCTGGAGATGTAGATATTGATATGGCCAAGTATTTGCTAGAGGTTTGCTTGAAAGAATCGTTATATAATGATCATGCCGACGGGTAAGAGGTAGGTTGTACAGTTCGTCAAATATATCTGAAAATTCAACAAGCAAAAGAAGTAGGTTTGGATCTTCAAATTCTATTGGCTCTCCCTTAGTTTGCTGCTCAAGTTGTACCAAAAATCTGCTACATGCTTTATACAAAACCTTCTCCATTTGTTGTGTGCAAATCGTCGTTACGTCGCCCCCACGTTTCCCGTTCAATATCACCTGTTTCTCCTTACTGTAAAATTTCATAATTAGTTACATAAAATTTCAAGAAATATCGCCTAATGTCGTCAACTATTTAATTATGAGCATGGCCTCATGATCATCAAGAGGAAGAAGGAAGAAATATGCAATTATCTCTTGGTAAGGCCTCATGATTAGCAACAGTTTCACTTGCGGGCGCCTACGATTATACTTCAAAATCCATCCATTAGCAACCTTAACGTCAAACCTATTACAATTCTTGATAGGTAAGGCCATCTAGATAGTAACCTTACTATTTAGAAAGTTATTAGTGCTACCCGTGTCGATGAGAACAGTGATCGGTTGTTGTTTGAGAAGGCCTCCAACTTTCATCATTTGCGGGTTTGAGTAGCTGGCTAGTGTATGTACCGTAACTTCGGTTGGTTGTGGCTCTTCTTCTGCATCTTCTTCTTCATGTTCAAGGCTCTCTTATGGATGTTCAATAACCTCTTCTTCTATTGGTTCAATCATAAGAAGTCTCCCTTTACTACAACGATGCTCACGGCTCCACGACTCGTCACAATGCCAATATAACCCCTTCGCATATCGCTCCCGAAGCCCTTCTCTTGTTAACCTCTTTGGTGTAGGGACTTGGTCGACAGTAGGGGGGGCTAAGGGCTTCAATATTACTGGTTGAGGAGTGACCCTAGTCCTCCGAGCTTCATGGTTCAATTGCTCCTCTTGATGTCGTGCGAAAGAGATGGCTGCCATAAGCGTATATGGTTGTCACGCTTTAACTTCTCCTCGGATCTCCGGCTTCAAGCCCTCAATGAAGGTACTCAATAGCTATTTTTGAGACCAATCATAAGTTTGATTAGACAACCTTTCAAACCTGGTTTGGTACTCTTGAATGGTAGAGGTTTGTCGGATCTTTGCTAGTTGTCCGTCAATATTCTCATAATCGGTTGGTCTGAAACGGATCAACAGTCCTTCTTTGAATTGTCACCATGAAAGGACTCCATAAGTATGTTCAAACCAGTCAAACCACTGTATAGCATCCCCTTCAAGATGTATAGTTGTAATTTTCACCATAGATGCATCCGCGGTTTTATGGTACCGAAAATATCGCTCCGCGCGCGAGATCCAACCAATTGGGTCTCCTTCTTCCCATCTAGGGAAGTCCACTCTCATGCATGGATAGTTGGGGTTGGTCATAGAGCTTTTCCTCTCTTGGAAGTCATATCTTCCGGCTTGGTGTGATTGGGCAAAGCTCTCTCCTTGATGTGATTTCTTCGGGCTTAGTGGTCGGCCCAATCTGAGTTCGGTAAAGAGCATCCGAATCTTATCCTCCATTCACACCTCGAAGGCTTCAAATTTAGCATTGATTACCTCCTTAGATGCTATAGTATATGCCGCCAAATCTGTGATGTTAAGATCTCTCTTTTGTTATCGGGTTAAAGGCATATATTGGTTGAGAGAGATGATGGTCGAAAGGGTTGGTGGATTGGTGGATGTAGGCTACGGTTTAGGATTGTTTTGTGGCTATTTTGGGTACAGTTTGAGGGTGTGGTTTGGTGGAGTTTTAGGGTTGTGGATGAATGTTTTGGATCTGTGGTAGATGGTAGCAAAGGTTTGATAGAAATCAGTGGAAGTTGCAGCAAGTATGTGCTGTCTTGTAAGAGTAGAATTATCGTCGAAGAAACAACGGTTTCTCAATGTAATTTCCACCAAAAACTTGAGAGAATTGAGGAGGGAATTGATACCAAAATCATAGTTTATATGACAACAAGGATGACTAATTTAATCAAGAAAATTTTGGTAGTATAACAGCAAGGAAATTGGTGCAATTTGCGATTGTAGAATTCTCGTCGAAAAATTTCAGCGGGATACGATGAAAATTTGCAGCAACATAAAATCGTTTTTACAGATGAATTTCTTAATAGATCAATCTTAGATGGAAGCCAAGATGATCTATGAAGTGTATAAGAAATTTTATTAAAAAAAGATTACAAATAGATGGGTTAAGGCAACAATATGCGGCTGAAATTTTCTGCAGCACATATTTTTAGGTATAGCAGATTGGATATAAAAGATCAGTGGTTTATATTGAGAATTTTTTGATGAAACAAAAGGGAAATCCACTGTTAGGAAGTGTCAAAGCTATCATAAAAATTTCGTAGAGATTTGGATATAAACAACATAGTATCAAGATAAAAAAACAGTGCTATACGACAAAAATTTTACAGTGCAGATTTTTAAGTATAGCAGATTAGATGTAAAATATCAATAGTTTATATTAAGAATTTTTTAACAAAACCAAAGGAAAATCTGCTATTAGGAAGTGTCAAAGATGTCATAAAAATTTTGTAGAGATTTGGATAGAAAAAACACAGTAGCAAGATCAAACAGACGGTGCTATACGGTTGGAATTCTGCAATGTATCTTTCGTCGTAGAGATGAAAACTTTATGACGAAAAGTTTATGCAGAAATATAGTAATAGTTTTTTTAGGATTTTCAAATAAGGATAACTAAATTGCAGCAGTAGTAAGGTAGAAAACCAGAACTTGTTGCAATTCACGGGGAGATCAAAGGATGATCCGTGGTGGTGGAGATGACGACAGAATTTGGTGATGATCTTTTAAGCAATTGTGGGAATTGCTTTGAGCGGTTGCGGAGGGTTGATGGATGGCTATGGAAGGGCAGCGAGATGCCAAGAACGTTGCTCTAATACCAAGTGTTAGAACCCTTGCAGATTCTAAACTTGGGGTTGATCTCTTTAGGGGATCGGCCTCCTTGGAACTCTATAGGGGTTCCTCCCTCCAAGTTGCTGCTCAAAGGCTGCAGAAAAGATTCATCTATTGCTTATCAAAAGAGGAGGAATACATGGCTATTTATAGGGTTTCTAAACCCTAACTCCTAATAGGACTCCTACTCAAGACTCCTACTTCTAACCAACTCATAATAGGACTTCTACTTAGGACTCCTATTCCTTTACAACTCCTAATTCATCTCTAAGAAACAACCTCCTAACCCTAGCCGGCCTCTTCCGCTCTTTAATAGGGGTCGGCTTAGGTAGGTTTTACATGAATGTCCCTCTCAATTAGGACTCTCCTAGCTAGAGTCCTAACATCACCTCCCTCTTTCTCTTTGAAAAATCTATAAGAGTGTGAACCACTTGTAAAAATGTTGTAAGAGGGGTATTTGGTCGTTCCCCTTCAAAGTGATTTGCTATTGAAAGTTGGGAGCCTCTGTCACGCCCCTCAAAATATCCATGATATTAAAATTTTCAACACAAAACAATCCAGGATCCAAACACACATTTGAGGACACTGAAAATATTCCATCAAATTCACATCTATAAAACCTGTGCAGTTTATAATCAAATATCACATCACTCGATAATTCACATTTATGGCAACCCAAGCCAACTTGACAACCATGAACAACATTTATAAATCAACACGCTAAATAAATTATACAATCAGAACTCCAACTATTCACCACAAGTTCATATCGTCATAAATTAGACTTAACATTCCAAAATTCCAAATAAGAAAAATCTTCTAACACTTTTACATAGTATATCCATTTCGATTCATCAACAACATTTCATTAGATACAAAATGTGCTTATACAACAATAGCATAACAACCAATAAGACTTGCCCATAATTCTGAATAGCTATCCACTGCCTCAGCCCAAATCAAACATCTCAAATGGTGACAAGCTGACCTGAAAGATTTATATAACAACGGAATGAGCTAAAAATAGCTCAGCAAGTGACAAAGCATATTCAGAACAAAAGGAATGGTTTCAAACAAGTAAGGTATCATAATGCAAGGCAGAATACAAGAATTCTCAAGGATACCATTTCATTAGATACAAAATCATATGTATCATGTCATTTAAAACTTATTTGATTCATAACAAATAGAGCATAGAGTAATTGGAGCATATCAATAGCGTACGAGATGATCCGGAGCATATTAATGGCAAACAGGACATTTCAGAATATATCAGTTCATAGCGAATGGAGCACAGAGTAACTGGAGCATATCAATAGCGTATGAAATGTTCCAGAGTATATCAATGACATATGGAACATTTCGAAGCGTAACAATAACAAAAGAAACATTTCGGAGCATATCAAAGGCGTATGAAATGTTTCGGAGCATATCAATAACAAATGAAACATTTCGGAGCTTGTCAATGACGTATGAAATGTTTCGGAGCATATCAATAACAAATGAAACATTTCGGAGCTTGTCAATGGCGTATGAAATGTTCCGGAGCATATCAATGGCATATGGAACATTTTGAAGCATATCAACAGTGAATGAAACTTTTCAGAGCATATCAATAACAAATACCGTACAGAAGCTCAAACATCGTCTTTGACGTTGCAATCATATCATTCTTATCCAAAGCATGTACCGAAACACATAACCAAAGCTCTGGATATCATATCAAACATATAGAAGGTGTAGTGGGATCTCAGTCAGAATGTGATTCATCCATTTCTGAATGACCACCTGACAAAAGTCTCCCACGTCTAGGAGCTCCATCCACCCACGTCTAGGTGAAGCCAGAGGGGGCCGGTAGAGCATCGCAGGCTCTAAGCACATACCCTTTACCATTTCTGGCAAAGGTCCAGAATAACACCCTTTACCATTTCTGGCAAAGGTCCAGACAATCCCACAACACCAGAGTACAAGAGGGCAGTTTTAACAATAAGTAGCACATATCGGAAGCACACGCGGAATAACAAAACGTACATGTGCCTTTACGAGTCAATACGAAGTAAGCAATAATCTTTCACAATGATATTCGGATTTGAAAGGAAATGGAATAGGTACATATCGAAAGCAAATGCGGAACAATGGGATACACATGTGCCTAAATGAGTCAATACGATATAGCATAAACGTTACATAATAGTTTTCAAGAATGCAAATAACTTTAAGGACAAGAGCATACAAGAATTCAAAGCAGTAATATAAAGCTCAATTGAATAAGAATATTAGAAATCGACCAAAGCTCGATTTCTAGCAGAATACAAGAGGCACATTGAACAAATGATTCAAACTATCAATCGTGCTCCAATTTACTCAGAAATATATCATTGGATTATACTTTCAGATAAGAAAGGCTTCATATGAATTGAACTGTCCAATAGAGAGAGTTACAAATAATTTGGTAAACAAGGGTCGTAGAACAAAATCTCTGTTTTGCAGAATCTGTAGGCTCATTTGAAACAGAAGTTTGGGCAGACAAACTTACTCCGAATTCTTAAAATAAGCTATCAAAACAAAGGTTTATGAGTCTATATTCTGATCAAATAAGTTTTGTCCAAATCAGATGTTAATACATGGAGTTATAATCATAACAAGGTAGAAAGGTCAGAATCTTGGAAGTTACACAGATTCAAATCGTTACGTCTAAACAGGAGATATATCAAGTGCAAGGCTAGAACAATTCAAAGTTCCTCATATTCAAAGCAAATGTAGAGATAAAATTGCAGTGAGGAAAGATCAGGATACTTGCAATAGGAAAGATTATAACAATTACAGGAGAAACGATCAGGAACTTGCCTTTCAAATATTTTGATCCGAAGATCCAAAGAAGGTGTCAGCCCAAATCCTTCTACTTTTCCTCCACAACTGCAGCTCATGCAGAACATAGAGGCATAGTCACCTGCTCTCTCTTACTCTCATTCCTTCGTTTTCTTTTTTTTTCAAACGCAGCTGCAACAGCCGCCGTCGCTGCCGCTGTCACAATCGCAGCCCCTTCCACCGCACTACCCTTCTTTTCTTTCCCAGTTGCAACTGCCGTAGTCGCAGTCGCAGCCATGGCCGCAGCCACCATAACCACAACCTCTTCTTCCTCCCCTGCTCTGTTTCCTCTCCTTCTCTTCCAGCTGCAGCTGCCACTGCCACAGCTGCCTCCCCTTCTCCTCTTCCTCTCTTCTTCCCTTTTCCTTTCTCTTCTTCTTCCTTTCCTTCTCTTCTTCCTTTTGTTGAATCTCGGATTTTGATGATAAAATCAATTGATGGGTTATTTGATCTAATCCATATTATTGAGTTAAGTGTGCAGGATTAACTACGATAACAAGAAAACACAAAGCGAGAATACCGGAGTCAAGTTCGATGGACGTTTAAGAGTCCGAAGAATCGTCGGAGATGCTGCCAGAACCAACCGAGAAGAAATCGGGAACCTGTCGGAATTTTCGGAAGTTCGCCGAAGAGATCGTCGGAGGTTCACAGAGATCACCGAGAAGGCTCGGCTACTCATTAAAGTCATCACAAGTTCGGGAGCTTGCTAGAAGCCCGTCGGTAGAAAGTTCGTCGGAAAGCTCGCCAGAACAAGACTCGACGTTCGCGGTTGAAAATTTGCTTAGGACGTGTTTTGGTTATGTAGTCCACTTGTAATTAGGATTAGGATTAAGAGATAATCCTATATCCTGGTTAGGGGCCAACTGGGCCCAAAGTCAGAGTTGGTTTAGGCTAAAAATTAAGCTAAACCAGCGAACTAGAGAGCCAAGATTGAAGCCCAACTAGTGGCTGAAAACACTATAGTCGGGCTGAAAACACTGTAGGCGGTGGCACCGCCTAGCTGGGCGGTGGCACCGCCCAGCACCCGAGTGCTGGGCGGTGACACCTCCTTGGCTGGGCGGTTGCACCGTCCAGCACCCGAGCGTTGGGCGGTGGCACCGCCTAGCTGGGCGGTGGAACCGCCAGCACCGGGAACCCTAAGAGAATTCAAATTTTGGAGCCCAAAATTTGAATCCTCTTGAGGCCTATAAATACCCCTCAAATCTCAGCTGAGGTTACAACTTTTGAAAAGCACTTTGATTGAAAGAAAAGTCTTAGAAAGTCTTAGCAAGTCTTGTTTTCAATTTGCTAGAGAGTTCTCCTCCTCCTTTCTTATTGAAAATTTGTAAGAGGTTGAGCTACTTGTAAAAGGTTGTAAGAGGGGTGTTTACCCTTCCATTTCAAGAGACTTGCTAGTGGAAGGTGGGAGCCTCATCGAAGAGGGGCCTCGCAAGTGGAGTAGGTCATTTGACCGAACCACTCTAAAAATCGGCGTAATCTCTGGTTTGCTTTTTATTATTGTCATTTACATTACTGCAAATCTTCTTACTGCTTTAGTTCCTTATTACTCTTGCTGCGCAACTTCAAGAATACGCCTTCAAGTTAAATTTCTCAAGTTTCGTTCTTAACGTACGAAAGATTTTGATTCAAATCGAAGTTTTAATCCGCTGCACTAATTCACCCCCCCCTCTTATTGCCGCTCCGATCCTAACAAGTGGTATCAGAGCAAGGTTATCTCTCATATTTGGTTTAATACCCAAGAGAGATGGCTTACTCCGGCATGCAAGAGGGCCATTCTATTGCACGACCACCTTTGTTTAATGGGTCGGATTACACATATTGGAAGACTCGCATGAGAATCTTCCTCATTTCTATGGACTTTGAGCTTTGGTCTATTGTCGAGAATGGATTTCAAAAATCTTCTCTTCCGATGAGCGAATAGAATGAATCGGAGAAGAAGGTTTTTGCTTTAAATGCAAAGGCTATGAATGCCTTGTTTTGTGCATTAGACAAAAACGAATTTAATCGTGTTTCAATGTGTGATTCGGCTTTTGATATTTGGAGAACTCTTGAGGTCACTCATGAAGGCACTAGCCGAGTGAAAGAGACCAAAATCAACATCCTTGTGCACTCTTACGAACTTTTCCGAATGAAACCAAGTGAGTCCATCGGAGACATGTACACCCGGTTTACGGATGTCATCAATGGACTCAAAGCTCTTGGTAAAGATTTTACTAACTTTGAACTAGTAACTAAAATCTTAAGATCCCTCCCTAAAAGTTGGGATCCAAAAGTTACGGCCATTCAAGAGGCCAAAGACCTTAAAGCATTCCCTCTTGAAGAACTCATTGGGTCTCTTATGACCTACGAAATGATATGTCAAGCTCATGACGAGCTCGAGAACCCCCTTCCAAAGAACAGGAAGGATATTGCACTCAAATCACAAGAAGACCACTTGAAAGGAACATCAAGTGATGACGGCAGTGACAATGACATTGCACTTTTGACTCAAAAATTTAAAAAATATTTAAGAAAGAACAAACTTAAAAATAATGTAAAAAATAAATTTGAACAAAAGAAGGACCAAGTGATTTGCTATGAATGCAAAAAACCGGGACACTACAAGAACGATTGTCCTCAAGCCAAAAAGAGGACATCAAAGAAGAAGGCGTTCAAGGCAACGTGGGATGATTCAAGCGCATCCGAAGAAGAGGAGTCCAACACCGAGCAAGTTGCTCATTACGCACTAATGGCGTTAGGAGAAGAGGTATGTGATTTATTTAATGAAGATTTATCTTTTGAAGAACTATCTATCGCTTTTCATGAATTATTTGATGAATGTAGAACTGTTAGCAAGAAGTTAAGTATCTTAAAGAAAGAGCATGCTTTGCTACAAGATAAGTTTGATAGTCTTCAAACTCCTCCATGCTCTAAGTGTGAGCACTTAGAAGCAATAAAAAATGAAAACTTGCTTCATAAGGAAACCTTAAACAAGTTTAAGGTTGGTAGCAAAGGATTAGATATGATCCTTGCACACAAGGGTCACATCGCAAATAGAAATGGAATTGGATTTGTAAAAAGATTACATCAAAATCCTACCACTTTCATAAAAGGACCTACATTACATGTTTCCTCTTATATGAAATGCAACTTTTGTTGCAAATCCGGACATATTGCCTACAAATGCCCATTTAGGAAAATTAGTTCACAAAAATTAATATGGGTTCCTAAAGGAACTATAAAGAATTCAATCATAAATAACAAAGTTAGTGGGTCAATTTTTGAGGCACCCAAAATCAAATGGGTACATAAAAATCATCCTCTTTTGTAGACAAACCCACAAGCTAGGAGCAAGAGATGGTATCTCGATAGTGGATGCTCAAGACATATGACTGGAGATCCATCTCATTTCTCTATGCTCACTAGCAAAGAAGAAGGGTACGTTACCTTCGGAGACAACAACAAGGGCAAAATCATTGGCAAGGGAACTATTGGTAACAAATTTAATTTTTCCATTGATGATGTCTTACTAGTTGATGGATTGAAACATAATCTCTTGAGTATTAGTCAACTATGCGATAAAGGTTACATCGTTAGATTTGAATCAAATATGTGCATTATTGAAAAACCAAATCATAACATGACTATGATTGCTTTAAAACAAAATAATGTCTATACCATCAATCTTGATGAACTAAGTAATGAAATGTGCTTCTCCGCCGTAAATGATGATGCTTGGCTTTGGCATAGGAGATTAGGCCATGCAAGCATGAAAACAATATCTAAGATCTCATCTCAAGAATTAGTACGAGGAATTTCAAATATAAAGTTTATTAAGGACAAAGTATGCGATCCATGTCAACTAGGCAAACAAATAAAAACAAGCTTCAAACCAAAAAATCAAATTAGCACTACTAGACCATTACAATTGATCCATTTGGACTTATTTGGACCAATTGATACAACAAGTCTAGGTGGAAGCAAATATGCTTTTGTGATTGTGGATGACTACTCTAGATACACTTGGACCTATTTCTTCGCTCGCAAAAGTGATTGCTTCAAGTGTTTCTCTAAATTTTGTAAACTCACTCAAAACGAAAAAGGCTTCATGATTTCATCAATTCGGAGTGATCACGGTGGTGAATTCCAAAATCGTGACTTTCAAAATTTTTGCGAAAGTAATGGGTACAATCACAACTTCTCAACTCCAAGAAATCCTCAACAAAATGGAGTAGTTGAAAGGAAAAATAGAAACCTACAAGAAATGGCAAGAACTATGTTGAATGAACATAGTTTACCTAAGTACTTTTGGGCCGAAGCCGTAAATACGGCTTGCTACATCATGAATAGAGTTCTAATAAGACCATCCTTATCCAAAACTCCCTATGAATTATGGAATAACAAAAAACCAAACATCTCCTATTTTAAAGTTTTTGGTTGTAAATGCTTTATTTTAAATGAAAGGGATGCTTTAGGAAAATTTGATGTTAAATCCGATGAAGGCATCTTTCTTGGTTACTCTTCCGTTTCTAAAGCTTTTCGGGTTTTTAATAAAAGAACTTTAGTAATTGAAGAGTCTATTCATGTAGTTTTTAATGAAATTTTTGATTTAAAGAAAAATAATTTTGATGATGATCTTGGTTTTGATAATTTGAATTTAAATGAACCCTCTCCTCAAAATAGCCATTTGAATGCATCTTCTTCCGAAATTTCTTTACCAAAAGAATGGAAGTATGTAGATGCTCATCCAAAAGAGCAAATTATAGGAGATACATCAAAAGGGGTTCAAACTCGTTCTTCTTTCAAAAATTTCTGTGCTAACGCCGCTTTCCTTTCTCAAATTGAACCTAAATGCATTGACGAAGCCTTAAAAGATGATTTTTGGATCATTGCAATGCAAGAAGAATTGAACCAATTTGAGAGGAATGAGGTATGGAAGCTTGTTCCTAGACCAAGTGACCACTTAGTCATAGGTACTAAGTGGGTCTTTAAAAACAAGCAAGACGAAAATGGTATCGTGGTTAGAAACAAGGCTAGATTAGTGGCCAAAGGTTTCAACCAAGAAGAAGGTATCGATTACGAAGAAACCTTCGCTCCCGTGGCTCGATTAGAAGCCATAAGGATGCTCCTTGCCTATGCTAGTATTAATAATTTTAAACTATTTCAAATGGATGTTAAAAGTGCTTTCTTGAATGGCTTTATTTCCGAAGAAGTATTTGTCGAACAACCTCCTAGATTTGAAAATTCTCTTCTTCCTAATCATGTATTCAAATTGACTAAAGCTCTCTATGGCTTAAAACAAGCTCCTAGAGCTTGGTATGAAAGGCTTAGTTCCTTTCTTATTTTAAATAATTTTACCAAAGGCAAGGTTGATACTACATTGTTTATTAAACATTTTGAAAATAATTTTCTTATTGTGCAAATTTATGTTGACGATATTGTGTTTGGCTCTTCGGATGAATCACTATATGAATCATTTGCCAAATGTATGAGTCTTGAATTTGAAATGAGTTTAATGGGTGAATTAACTTTCTTTTTGGGATTACAAATCAAACAACTTAGTGATGGTATATTTCTTAACCAATCCAAATATACATTAGAATTGTTAAAACGATTTAACATGGATAGTTCAAAAGCAATAAACACCCCTATGAGTACTGCGACTAAGTTAGATATGGATGAAAATGGTGAAAGTTTCGATCAAAAAACATATAGGGGAATGATAGGTAGTCTACTCTACCTCACTGCGACTAGACCGGATATTATGTTTAGTGTAGGACTTTGTGCTAGGTTTCAATCTAATCCTAAATTATGTCATCTTAAGAGTGTTAAAAGAATATTTAGATATCTTAAAGGAACTCCAAATTTAAGATTGTGGTATCCAAAATCTGAGAAATTCGATCTAATAGCTTATGTAGATGTCGATTTTGGCGGATGCAGGATAGATAGAAAAAGTACATCCGGAACATGCCAATTTTTAGGACATGCACTTGTTTCTTGGACTTCCAAGAAACAAAATTCAGTCGCACTATCTACGGCGGAAGCCGAATACATTGCTGCAAGTGCATGTTGTGCACAAGTAATTTGGATGAAAAATACATTAGAAGACTATGGAATTCACCTTAAAAATATTCCCATAAAATGCGATAATACTAGTGCCATATGCCTTACTAAAAATCCAATTCAGCACTCTAGAACTAAGCACATCGACGTTAGGCATCATTTCATACGCAATCATGTTCTTAACAATGATGTTGTTCTAGAATTCATTGACACAAAGCATCAATTAGCAGATATATTCACAAAAGCCTTGAATGAAGACCAATTTGAATTCATTAGAAGGGAATTAGGTATGTTAAATTGTCCCTAAACAATAAACTTGTTTGATTGGATTTTCCGTAAAGTTTTTCATCTTCTTTCCGTCTCTCATTCTCCTTCAAATTCCATATGACATGTTGTGAAATTTCGAAATCGACTTTGATGACTTGATTATGAATTTCAAGTTAGCGATTTGATTTAAATAAGTTTTATCTAAATCATAATCTTGATCTTGCAAAATTGGAATAACAAATAATATCTTTTGGCATTCATGAATTGATACTTACAAATATGAAAGTATTGGCATTCATGACTTGAATTTGATTGAAACATTGTATGCTTAAATTAATCATTCTCCTATGTTTCAAAAATTCTTTAAATGCCTTATGTGATGTTTAAAAAGTAATGTTGAGATTTTCATTAATTTGACGATTTGAATGAGTTTGTATTCGAATTATGATCTTGACTTCGTGAAATTACTACTTGAATTTTTTTTTATCCCAATCTCTCTCTTATATACATCTACAATTTCTGTTATTCATAGAAAGAAGAGATTAGATAATATGAATGCATGCTGAATTTTCCTCTAAAATGAACTCTGCGTAAATATTTTTGCATACTTAATTTTCAATGATAAAATCGTTGTATGACAAAATATGTGCTTCAAGTCTCATTTTCCTTTTTGTTGATGACAAAGGGGGAGAAAAGTGATGACTTATATCATTCTTAATAGCATGACAAAATATGAATTGCAAAATCCTTGAGAAAAGTGATCGATCGATGATTATCTTATATGCCTTGCAAAATCCTTGAAAATATCGTAAGATTGATTGATCATATTGAATGCATGTCTAAAATGTATAATCATGCAATTCAAGTTGAAAATCTTTATCTCTTGTCATAGTAAAATTTGTCTCTTATCTTTCGACTTGAAAAAGATTTTCATCAAAGTTTCGCATTTACATTATGCTTAATGAGAATAACGATAAGTTCTACGGTTAGAGCTTATCGGTTTATACTTGAATTCAATGATGAAATGCAAGTGTTTTATCTTCTCATAATATGGCATATAGATAGGGGGAGTTACGTTTAACTCCGTCATCAATTGATTGTCATCATCAAAAAGGGGGAGATTGTTGAATCTCGGATTTTGATGATAAAATCAATTGATGGGTTATTTGATCTAATCCATATTATTGAGTTAAGTGTGCAGGATTAACTACGATAACCAGAAAACACAAAACGAGAATACCGGAGTCAAGTTCGATGGACGTTTAAGAGTCCGAAGAATCGTCGGAGATGCTGCCAGAACCAACCGAGAAGAAATCGGGAACCTATCGGAATTTTTGGAAGTTCGCCGAAGAGATCGTCGGAGGTTCACGGAGATCACCGAGAAGGCTCGGCTACTCATTAAAGTCATCACAAGTTCGGGAGCTTGCTAGAAGCCCGTCGGTAGAAAGTTCGTCGGAAAGCTCGCTAGAACAAGACTCGACGTTCGTGGTTGAAAATTTGCTTAGGACGTGTTTTGGTTATGTAGTCCACTTGTAATTAGGATTAGGATTAAGAGATAATCCTATATCCTGGTTAGGGGCCAACTGGGCCCAAAGTCAGAGTTGGTTTAGGCTAAAAATTAAGCTAAACCAGCGAACTAAAGAGCCAAGATTGAAGCCCAACTAGTGGCTGAAAACACTGTAGTCGGGCTGAAAACACTGTAGGCGGTGGCACCGCCTAGCTGGGCGGTGGCACCGCCCAGCACCCGAGTGCTGGGCGGTGACACCTCCTTGGCTGGGCGGTTGCACCGTCCAGCACCCGAGCGTTGGGCGGTGGCACCGCCTGGCTGGGCGGTGGAACCGCCAGCACCGGGAACCCTAAGAGAATTCAAATTTTGGAGCCCAAAATTTGAATCCTCTTGAGGCCTATAAATACCCCTCAAATCTCAGCTGAGGTTACAACTTTTGAAAAGCATTTTGATTGAAAGAAAAGTCTTAGAAAGTCTTAGCAAGTCTTGTTTTCAATTTGCTAGAGAGTTCTCCTCCTCCTTTCTTATTGAAAATTTGTAAGAGGTTGAGCTGCTTGTAAAAGGTTGTAAGAGGGGTGTTTACCCTTCCATTTCAAGAGACTTGCTAGTGGAAGGTGGGAGCCTCATCGAAGAGGGGCCTCGCAAGTGGAGTAGGTCATTTGACCGAACCACTCTAAAAATCTGCGTAATCTCTGGTTTGCTTTTTATTATTGTCATTTACATTACTGCAAATCTTCTTACTGCTTTAGTTCCTTATTACTCTTGCTGCGCAACTTCAAGAATACGCCTTCAAGTTAAATTTCTCAAGTTTCGTTCTTAACGTACGAAAGATTTTGATTCAAATCGAAGTTTTAATCCGCTGCACTAATTCACCCCCCCCTCTTAGTGCCGCTCCGATCCTAACACCTTTCTTTTCCTCTTTCCCTGCCATAGCTGCAGCTACCACAGCCGCAGCCGCAGCTACTAATTTCCCTTCTCCTCTTCCTTCTCCTTCCTTTCTTCTTCTTCTCTTCTTCTCCTTCCTCCCCTTCTTCTCCCCGACGAACAGCACCTCCTTTCCTCTGTTTCCTCCTGCAAGAAATAGAGGTGCTGCCTCTTCACCCACTTCTACTTCTTCTCTTCTTCCTCACCATCTCTTCCCCTCCTTCTCTTCCAGCTGTAGCTCCCACCGCCACAGCCGCACCTCATCCTTTCCCTTCTCTTCTTCTTCTCCTCTTCTTCTTCCCTCCTCCTCCCCGGCGTCACACACACCCTCTTCTCTGTTTCCTCTGCAGGAAACAGAGGTATCACAACCTCTTCTCCGGCTTCCTCTTCCTCTTCTCTTCCTCTTCTTCTTCTTCTCCTCTTCGAACGCCCCACACCTCTCCTCTGTTTCCACCTGCAGGAAACAGAGGTGCTGCAGCCCTAGCTGTTGCCACCTCTCGCTCCTCTCCCTCTTCCCTCTCTTTTCCCTCTTCTTCTCCTCTTCCCTTTTCCTCCCCAACGCCACACACCTCCTCGCTGCAGCCTTGCCGCAGCTATCCTCCTCTCTTCTTCTTCTTCTTCTTCTCCTTCTTCTTCTCTTCTCCCTCTTCTTCCTCTCTTCTTCTCCCCACGCCCCACAGCTCCTCGCTGCAGCCACCTCCTCTTCTTCTTCTTCTTCTTCTTCTTCTCTTCACTCCTCACGACCCACCGCTCCTCTCTGTTTCTCGAAGAAACAGAGAGTGCGTGGGAGGCGGTGGGATAAAATCGAAATTTTCGGTTTTCTTTATTTTCTTTTCATTTTGCAACTTAGCAGTTTAGTCCTTGAAATTTTTATATTTACATATAGGTCCTCAAATTTACATATAATTTCTTATTAATAATTTTCAAAAGTGAGGGATATTACAGCCTCATCGAAGAAGGCTTCGCAAGTGGATGTAGGTCAATTGACTGAACCACTTTACATTGTGGTGTTCCTTGAATGTGTGAGTGTTTAATTTTCTAAACCACTTATCTTCTTAGTAGCAAACTGTTCGGTTTTCTTCTCCCTACTCTTGACTTCCTTTACTCGAACTATTTTAGGTAAGTCATCCTTTATCGAATCGAAATCTATACACATTTATGAAATTGATTTCAAACTTATAAGTTTTAATCCGCTATACTAATTCACCCCCCCCCTCTTAGTGCCGCTCCGATCCTAACAATTGGTCTCAGAGCAAGGCTCACTCTCATATTTAGTTTAATACCCAAGAGAGATGGCTTACTCCGGCATGCAAGATGGTCACTCTATTACACGTCCACCTATGTTTAATGGATCGGATTACACGTATTGGAAGACTCGTATAAGGATCTTCCTTCTTTTTATGGATTTTGAGCTTTGGAATATTGTCAAAAATGGATTTCAAAAATCTTCTCTTCTGATGAGCGAATGGGATGAATAGGAGAAGAAGGTTTTTATTTTAAACGCAAAGGCTATGAATGCCTTGTTTTGTACACTTGACAAAAATAAATTTAATCACGTTTTGATTTACGATTTGGGTTTTGAAATTTGAAGAACTCTTGAGGTCACTCATGAAGGCACTAGCTGAGTGAAAGAGTCTAAAATCAACATTTTTGTGCATTCTTATGAACTTTTTCGGATGAAACCAAGTGAGTCCATCGGAGACATGTACACCCGTTCATGGATGTTATCAATGGACTCAAAGCTCTTGGTAAAGGTTTTTCTAACTTTGAACTAGTAACTAAAATTTTAAGATCCCTTCCAAAGAGTTGGAATCTAAAAGTTACGGCCATTCAAGAGGCCAAATACCTTAAAATATTTCCTCTCGAAGAACTTATTGGATCTCCTATGGTCTACGAAATGACGTGTCATACTCATGAAGAGCTCGAGAACCCTCTTCCAAAGAACAGGAAGGATATGACACTTAGAATACAAGAAGACCACTTGAAAGGAACATCAAGTGATGAGGATAGTGACGATGACATTGCACTTTTAACTCAAAAATTTAAAAAATTATAAGAAAGAATAAATTTAAAAATAATACCAAAAACAAACTTGAACATAAAAAGGACCAAGTAATATACTACGAATGCAATAGAAGCTAGGGCACTTTAAAAATGAATGCCCCCAAGCCAAGAAGAAGCAACCGAAGAAGAAGAAAGCTTTAAAAGCAACTTGGGACGATTCAAGTACTTCAGAAAGCGAAGAAGCTAGCAACAAAGAGGAGGCAAACTTTGCGCTAATAGCTTTAGGAGGAGAGGTATGTGATTTAATTAATTAAGATTTATCTTTCGATGACCTTTCTATTGTGTGTCATGAATTATTTGATGAGTGTAGAACTATTAGTAAGAAGTTCAATCTATTAAAAAAAGAGCATGCCTTACTACAAAATAAGCTTGATAATCTTCAAGATCCTCCATGCTCTAAGTGTGAACATTTATAAGTAATAAAAAATAAGAATTTGCTACTTAAAGAGACCTTAAACAAGTTTAAGGTCGGTAGCAAAGGCTTGGACATGATCCTTGCAAACAAGGGTCACGTTGCAAATAGAAGTGGAATTAGTTTTGTGAGAGGATCTCACCAAAATCCTACCACCTTCATTAAAGGACCCACATTACATGTTTCACTTCATTTGAAATACAACTTTTATTATAAATCCGGACATATTGTTTATAAATGTTCATTCAAGAAAATTAGTCCACATAAGTTGATATGAGTTCCTAAAGGAACTATAAATAATTCAATGATGAATGATAAAATTAGTAGATCAATTTTTGAGGCACCCAAAGTCAAATGGGTACCTAAAAACCATCCTCTTTTGTAGACAAACTCACAAGCTAGGAGCAAGAGATGATATCTTGATAGTAGATACTTAAGGCACATGACCAGAGATCCATCTCATTTCTCTATGCTCACTAGCAAAGAAAAAGGGTATCTCACATTCGGAGACAACAACAAAGGCAAAATCATTGGCAAGGGAACCATAGGTAACAAATCAAGTATTTCAATTGATGATGTATTGCTAGTTGATGGATTGAAACATAATTTCTTAAGTATTAGTCAATTATGCGATAAAGGTTATGTTGAATCTCGGATTTTGATGATGAAACTAATTGATTATGTTTAGATGTTTAACTGTATTTTGAGTGATGCAGGTCTACTCGATTAGGATTAGACAGTTAATGCAGAAGGAATTGACGTTGCGCCGGAGGAGATCACGTTAGGATATTGGATGGCAGAAGGCTTCGGACGTCGGGCATCGGGCCAAGAGCAGAATTACGCCAAGGATATCGAGGTTGCGGAGGTCAACCGCTGATTGGGCAACAAGCCGCAAGAGAGGATGATGCGCCGAAAAATTGGACGAAGCGCCAACCAATGACGTGCCGGGCAACAGAATGTCAATTCGCTTTGTAATAATTGTCTAGATCGGAGTAGAGTTTTGGCTTGTGTGTGCAGGTTTAACTACGATAACGATGAAGACATAAAGCGAAACAAAGTATCGGAGTCAAGCACGAAGGATTTGTTGCGAGTTTGAGAGTTCGACGGAAGTCCAAAGGTTCGTCGGGAATGCTGCTGGAACTAGCCGAGAATGAGTAGGGAGCTTGCCGAAGGGTTTTTTCGGAAGCTCGCCGGAAGGTTCGTTGGAAGTTCGCGGAGCTCGCCGAGAAAGATCAGAGCTTGCCGAAGAAGCTCTTTGGAACTCGCCAAGATCAAATCGTGAAGTCTAGGAGCTTGCCGGGAGTCCGCATAATGGTTTCTGAGAGTTCGTCAGAAGATCGTCGGAAGTTCGCTAGAAGCTTGCCAGAAAAAGTCTTGACTTACGGACTTTGTAATAGCTTAGGAAATGTCTTTAAATTCGTAGTTAGCATGTTAAGTAAGGTTAGGATTAGGTGTTAATCCTATAACCCAAGTAGGGGCCAATTGGGCCCGAGTTCGGACTGGTTTGGGCCAAGTTTGGAGCCCAACCAGTGAGCTGAAATAGTGTAGGCGGTGGCACCGCTTGGCTAGGCGGTGGCACCGCCTAACACCCGAGAGCCAGGCGGTGTCACCGCTTGGCTGGGCGGTGGCACCGCCAGTCCACTATCAGTGTCAGACACTGACAAGCGGTGGCACCGCCAGCATCGGGAACCAACGAGAATTCAAATTTTGGAGCCCAAATTTGAATCCTCTTGAGGCCTATAAATATCCCTCAAGGATGTTGATTTTAGACTCTTTCACTCGGCTAGTGCCTTCATAAGTGACCTCAAGAGTTCTCCAAATATCAAAAGCCGAATCACACATTGAAACACGATTAAATTCGTTTTTGTCTAATGCACAAAACAAGGCATTCATAGCCTTTGCATTTAAAGCAAAAACCTTCTTCTCTGATTCATTCCATTCGATCATCGGAAGAGAAGATTTTTGAAATCCATTCTCGACAATAGACCAAAGCTCAAAGTCCATAGAAATGAGGAAGATCCTCATGCGAGTCTTCCAATATGTGTAATCTGACCCATTAAACAAAGGTGGTCGTGCAATAGAATGGCCCTCTTGCATGCCGGAGTAAGCCATCTCTCTTGGGTATTAAACCAAATATGAGAGATAACCTCACTCTGATACCACTTGTTAGGTTCGGAGCGGCACTAAGAGGGGGGGTGAATTAGTGTAGCGGATTAAAACTTCGGTTTTAGATAAATCTTTCGTACGATAAGAAATCGTAATTGGAAGTGCTTAACTTAAAAGCGTATTCGCAAAGTTATACAGTAAATGTAATGAGGAAATAAAGTAGTAAGAGGGTTTGCAGTAATGCAAATAACAGTAATGAAATGCAAACCAGAGATTACGCTGTTTTTAAAGTGGTTCGGTCAAGTGACCTACATCCACTTGCGAGGCCCCTCTTCGATGAGGCTCCCACCTTCCACTAGCAAATCTCTTGAAAGGGAAGGGTGAATACCCCTCTTACAACTTTTACAAGTGGTTCACTCTCTTACAGATTTTCAGCAAGAAAGAAGGAGGTGAACACTAGCAAATGAAAACAAGAAAGGCAAAGACTCTTCTAAGACTTTTCTCTCAATTACTTGCTGCTCAAAAGTTGTTCTCTTAGCTGAGATTTGAGGGGTATTTATAGGCCTCAAGAGGATTCAAATATTGGGCTCCAAAATTTGAATTCTCTTTGGGTTCCCGGTGCTGGAGGTGCCACCGCCCAGCGCTCGGGTGCTGGACGGTGCAACCGCCCAGCCAAGGAGGTGTCACCGCCCAGCTCTCGGGTGCTGGGCGGTGCCACCACCCAGCCAGGCGGTGCCACCGCCTGGCTCTTCGATTTCACTGGTTTGGCTTAATTTTAGCCCAAACCATATCTGACTTTGGGCCCAGTTGGCCCCTAACCAGGATATAGGATTATCTCTTAATCCTAATCCTAATTACAAGTGAACTACATAACAAAAAACACATCCTAAGCAAGCTTTCAACCGCGAACGTCGAGTCTTGTTTCGGCGAACTTTCCGACGAACTTCTTCCGACGGACTCCCAGCAAGCTCCCGAACTTGTGATGACTTTAACGAGTAGCCGAGCCTTCTCGGTGATCTCCGTGAACCTCCGACGATCTCTTCGGCGAACTTCCGAAAATTCCGACAGGTTCCCGATTTCTTCTCGATTGGTTCCGGCAACATCTCCGACGATTCTTCGGACTCTTAAACGTCCATCGAACTTGACTCCGGTATACTTGCTTTGTGTTTTCTGGTTGTCGTAGTTAATCCTGCACACTTAGCTCAATAATATGGATTAGATCAATTAACCCATCAATTGATTTTATCATCAAAATCCGAGATTCAACAATCTCCCCCTTTTTGATGATGACAATCAATTGATGACGGAGTTAAACATAACTCCCCCTATCTATATGCCATATTATGAGAAGATAAAAAAAAAACACTTGAATTCCATCCCATTGGATTCAAGCATAACCCGATAAGTTCTAATCGTAGAGCTTATCGTTATCCTCATTAAACAATAGTAAGTACGAAACTTCGATGAAAATCATAAGTTAAATGATAAGGGACGAATTTTACTACGATAGGAGATAAAGATTTTCAACATGAATTTCATGATATAGATGTAAGACATGCTTTCAATATGATCAATCAATCTTGTGATATTCTCAAGGATTTTGCAAGGCATATAAGACATTCTCAAGGATCAATCAAATTTTATATAAGTCATGCTATCAAAATGGTACAAGTCATCACTTTTCTCCCCCTTTGTCATCAACAAAAAGGGAATGAGACTTGAAGCACAAAATTTGTGATTATAACATTGATCATACAAAAATTTTATCATCCAAAATTAAGTATGCTAAAATGTTTATGTCGAGTTCATCATAAAGGAAAATTCAACATTCATCCATTTTATCAAATCTCTTCTTTCTATAATAAAAAATTGTAGGTGTACAAGGAAGAGATCGTGATTAAAAAATTCAAGTAGTAACTCCAATAAGTCAAGATCATAATTCGAATACAAACTCATTCAAATTGTCAACTTGAAACTCATAATCAAGCCATCAAAATCAATTTCGAGATTCATAAAATCATTAATCTTGATCAAGCCATCAAAATCAATTTCGAGATTCATAAAATCATAAAATCTTGATCAGAGAGAATGAAAAACTTTACGGAAAATCCATTCAAACCCATTTATTCTTTGGGACAATTTAACATACCTAATTCCCTTCTAATGAATTCAAATTGATCTTCGTTATTTACCAAAAAAAAATTGATCTTCGTTCAAAGCTTTTGTAAATATATCTACTAATTGATGCTTTGTGTCAATGAATTCTAGAACAACATCATTGTTAAGGACATGATCGCGTATGAAATGATGCCTAACGTCGATGTGCTTAGTTCTAGAGTGCTGAATTGGATTTTTAGTAAGACATATGGCACTAGTATTATCACATTTTATGGAAATATTTTTAAAGTGAATTCCATAGTCTTCTAATGTATTTTTCATCCAAACAACTTGTGCACAACATGCACTTGCAACAATGTAGTCGGCTTCCACCGTAGATAGTGCAACTGAATTTTGTTTCTTGGAAGTCCAAGAAACAAGTGCATGTCCTAAAAATTGGCATGTTCCGGATGTACTTTTTCTATCTATCTTGCATCCGCCAAAATCGGCATCTGCATAAGCTATTAGATCGAATTTTTCAGATTTTGGATACCACAATCCTAAATTTGGAGTTCCTTTAAGACACCTAAATATTCTTTTAACACTCTTAAGATGAGATAATTTAGGATTAGATTGAAACCTAGCACAAAGTCCTACACTAAACATAATATCCGGTCTAGTCGCGGTGAGGTAGAGTAGACTACCTATCATTCCCCTATATATTTTTTGATCGAAATTTTCACTATTTTCATCCATATCTAACTTAGTCGCAGTGCTCATAGGGGTGTTTATTGCTTTTGAATTATCCATGTTAAATCGTTTTAACAATTCTAATGTATATTTAGATTGGTTAAGAAATATACCATCACTAAGTTGTTTGATTTGTAATCCCAAAAAGAAAGTTAATTCACCCATTAAACTCATTTCAAATTCAATACTCATACATTTGGCAAATGATTCACATAGTGATTCATCCGAAGAGCCAAAAATAATATCGTTAACATAAATTTGCACAATAAGAAAATTATTTTCAAAATGTTTAATAAACAATGTAGTATCAACCTTGCCTTTAGTAAAATTATTTAAAATAAGAAAGGAACTAAGCCTTTCATACCAAGCTCTAGGAGCTTGTTTCAAGCCATAGAGGGCCTTAGTCAATTTGAATACATGATTAGGAAGAAGAGAATTTTCAAATCCGGGAGGTTGTTCGACATATACTTCGTCGGAAATAAAACCATTCAAGAAAGCACTTTTGACATCCATTTGAAATAGTTTAAAATTATTACTACTAGCATAGGCAAGGAGCATCCTTATGGCTTCTAATCGAGCCACGGGAGCGAAGGTTTCTTCGTAATCGATACCTTCTTCTTGGTTGAAACCTTTGGCCACTAATCTAGCCTTGTTTCTAACCACGATACCATTTTCGTCTTGCTTGTTTCTAAAGACCCACTTAGTACCTATGACTAAGTGGTCACTTGGTCTAGGAAAAAGCTTCCATACCTTATTCCTCTCAAATTGATTCAATTCCTCTTGCATTGCAATAACCCAAAAATCATCTTTTATGGCCTCGTCAATGCATTTAGGTTCAATTTGAGAAAGGAAGGCAGCATTAGCACAAAAATTCTTGAAAGAGGAATGAGTTTGAACCCCTTTTGATGTATCTCCTATAATTAGCTCCTTCGGATGAGTATCTATATACTTCCATTCCTTAGGTAAGAAAATTTCGGAAGAAGTTGCATCCAAGTTGCTATTTTGAGGAGGAGGTTCATTTAAATTCAAATTATCAAAACCAAGATCATCATCAAAATCATTTTTCTTTAAATTAAAAATTTCATTAAAAACTACATGAATAGACTCTTCTATTACTAATGTTCTTTTGTTAAAAATCCGAAAAGCCTTAGAAACGGAAGAGTAACCAAGAAAGATGCCTTCATCGGATTTAGCATCAAATTTTCCTAAGACATCTCTTTCATTCAAAATAAAGCATTTACAACCAAAAACTTTAAAATAGGAAATATTTGGTTTTTTGTTATTCCACAATTCATAGGGAGTTTTTGATAAGGATGGTCTTAATAGGACTCTATTCATGATGTAGCAAGCCGAATTTACGGCTTCGGCCCAAAAATACTTAGGTAAACTATGTTCATTTAACATAGTTCTTGTCATTTCTTGTAGGTTTCTATTTTTTCTTTCAACTACTCCATTTTGTTGGGGATTCCTCGGAGTGGAGAAGTTGTGATTGTATCCATTAACTTCACAAAAATTTTGAAAGTCACTGTTTTGAAATTCGCCACCGTGATCACTTCGAATTGATGAAATCATGAAACCTTTTTCGTTTTGAGTGAGTTTACAAAATTTAGAGAAGCACTTGAAGCAATCACTTTTGTGAGCTAAGAAATAGGTCCAAGTGTATCTAGAGTAGTCATCCACAATCGAAAAAGCATATTTGCTTCCACCTAGACTTGTTGTATCAATTGGTCCAAATAAGTCCAAATGGATCAATTGTAACGGTCTAGTGGTGATAATTTGATTTTTTGGTTTGAAGCTTGATTTTATTTGTTTGCCTAGTTGACATGCATTGCATACCTTATCCTTAATAAACTTTATATTCGGAATCCCTCGTACTAATTCTTGAGATGAGATTTTAGATATTGTTTTCATGCTTGTATGGCCTAATCTCCTATGCCAAAGCCAAGCATCATCATTTACGGCGGAGAAACACATTTCATTACTTAGTTCATCAAGATTGATGGTATAGACATTATTTTGCTTTAAAGCAATCATAGTCATGTTATGATTTGGTTTTTCAATAATGCACATATTTGATTCAAATCTAACGATATAACCTTTATCGCATAGTTGACTAATACTCAAGAGATTATGTTTCAATCCATCAACTAGTAAAACATCATCAATGGAAAAACTAAATTTGTTACCAATAGTTCCCTTGCCAATGATTTTGCCTTTGTTGTTGTCTCCGAAGGTGACGTACCCTTCTTCTTTGCTAGTGAGCATAGAGAAATGAGATGGATCTCCAGTCATATGTCTTGAGCATCCACTATCGAGATACCATCTCTTGCTCCTAGCTTGTGGGTTTGTCTACAAAAGAGGATGATTTTTAGGTACCCATTTGATTTTGGGTGCCTCAAAAATTGACCCACTAACCTTGTTATTTATTTTTGAATCCTTTATAGTTCCTTTAGGAACCCATATTAATTTTTGTGAACTAATTTTCCTAAATGGACATTTGTAGGCAATATGTCCGGATTTGCAACAGAAGTTGCATTTCATATAGGAGGAAACATGTAATGTAGGTCCTTTTATGAAAGTGATAGGATTTTGATGTAATCCTTTTACAAATCTAATTCCATTTCTATTTGCGATGTGACCCTTGTGTGCAAGGATCATATCTAATCCTTTGCTACCAACCTTAAACTTGTTTAAGGTTTCCTTAAGAAGCAAATTTTCATTTTTTATTGCTTCTAAATGCTCACACTTAGAGCATGGAGGAGTTTGAAGACTATCAAACTTATCTTGTAGCAAAGCATGCTCTTTCTTTAAGATACTTAACTTCTTGCTAATAGTTCTACATTCATCAAATAATTCATGAAAAGCGATAGAGAGTTCTTCAAAAGATAAATCTTCATTAAATAAATCATATACCTCTTCTCCTAAAGCCATTAGCGCGTAATGAGCAACTTGCTCGGTGTTGGACTCCTCTTCTTCGGACGCGCTTGAATCATCCCATGTTGCCTTGAGCGCCTTCTTCTTTGATGTCCTCTTTTTGGCTTGAGGACAATCGTTCTTGTAGTGTCCCGGTTTTTAGCATTCATAGCAAATCACTTGGTCCTTCTTTTGTTCAAATTTATTTTTTATATTATTTTTAAATTTGTTCTTTCTTAAATATTTTTTAAATTTTTGAGTCAAAAGTGCAATGTCATTGTCACTGTCCTCATCACTTGATGTTCCTTTCAAGTGGTCTTCTTGTGATTTGAGTGTCATATCCTTCCTGTTCTTTGGAAGGGGGTTCTCGAGCTCGTCATGAGCTTGATATGTCATTTCGTAGGTTATTAGAGACCCAATGAGCTCTTCAAGAGGGAATGCTTTAAGGTCTTTGGCCTCTTGAATGGCCATAACTTTTGGATCCCAACTTTTAGGGAGGGATCTTAAGATTTTAGTTACTAATTCAAAGTTAGTAAATTCTTTACCAAGAGCTTTGAGTCCATTGATGACATCCGTAAACCGGGTGTACATGTCTCCGATGGACTCACTTGGTTTCATTCGGAAAAGTTCATAAGAGTGCAGAAGGATGTTGATTTTGGACTCTTTCACTCGGCTAGTGCCTTCATGAGTGACCTCAAGAGTTCTCCAAATATCAAAAGCCGAATCACACATTGAAACACGATTAAATTCGTTTTTGTCTAATGCACAAAACAAGGCACTCATAGCCTTTGCATTTAAAGCAAAAACCTTCTTCTCCGATTCATTCCATTCGCTCATCGGAAGAGAAGATTTTTGAAATCCATTCTCGACAATAGGCCAAAGCTCAAAGTCTATAGAAATGAGGAAGATCCTCATGCGAGTCTTCCAATATGTGTAATCCGACCCATTAAACAAAGGTGGTCGTGCAATAGAATGGCCCTCTTGCATGTCGGAGTAAGCCATCTCTCTTGGGTATTAAACCAAATATGAGAGATATCCTCGCTCTGATACCACTTGTTAGGTTCGGAGTGGCACTAAGAGGGGGGGTGAATTAGTGCAGCGGATTAAAACTTCGGTTTTAGACAAATCTTTCGTACGATAAGAAACCGTAATTGGAAGTGCTTAACTTAAAAGCGTATTCGTAAAGTTGTGCAGTAAATGTAATGAGGAAATAAAGCAGTAAGAGGGTTTGCAGTAATGCAAATAACAGTAATGAAATGCAAACCAGAGATTACGCTGTTTTTAAAGTGGTTCGGTCAAGTGACCTACATCCACTTGCGAGGCCCCTCTTCGATGAGGCTCCCACCTTCCACTAGCAAATCTCTTGAAAGGGAAGGGTGAATACCCCTCTTACAACTTTTACAAGCGGTTCACTCTCTTACAGATTTTCAGCAAGAAAGAAGGAGGTGAACACTAGCAAATGAAAACAAGAAAGGCAAAGACTCTTCTAAGACTTTTCTCTCAATTACTTGCTGCTCAAAAGTTGTTCTCTCAGCTGAGATTTGAGGGGTGTTTATAGGCCTCAAGAGGATTCAAATTTTGGGCTCCAAAATTTGAATTCTCTTTGGGTTCCCGGTGCTGGAGGTGCCACCGCCCAGTCAAGCGGTGCCACCGCCCAGCGCTCGGGTGCTGGACGGTGCAACCGCCCAGCCAAGGAGGTGTCACCGCCCAGCTCTCGGGTGCTAGGCGGTGCCACCGCCTGGCTCTTCGATTTCACTGGTTTGGCTTAATTTTAGCCCAAACCATATCTGACTTTGGGCCCAGTTGGCCCCTAACCAGGTTATAGGATTATCCCTGAATCCTAATCCTAATTACAAGTGAACTACATAACAAAAAACACATCCTAAGCAAGCTTTCAACCGCGAACGTCGAGTCTTGTTTCGGCGAGCTTTCCGACGAACTTATTCCGACAGACTCCCAGCATGCTCCCGAACTTGTGATGACTTTAACGAGTAGCCGAGCCTTCTCGGTGATCTCCGTGAACCTCCAACGATCTCTTCGGCGAACTTCCGAAAATTCCGACAAGTTCCCGATTTCTTCTCGATTGGTTCCGGCAACATCTCCGACGATTCTTCGGACTCTTAAACGTCCATCGAACTTGACTTCGGTATACTTGCTTTGTGTTTTCTGGTTATCGTAGTTAATCCTGCACACTTAACTCAATAATATGGATTAGATCAATTAACCCATCAATTGATTTTATCATCAAAATTCGAGATTCAACACAAGATTCTTATGTGGAAAACAAATCCTTATCGGGACACATGTGATAAGAACAACCTGAATCTAAAATCCATTCATTTTTAGACCTCGCCTTGTCATCAATAGTAGAAAAAATATTTCCAACAATCTCATCAGTTTCTACACTAACTTCAGCAGTAGTTTTTTCAACAAATTTTTCCTTTTTCTTTAATTTATTTTTTAATATCTGCATTCCAAATTTCTATGTCTGGATTTAGATCTAGATTTAGATCTACTACTGTCAAATTCTCTTTTATCCATTCTCCCCCTAACAACCAGACCCTCAGCCTGATTCTCTCTACTTTCCCCAGTGATATTCCTGTCTATCTGCTCCTTAGATTTCAGTGCAGATTTAATTTCTTGATAAGAAACTGTTTCTTTTCCATAAATCAAAGTATCACGAAAATGCTTAAAAGATTGGGGAAGAGAACACAAGAGTAACAAAGCCTTATCCTCATCATCAATTTTTGCATCTATATTCTCCAAATCCGTAACCAAAGAATCAAACTTATCAAGATGCGAGAGTATAGATGTACCTTCAATCATCCGAAGCATATACAGACTCTGTTTCAAGTAGAGACAATTCTCCACTATCCTCTTCATGTACAAGGCTTTAAGCTTGTCCCACATGCTCTTAGTCGTAGTCTCCGTAGCTACCTCCCGTAAAACCTCATCAGAGAGATTTAGAATAATGCTTGATCGGGCCTTCTTATCCATACCCGCAAGCTCTTCTTTTGACATATCATCTGGAATGCTCTCGGCTCCCTGTAGTACCAAATCAACTCCGTCTTGAACTAGAATGGCCTCCATCTTGAGTTGCCACAAGCCGAAGTTGACATTTCTATCGAATTTCTCGACAACAATCTTTGTTATTATCATCGTTGCCAAAAGATCCCAAAACTAGGCTCTGATACCAGTTTGTTAGAGCTAGCCCCAGGAAATTTACCAAAGGATAATTTTGGCAACACAACAAAGATAATAAAGCGGAAAGAATAAAAGCGACAAGAACACGAGAACACCAAATATACGTGGTTCGGTCAATTGACCTACATCCACAAACGAAAGAGGAGCAAATTACTACTGCAAAAGAGGGACACTTACAAATGCCTTAGGAAGATGTTCCTAGGCCATAAAACACATTCAGCTTACTAAACAAGAAAAACCCAAACCGTAAGTAGGTTTTCTTGTGGTGCCTCTTGTGTTGCCTGTGGTACATCTGACTTCAAAGCTCAGGCCCTTATTTATAATTCCAAGATGAGACAACAAGTCTAATTTTCCCGATGTGGGACTATGGGACTTGCCAAACTAACAGAATGGGCTGATCCATTTAGCCCAATTTGGGTCTATCAAGGGCCCAATTGCCCCAAGATTAAGTTAATTGGATCACCTCCCATTTTTAACTTAATCATTATGCTAACTACGAATTTCTTAAGACATTTACTGCAACTTGCTCCGGTGCATCAATCGCTTCTTCCGGCGAGCTTCCGTCGATCATCCGATGAACCCTCGGTGATGCTCCTGCGGACTTCTGGTAAACTCCTGGACTTGCGACGATCCACTTGGCGAGTTCCGACGAGCTTCTTTTGGCAAGCTCCTGGTCTTCTCGGATTTGGTCCCGTAGAACCTCCGACGACCGTCCGGACTTCCGTCGAGCTCTCGAACTCCCAACATGATCATAGTCTTTGACTCCGGCTCAACTCCTGCTGGATGTCTTACTTTCATCGTAGTTAATCCTGCACACTTAAAACAAAACTTCGATCAAGACAATTATTCCTAAGCAATTAACCAAGTTATCCGGCATGTCATTGGTCCCTAGATGCTTCGTCCGATTCTTCGGCACATTGTCCTCTCTTGCGGCCTATTGCCCAATTGGCCAGTTGACTCTGCAACTCCGATATCCTTGGCGCAATACCCGCTCTTCTTGGCCCGATGCTCGAGTCCATGACCCGAAGCCTTCTGTTGATGCATCGACCGATCCACCGGCCCGATGTCCAATCTTCTGACATGTTCCTCCGGCACAACATGATTTTTCCTGCTTTAATTGTCTCATCCTAATCGAAGCATTCTGTATCACTCAAAACGTAGATTAAAACATAAACACTTATCAAGTGGTTTCATCATCAAAATAAGATATTCAACAATCTCCCCCTTTTTGATGGTGACAACCACTTGATGACGGAGTTAACCTTAACTCCCGGAGTTTAAAAAACCCCGCCTATCAATATGCCATATTGATAGAACCTTGAATTCAAACTGAATTCAAGTCATTGCAATATTCATCATGAATACTTGCAACACGTCATCATAAACTTATACATAGACTTATGCATTAACATGTCATGTCATCAACATACTTCTCCTCTTTTGTCATCAACAAAAAGGAGAAGTACAACTATTATTGTGTTTGTAATATAAGTTTAACTCATTGCATGAAAAACATAATATTAAATTTTTATCATCATGCAATCTAGCAATTTTACAACATTTTAGAACTAGCAAGCTAGCAATTTAAAGATGTTCAAGAAAGCAACTCTTGCTTCTTGAAATATGCAAGTTTTACAAGCTAGCAAATTCAAAGATATGCAAGTTGGCATATTTGCTTTTCTTGAGATAGGCACGATAGCACATTTGCTTCTAGAAATATACAAGTTAGCAATCTTTGCTTCTCTTTTGAGATGAGCAATTTCTTGCTTCCTTTGCAAAGTTTGAGCTAGCAATTTTGCTTCCGTTGCAAAGTGAAAGTTAGCATGTTTTGCATCTTGAGATAGGCAAGATAGCATATTTTTGTATTTTCTTGAGATTTCAAGTTAGCAATTCTCAGTGATGTTCAAGATAGCAATTTATTCTCTTTTGAGAAGTGCAATTTTTGCTTTCTTCTTGAATTGTGCAAACTAGCTATCTCCCCCTTTGTCATTGTCAAAAAGAAGGGAAGACCCTTTATGTCAATTTCTAAATCATGACAAAGGTGAGTAATCATTCTTATTTCAAAATTCCATAATTGAGACAAACCTTGAATTCAAATTAAGGCAATTTTAATCATCATTTACATCATATGCAATACATCACATACATCATAATAAAAAGCATAAGTATTGCATGCATCATTTTAGCAACAAATCATAGCATTTCATCACATGGCAAGATATCAGCAAGTAAAATTATGATGCAAGTTATTGATATCTTAACATGATTCAAACATTTCAAGTATTTAGCAATCATAGCATTTCATCTATTTCTCATTCAAATATAGCACTCATAGTATCAATTCATATTTTTCTCCCCCTTTGTCATCAACAAAAAGGAGAACGATATAAGCAAGTTTTAAACGTAAGTGCTGTAATGATTCATGCCATAACTAGGTTTATGTCATTTTTCAACAATGAGTGATAGGATATCAATTATACAAACACCTTAAAGAAAACATGACATGAAGATAGCTTTCATTACTTCTTCCTCTTTATTTGTTATTATCTTTTTTGCATGAAGGAGAAAAGTCACTAGTGAGCTTACTTGAATGAAGTTAAAATTGATAGGATATTAAAGCACACTTCATTTTTATAAGGATCAAGATATGTGTGTGAATCAAATCCTTGCACGTAAAACTATTTCTCCAAAGATATAAGAAGGAATCATTAAATCTATTTCTTGAAAGATATTTTTCATAAGATAAGTCTATGAGAGATGCATTTGCTAGTTGATTTCATATGTCAAAAATCAATGATATGAATCAAACTCGATATGACATATGTTTATTAAGTCTGAAAGAAAATAATATATCGAGAAAATCCAAAAATATCAATTCTTAGGATCAAGAAAATCCAAAAATAAAATTTAACACTTTCATGCATTCGGACATGGTTTTGCTATAGATTTTCAAACACAATTATGAAGATAAAACATGCTCATGATCATGAAAATTTTTGTATCCAAAACACATAATTTTCAACATGTTATTAAGGCATGTAATAGTGTAAAGTTCTCATTATAGCAATTTACTGAGTGAATTAAGGACGTCCAAAAAATGATTTTAATAAGTTCATGCATTCGGACACATTTTTGCCATATGTTTTTCAAATACACTCATGAAAATAACACATGCTTATCATCATGTATAACTTAAAATTTCATGCATAAAATTATCAATCATAGTATCAAAATATTTAATATTACATCATTATGCATTTCTTCAAGTATGATTTTATTTAATCAAAATCGAGAAATAACAATGGAAATCAACATGATACACATTATTACTTCTTAACCACATATAGCATGATATTAAACTTCTTAATATTTTCATTAAGACATTAAGCATGGTTTTAATCAAAATCAGAAATAATCAAAATACACATTTTTTCTTCTTAAGAAAAACATACATATAATCATTAGATTTAAATCTAACATTTTATTTCATTAACATGAAACATGTAATTTTCATTATTATTTTCAAATTACGAGCATGATCATATTATTGTATTTTCAAATATTTTTTTTAATATGTAATTTTCAAGAAAAATAATTATTCAAAAAAAAGAAAATGCATCATGAAAAACATCAAGTAATTTTAAAATAAATTAAGGGTGTTTCGATTACCTCATCATTGAATGTCGTTAAGGCATAGTTTGCCACCTCGCCTTTCTTGATTTTCTCCTCGTCTTTGGAGGAGCTCGATTCATCCCACTTTGTATTCTTCTTCTTGCGTTCAAAGCAAGTAGTTCCGCTCTTTTTGTTTTTTAATTTTTGTTTCATTTGTAGTTTAAATTCACCATCACTTGAGCTTATGCTTGAGTGGTCTTTAAATGTTCTATGTCTAAAATCCTTCTTGTTCTTTGGAAGGTTGTTTTGTTCATCATGTTCATCATGTGCATTGTGTACCATTTCATATGTCATCAATAAACCGATAAGTTCTTCAAGTGAAAAAATATTTAAATCTTTTGTTTCTTATATTGCCGTTATTTTAGGATCCCACCTTTTTGAAAGGGATCTTAAGATCTTGCTTATGAGATCAAAATTCGAAAAAGATTTAGCAAAAACTCTTAGATTATTGACGACATTCGTGAAACAGGTGTACATGTCGCCTATAGTCTCGTTTGGTTGCATTCGAAAAAGCTAAAAATCATTCAATAAAATGTTAACTTTCGAGTCTTTGACTCTACTAGTTCCCTTGTGCGTGATTTCAAGTGTTCGCCAAATATCAAAAGCCGTTTCGCACATAGAAATCCAATTGAACTCATTTTTGTCCAAAGCGCAAAATAAGGCATTCATAGCCTTTGTGTTTAAAGAAAAATACTTCTTCTCCAAATCCAACCATTCGTTCGTCGGTTTAAAGGGAACTTGAAAACCGTTTTCAACAATATTCCATTAATCCAAATTCATAGAAATCAAGAAAACTCTCATTCGAGTTTTCCAGTAAGTGTAGTCCAATCCGTTAAACAACGGTGGACGAACAACCGAGAAACCCTCTTTAAAGCCATGAAGAGCCATTTCTCTCGGGTGTAAATCCGAAATGAGAAAAACCGGGCTCTGATACCAATTGTTAGGATCAAGAGTACTAAGAGGGGGGGGGGGTTGAATTTGTGCAGCGGAAAACTTTCGACGATTAAAACTGTGTTCGTACGATAAGAGCGATTTCGGTAGAAAAGCCGATTCGTAAATCACTTTAACTTATGATCAAGCAAGATGCAGTTAAAGTGAATCTATAAGGGCAGTTTGCAGTTATGATGGAAATAAGAATGTAAGCACAAACTAAAATATGATGTTCGTACGATAAAATTGATTTACGTCTAAACACCGATTCGAAAAATACTGAACTTTAAAACACGATCGTAAATTCGCAGAAGGCAGTAAGCTATTGAGGAGGTTTGTAGTAAAGATAATATGCTCAAAGTAAATGCAAACCAGAGAGCACCACGATTTTAGAGTGGTTCGGTCAATCTTGACCTACATCCACTTCTGGCTTCCTCCACCGACGAGGTCACCGACGAGGTCACCGACGTTCACTAGAGGCCTTCCTTCAATACGCGAAGGCCAACCACCCTTTTATAGTTTCACTCCTTTTGACGGGCTTAGGAGACAACCCTTATAGAATTTTCTCTCCTCTCTTGAAAGATCAGAACTTGGAAGAAAAGAGGGAGAAGAACTTTTAACTCATACAACACTATTGAGCTCTAAAAATCTTAGAGTAAGATTAGGATTTCGATGGTTTTTGGTTACTTTGTCATTGCTGAAAGGGTGGGGTATTTATAGGCCCCAACCCAGTTTGAATTCCGAGCTCAAAACTATCAATTTCTGGAGTTCCGGGGTCTGGTGGTTGCACCGCCTGATTGGGGCGGTTGCACCTCTTACCAGAGCTCGGAGACCAAACTCAGGCGGTGCCACCGCCTGACTGGGGCGGATGCACCGCCCAGCCAAAGCTCGGAGACTGAGCCCTGGGCTGTGCCACTGCCGACCCAGGCGGTGCCACCTCTGGCCAAGTAATCTGGGTCCAAATGGGTTGATCCATTCGGCCCAATTTGGGTTTTTCAAGGGCCTAATTACCCCAAGATTAAGTTAATGGGATCACCTCCCATTTCTAACTTAATCATCATGCTAACTACGAATTTCTTAAGACATTTACTGCAACTTGCTCCGGTGCGTCAATCGCTTCTTCCGGCGAACTTCTAGCGATCATCCAATGAACCCTGGGTGATGCTCCTGCGGACTTCCGACAAACTCCTGGACTTGCGATGATCTACTTGGCGAGTTCCGACGAGCTTCTTTTGGCAAGCTCCTGGACTTCTCGGATTTGTTCCCGCAGAACCTCCGACGACCGTCCGGACTTCCGTCGAGCTCTCGAACTCCCAACGTGATCATAGTCTTTGACTCTGGCTCAACTCCTGCTACATGTCTTACTTTCATCGTAGTTAATCCTGCACACTTAAAACCAAACATTGATCGAGACAATTATTCTTAAGCAATTAACTAAGTTGTCCGGCATGTCATTGGTCCCTCGACGCTTCGTCCGATTTTCGGCGCATCGTCCTCTTTTGCGGCCTATTGCCCAATCGACCAGTTGACTCTGCAACTCCAATATCCTTGGCGCAATACCCGCTCTTCTTGGCCCGATGCCCGAGTTCACGACCCGAAGCCTTCTATCGATACGTCGACTGATCCACCGGCCCGACGTCCAATCTTCTGACATGTTCCTCCGGCACAACATGATTTTTTCTACTTTAATTGTCTCATCCTGATCGAAGCATCCTGCATCACTCAAAATGTAGATTAAAATATAAACACATATCAAGTGGTTTCATCATCAAAATACGAGATTCAACAGTATCTTCTTCCGAAATTTTCTTACCCAAGGAATGGAAGTATGTAGATGCTCATCCAAAGGAGCTAATTATAGGAGATACATCAAAAGGGGTTCAAACTCGCTCTTTCTTCAAGAATTTTTGTGCTAACGCCACCTTCCTTTTTGAAATTGAACCTAAATACATTGACGAAGCCTTGAAAGATGATTCATGGGTTATTGCAATGCAAAAGGAATTGAACCAATTTGAGAAGAATAAGGTATGAAACTTATTCCTAGACCTAGTGACCATTTAGTCATTGGTACTAAATGGGTCTTTAGAAATAAGCAAGATGAATGCGGTATCATAGTTAGAAACAAGGCTAGACTAGTGGCCAAAGGTTTCAACCAAGAAGAAGGTATCGACTACGAAGAGACCTTCGCTCCTATGGCTAGATTAGAAGCCATTAGGATGCTCCTTGCCTATGCTAGTAGTATTGATTTTAAACTATTTCAAATGGATGTCAAAAGTGCTTTCTTGAATGGTTTTATTTCCGAAGAAGTGTATGTTGAACAACCTCCCGGATTTGAAAATTCTCTTCTTCCTAATAATGTATTTAGATTGACTAAGGCTCTCTATGGCTTAAAACAAGCTCTTAGAGCTTGGTTTGAAAGGCTTAGTTCCTTTCTTATTTTAAATAATTTTACAAAAGGCAAGGTTGATACTACATTGTTTATAAAATATTTTGAAAATAATTTTCTTATTGTTCAAATTTATGTTGACGATATTATTTTTGGTTCTTCAGATGAATCACTATGTGAATCATTTGCCAAATGTATGAGTCATGAATTTAAAATTAGCCTAATGGGAGAATTAACCTTCTTTTTAGGATTACAAATTAAACAAATTAGTAATGGTATATTTCTTAATCAATCTAAATATATATTAGAATTGTTAAAACGATTTAACATGAATGGTTCAAAAGCTATAAACACTCCTATGAGTACTTCCACTAAGTTAAACATGGATGAAAGTAGTGAAAGCTTTGATCCAAAAACATATAGGGGAATGATTAGTAGTTTACTTTACCTCACCATAACTAGACCGGATGTCATATTTAGTGTAGGACTTTGTGCTAGGTTTCAAGCTAATCCTAAATTATCTCATCTTAAAAGTGTTAAAAGAATCCTTAGATATCTTAAAAGAACTCCTAATTTAGGATTATGGTATCCAAAATATGATAATTTTGATTTAATAGCTTATGCAGATGCCGATTTTGGCGGATGTAGGATAGATAGAAAAAGCACATCAGGAACATGTCAATTTTTAGGATTGCACTTGTTTTTTAGACTTCCAAGAAATAAAATTCAGTTGCACTGTCTACGGCGGAAGCCGAATACATAGTTACAAGTGCATACTATGCACATGTTGTTTGGATGAAAAATACGTTAGAAGACTATGGAATTTACTTAAAGAACATTCCCATAAAATGTGATAATACAAGTGCTATTTATCTAACCAAAAATCCAATTCAATACTCTAGAACTAAGCATATTGACATTAGGCATCACTTTATATGAGATCATGTCAATAATAATAATATCATTCTAGAATTTATTTATACAAAGCATCAATTAGTGAATATTTTCATAAAAGCCTTAAATGAAGATCAATTTGACTTTATTAGAAGGGAATTAGGCATGTTGAATTGTCCTTATGAATGAGCTTGATTGTATATATTTTTTAAAAGTTTTTCATCCTCTTTTCAGTTTTCGTGGATTTGACTTCTTTCTTATTATTGTAAACCTTTATGCTACATTGACATGCGTTTGACATTATCCTAGTATATGATGTTGGATGTTTCTTTCCGAAATTTTGTCAACATTTTGATGGCACCTTCATGTTATTTTGGATGATTTGATGTCTTCCTTGAATGATCGATCTTAATACCAAGTTGAAGCTTTGTCAATTTTAATATCTCCTTTTCAAGATTTTTTCTTCTTATGAGATGATTTTATGACTGGCTTCAATGATCACGAGTTTTATGCTTGAAAGCTCATCTCCTTTTTGTTGATAACAAAGGGGGAGAAGAATATGCAAAAGATTGATGACTTGTGCAAATATGAAATTAGCATATGTATCGTAGTGCAATAGCTTATATGTTGTATAATGCAATGAAAAATGTCTTATATGTGTTATATTCCTTAAAAGCATCGCAAAACTTTTTGAGCTTATCGAATATGAAAGTTTTTAGATTGGTTGTCGTATCATGTTTATCATTTTTTTTATATATATGATGAGCAATTATCTCATGATCATATGAAATCATGCCTTGCATTTATATCATGAGATCTATGTTGAAATTTCAAATTATTATTATTTCTTGTCGAAATGATAATTATCTTTTATCATTCGGCTTGAAAATAATTTTCATGCCTTGAAATTATGAGAAATACGAAGTTTTATATTTGCTCATGCTTATTAAGAATAATGATAAGTTCGACGGATATAACTTATCGGTTTAGGCTTGAATTCAAAGAGATTGAATTCAAGTGTTTTTATCTTCTCATAATATGGCATATAGATAGGGGGAGTTATGATTAACTTCGTTATCAATTGATTATCATCATCAAAAAGGGGGAGATTATTGAATCTCGGATTTTGATTATGTAGTCAATTGATGGGTTAATTGATCTAATCCATATTATTGAGTTAAGTGTGCAGGATTAACTACGATAGCTTGAAGACATAAAGCAAGTTTACCGGAGTCAAGTTCGATGGGTGTTCGAGAGTCCGCCGAAAGTCCGAAAAATCGTCGAAAGTGCTGCCGGAACCAACCGAGAAAGAATCGGGGACTTGCCGAAGTTTTTGGAAGTCCGCCGGAAAGATCATTGGAGGTTCGTGGAGATCACTGAGAAGGTTCAGATACTTGCCAAAGACTCATTGAACTTGCCACAAGATCGGGAGCCTATTGGGAGTCCGACGGAAGAAATTCGAGGGTATATCGATCGGACTGGGCGGTGGCACCGCCCAGAACTCGAGAGGTTCGGCGGTGGCACTGCTAGTACAATGTTGGACTGGGAAGTGGCACTGCCCAAAACCTGAGAGATCCGATGATGGCACCACTAGTACACTGCTGGACTGGGCGGTGGCATCGCCCAGAACCCGAGAGGATCGGCAATGGCACCGCCAGTACACTGTCAGTGTCAGACACTAACAGGCGGTGGCACCACCACTAATAGGCGGTGTCACCGCCAACACCGGGAAACCTGAAAGCAATTCAAATTTGGAGCCCAAATTTGAATCCTCTTGGGGCCTATAAATACCCCTCAGTTCTTAATAGAGATTACACCTTTTTGAGAAGTTAGAGATTGAGAAAAAACGTTAGCAAAGTCTTGTTTTCAATAGTTTAAGTGTTCACCTCCCTCTTTCTCTTTGAAAAATTTGTAAGAGTGTGAACCACTTGTAAAAAGGTTGTAAGAGGCGTATTTGGTCCTTTCCCTTTAAAGTGATTTGCTAGTGGAAGTTGGGAGCCTCATCGAAGAAGGCTTCGTAAGTGGATGTAGGTCATTTGACCGAACCACTTTACATTGTGGTATTCCTTGAATGTGTGAGTGTTTAATTTTCTGAACCACTTATCTCTTTAGCAGCAAACCGTTCGGTTTTCTTCTCCCTACTCTTGACTTCCTTTACTCAAGCTATTTTAGCTAAGTCATCCTTTATCGAATCGAAATCTCTATACATTTACGAAATCAATTTCAAACTTACGAGTTTTAATCCACTGCACTAATTCACCCCCTCTTAGTGCTGCTCCGATCCTAACAAGTAAGTCATATGAATAGTTTCAACCCAAAAATATTTGGGTAAACTATATTTATGAGCATGATCTTAGCTATTTCTTATAAGCTCCTTTTTTTTTTTTGCAACAACTCTATTTTGCTGTAGATTTCTTGAAGTGGAGAAGTTATGATTACACCCATTTGAACCATAAAATTTTTTAAAATAATGATTTTTAAATTCACCACCATGATCAATAGAATATATGAAATCATAAAACCTTTTTTATTTTAGATTTATTTATAAAACTTGATAAAATATTTAAAATAATCATTTTTATTTGCCAAAAAGTATATCTAAGTGTATTTACTATAGCCATCAATAATCACAAATGCATATTTACTATCTACTAAACATGCTGAATCTCGGATTATGATGATGAAATCAATTAATGAAATTAAGATCTAATGTACGTTTGAGTGATCTATGACTAACATCGATCAAGGAAATATAATTCAATTAAAGTAGGAAGAATCAGACGTTAGGTCAGAGTGAAATATATCAGAAGATTGAATGTCAGGCTGAAGGAATGGTTGACGTGTTGGAAGGACTCCGTGCCATGAGTTTGGGCATCAGGCTGAAGGATCGGACATTGTGCTAAGGAGATCGAAAGTTGCAGGAGTCAACATACCGATTGGGCAAAACACCAAAGGAGAGGATGATGCATCGAAGAATTGGACGAAGCATCGAAGAATCAGATGAAGCGTCGAACGAAGCAATGGCATGTTGTACAACATAAGATTTATGCTTGCAATCATATGTGTCTAAATCGAGTTAGTTAGGTCTAATTGAGTTGGTTTAGGGTGTAACCATGCCAACTTGATTTAGGGCCAATTAAGCCTAAATCAGGGTTGAATTGGGCTTGCTATTTGGTCTATTCAATGACCTATAGTAGAGTCTAGTGGTGTTACTACCTAGATTGTGCGATGGTACCGACCAAACACAGTCTCTCAAACTATTGTTGAATCTCAAATTTTGATTATGAAATCAAATAATAAGTTTGTGATCTAATATATGTTTCGAGTGATATAGGACTAGCTTCGATCATTGAGAGACAATTTGATTAAAGCAGGAAGAATCAATATTGGGCTGAAGTGAAACATGTCAAAAGGTTGGACGTTGAGCCAAAGGATCGGTCGACGTATTGGCAAAAGGCTTCGTGCCATGAGTTCAGGCATCGGGTCAAGAAGATTAAACATTGCGCCATAGAGATCGGATGTTTCGGGAAGACAACATACCGATTGGGCAATATGTCGAAGGAAAGGATGATGTGTCAAAGGGTCGGATGAAGCATTGGATGAACCAATAACATGTCGGACAACATGTGATTAATGCTTTGTAATAATTTGTCTAGATCGAGATAGTTTAGATCTAACTGAGTCGGTATTGGGGTGAAATAATGTTAACTCAATTAGGAGCCAATTAGGCCTGAATCAGAGCTGAATTGGGTCTATTGTTTAGCCCATTCAATGTCCTGTAGTTAAGCCTATGGTGGTACCGCCCAGACTGGGCGGTGGTATCGCCCAAACACAGTCTCCCAAACTGTATCAAGTAGTTGTATTTCTAGTGTCTGAGAGTACTAGCGGTGGGCAATATACCGAAGGAGAGGACGATAGTCCAAAGGGTCGGACGAAATGTTGGATGAACCAATAACATGTCGGACAACATATGATTAATACTTTGTAATAATTTTTATAGATCTAGTTAGTTTAGGTCTAATTGAGTCGGTATTGGGGTGAAATAATGCTAACTGAATTAGGGGCCAATTGGTATATTGTTTAGTCCATTCAGTGTCTTGTAGCAAGGTCTAGTAGTGGTATCGCCCAGACTAGGCGATGGTACCGTCCAGACATAGTCTCCCAAACTGTGTCAAGCGGAGGTATCGCTAGTTTGGGTAGTGGTACCACCCAGTGTTAGTGTTGTAGGCGGTAGTACCGCCTAGTACAAGCGATGGTATACTAAGAACCAGGAAACCTGGGATGAGACCTTTTTTGGCTCCAATTTTGAAGCCATTTGAGGTTTATAAATATCCCAGCTATTCTTGCATATAGATGCAAGAATTGAGCAAAAAGGGGAAAGAATTCTAAGTTAAAAAAGTATTGTAATCTCTCTAAGTTTAATGAGTCTCTTCCTCCTAGAGTTAGAAGGTTTTTAAGGGAGGAGTGAGGTCTAAAAGAAAGAGAGATATAAAGGTTCTCTCCTGAGCCTATGAAAAGGAGAAAGAGTGTAAAAGAGTAGTTGATCTTCACTCGTTGAAAGAAGATCGGTAGTAGAAATCGATGGCCTCGAGTGAAGAGGAATCGAGAGTGGATATAGGTCACGACGATTGAACAACTATAAATCTAGTTTGTATTTACTTTACACTTTTCATTTATATTGCAAACTAATTTACTTATTCACTATACTTACGAATACTTTCAAGTTAACTCATCTTTCCGATACGATTTTATCGAACAAGATTTTCAAATCATTGTGGTTTTTACGAAAGCATTAATTCATGCCCCCCTCTTAGTGCCGACTTGGTCTTAATTGTCACGCCCCCCGAATTATCACATTCAGGAGGTGTGACCCTATCTAAAATCAATAATATGATAATTCATCATCAATTCAATCCAGGATCCAATCTAACAATTTGAGGATACTACGAATCATTCAAAATTGATATTCACAATTCATAAACCTGTACGTTACATAAATCATAATCCACTTCACTCAGAGATTCACAAAATCTAAAGGCAACTCAACTAAACATCAACCACAACACAAATCCATAATCGTAGAAATATATACAATCACAAAAAGATAATTATTTACCATGAGTTCTTATCCTTATACAACTTAAACGTATCATTCCATAAATATGAGCGGTCCTTTAAACTTTTACAACACATAAGTATCAACATATCCTTAACATTACATCAGCAGTAAAGTATACTATACAACAAAAAAACCTATCATCCAACAAAGATTAGCTCAAAAATCTTCTAGCCTTTCACTGCTTCAACCCAATTCTAGCTTTTCAATGCGTGACAAGCTACCCTGAAAAATTTATATAGCAACGGGGTGAGCATAAAGAGCTCAGCAAGCGACTAACGTATCTATGGCGATAGGAGAAGTTCAAGCAAGCTTAGTATCAAGATAACAAAAGCAGAAATACAAGCATTTATTTGGAATCATCTCATTAGATATAAAAAAAATCACAAGGGGTTACCTCATTCGAAAATAGGCATTAGACATAACAATAGGAGAAAGGAAATTGGAGCATTTCATTGGCAAAAGAAACATTTAGGCATGTATCAAATGTCACATGAAGCATTTAGGAGCATATCAAAGGTGTAAGAGTGTTTGGGAGCATAACAACGATATATGAAACACTTCAAAGTATAACAAATGAACCGAATAATAAACACAAGATTGTATGTCATTTTTGATGTAGCATGCATTCCATTTTTATCCAAAGCATAATATGAACTCATAAACAAAGCTTTGGATATCATATCAATAAACATAGAGGGCACTGTGAGACCTCATACATAATGTGATTCATCCATTTCTGGATAACCACCAAGCATAAGTCTCCCAAGTCTAGGAGCTCCATCCACCCACGTTTGAGTGAAGTCAATGGGGTCGGCAGAGCAATCGCGGGCTCTAAGCATAACTCCCTTTACCATTTCTAGCAAAGGTTTACAATATCCTATAAGACACCAGAGTACAAAAGGGTAGTATGAACAATAACATTGACACATATCAAAAGCACATGCGGAACAACGAAGATATGCATGTGCCTTTATCAAACAAGGAAATGCAAACAAAGCATTACATAATAAATTTCAGATATACAATAATTTTAGGATGAACAATACAAAAACTTCAAAGGACTAATATAAAGCTCAATTGAAGAAGAATTTAGCAGAAATCAAATTTCCAATAGGATGAAAATTGAATAGGCAAAACCCAACAAAGTTTTCAATTATGATAGAATTTGAATGGTACATTTTCTGAATTGTTTGAGTGACCAAGCATGCTCTAAATCATTAAAAATAGGTGTCATTCAAAAGCTGTATCAATCTATTTTTAGATGAACTCAGATTTATATTTTTTTGAGTTTTAACAGGAAGTTACAACAAATAGAGTAAAGGAAGGTCAGAATTGATCATCCCTATTTTGTAGACTTGATAGAATCAATTTAAACAGATGTTTCAGAAGGCAAACATACTTCAAAATTTTCAAATTATATGTCAAAAGAAAAATATGCAAATCTAGTTTCCAAAGAACTTAGTTTAACATAATTCATAATTTTCTCTAATGAGTTATGAGCAATTTCGTAACAGAAGGTCAGAAATTTCAGTCCTTATTTTGCAGAATTTGTAGGGTTAATTAAAACAGAAGTCTTAGTAGGCATTTAAACTCCAAATCATTCAATCTCAGTCTCAAAATAAAGATATTTGAGTCTACTTTCAAATGGATTAGGCTTTGCCTATATCAGAGTTTAGTGCTAAAAGTTAGATCCAAAACAATGTATAGAAGTCAGATTACTGAAAAATTTCAGATTCATGGCTTTGTTTCAAAAGGAAAGAAAGGTTTGGTACTAAGCTGAAATCTTTTGAATTATGAAGTGTTAAAAGGAAAACAGAGATTAGGAATTATGTAGGAAGAGGTTAGAACATTTGCCTTAGATGAGTTTGATTCCCAAATATAGGGAGTTGATGCAAAACCTCAAACAAAGTTTCCACTTCTTCTTCTTCTCCTTCTCCTTCTTCTTCTTCTTCTTCTTCTCTTCTTCTTCTTCTCCTCAAACTAACGTTGGCTGCAAAGTTTCTTTTTAATGGTGCTTTAAATTACTTAGGTTTGGCTCATGCTAAAATAGTGAGGTGGCAAGCATGCATGGGGGTTTAGGTGTCAACTTTAGAATAAATACAAGTGACTCATCCTTGTTAATAACACATGTCCTCCATTTTATTTTATTTTATTTTATTTTTATTTACTCAATTCTGAATATTCTATAAATTATATCAAAATTTTATTATTTACTCTTAGGTCCTTAGCCATAAACTTTAATATAATATTATTTAATAAAAAATTTATTTAAATAATCCTCATATTTACAAACAAGCATTTGCTAATTTTTTTTTTTTAAATGGGGGATGTTACATTAATAGTTGGTATCAAAGCCATATTTCGCTCTATTTGGTTTAACATCCAAGAGAGATGGCTTTTTCTAGCTTTTAAGAGGGTCTGTCCATCATTCATCCTCCTATGTTTAATGGGACGGACTATACATATTGGAAAACTCGAATGAGAGTTTTCTTGCTTTCTATAAATTTTGATTTATGGAACATCGTTGAAAGCAGTTTTGAAAAGTCTTCCAAACTAATGAACGAATGAAATAATTTGGAGAAGAAGACTTTTTCTTTGAATGCTAAAGTGATGAATGCTTAGTTTTATACTCTAGATAAAAATAAATTTAATCGGATTTCTATTTGCGAAACTACTCATGACATTTGACACACTCTTGAAATCACACACGAAAGCACTAATAGAGTTAAAGATTTAAAAATTAATCTTTTGATGCATGATTTTGAATTGTTTCTAATGAAGCCAAGTGAAACTATTGTTAACATGTACACCTATTTTACGGATGTCCTTAATAGTTTGAAAGCACTTAGTAAATTCTTTTCTAATTTTGAACTTATTAATAAAATACTAAGATTCATTCCAAAAAGTTAGGATCCAAAGGTGATGGCAATATAAGAAGCAAAGGACCTAGATAACCTTGCTCTTGAAGAACTTATTGGGTCATTAATGACCTATAAAATGACATGCAAGACACATGATAAACTTGATGAACATGAGAATAACCTTCCAAAGAACAAGAAAGATTTGACACTTAGAACAAAAGAAGACCACTCAAGCGAAAACTCAAGTGATGATGACTTTGAACTCCTCATAAGCAAATTTAAAAAGTTCATAAAACAAGAATCAAAAAATAAAAATAAGCTTAAAAAGAAGAAGCTGCAAAAGAAGAAGAAAACACTCAAGGCTACTTAGGATGATTTAAGTAAATCCGAAGATGAGGAGCAAATCGTTGAAGACAAAATAGCAAACTTCGCTTTGATAGCTCTCAACAATGAGATAAATAAGTCAAATGAATCTTCTTTATCTTATGATGAATTATTCAATACCTTTAATGATTTGTTTGATGATTTTAAATTTAGTAGTAAAAGGTATAGATTGTTAAAAATGGAGAATGCTTCTCTTGATAGTGAATTTATAAAATTAAAAAAAGAGCATGATAATTGCATGTTAACTCATTGCACTAAATGTGAAGAGTTAGACTTAGTTAAGAATGAAAATGTATTACTAAATCAAATATTAAAAAATTTTAAAATTGGTAGCAAATCATTAAACATGATTCTTGCCAATAAGGGTCAATGTACATAGAAAAGTAGGAATCGGTTTTGTGAGTAGCAACACTTAACAAAAACCGACTTTATTTTTTAAGGACCCACATTACATGTTTCCCATGAAAATATATGAAATTTTTGTGGTAGGTGTGGACATTTTGCATATAAATTTCTATTTAGAAAGTATAACTTACATAAGTTGGTTTGGGTTCCTAAAGAAACTATGAATGACTCAAAGTTAAATGAGTACCTAGAACAAACCCACTCTTCTTATAAACTTCATTAAAATCAAAAGTTATGAGCAAAAATAATATTTTAATAGTGGATACTCAAGGCTTATGACCGGAGATCCAAAATACTTCATAAAGTTCACTAGCCAAAACAACAAAGGAAAGCTCATTAGAATTAGAACTATTGGAAACAAAATGATTTTAATTGAAGATTCTTTATGTTCAATGATATCATGCTTAATGATTTAATGATGCAATGATGTAATGAAAATATTAAAAAGTTTTGGTATCATGCTTGATGATTTTATATTTTGCATGAGGATTTGAAGTAATGATGATTTGAAATCTTATGTTTTGGAATTATTTGTTACACTTTTGATCTTGATCATTTTTGTGATGAATCTTGCTCTTTCGGTTTTAAACAATAATGCATGTTTTGATTTGACATAAAAGACAAAAGCATGCTTATATGAAATAAATCACATAAATTGAAACAACTAAAAAGGGAATGCATTTTGAAAATTTCTCTATCTCTATCTTATCAATTTTTTAATAAGAAATTGATAAATCTATTTATGTCATTTTGAATCTCTTGAAAATGATTTTGATGATTTGATAATTTGAATTTGAATGAGTTTTATCCTAATCATGATATTGATTTCTCGATATTTGACACTTGAGATTTTTTTTATAAATCAAAATCTCTTACTTGCATTTTATTTAAGAAGAACTTTTCTATATGAATCATGAGATTTTTTATACATTAATCAAGATATTCTACCATTCTATTCTCCCATATTTCTTTTTGCCATTTACTAATGAGGAGAATTATCTATATGAATCATGGTTTTTCTTGATTTCTCGAAATCTTAACTTGAGAATTCATTTTATGAAACATGATGTTGATGACTTGAGAATTCTTATACATGAATCGAGATCATTTATTATTTATTCTCCTACAATTCTTTTATTGTTTACTAAAGAGGAAATTTTTCCAAATTAACTATGATATGTCACTTGAGTTTTTAAGCTTTATGACTTGAATTTTTATTATGTATAATTCCTTTGTATTCTTCCCTTCTTTTTTATAATACAAAGGGGGAGAAAGTATTGCTAACTTGCACATTTCAAAGAGAAAAAAACTTGCTAGCTTGCATGTTCTTAAATGATGTGAAATTTGATAGTTTGCATGTTATAAAATGATGTAAAATTTGCTAGCTTACATGATGTAAAACTTGCTAAAATTGCTAACTTGCTCATCTCAAAAGAGAAGCAAAGTTTGCTAGCTTGTATGTTTCAAGAAGATGCAAAATTAGGCTATCTTGTACATCTCAAAAGATGTAAAATTTTGCTAATATTCATATGTAAAAAACTTGCTAGCTTGCATATTCAAAACTTGCTATCTTAGTAGCTCGCATATCTAAAAATTTGCTAGTTGCACTTCTCTTTGTTGATGACAAAGGGGGAGAATGTATGATGGTAATCATGCATATTATGCCTAAAATGATGATTTGAAATTTTGTATGATGATTTGGAATCATGTATGTAATGATGATTTTGAAAATATACATGATGAATTGGTATTATGCATGCAATACTTATGATTTCGAATGATGTATGCAATGATGTATGTAATGACTTATTGCACATGATTATTTTGATATGACATGTTGAGGTTCTATCAATATCACATATTGATAGGAGGAGTTTAGTTAAACTCTGTCATCAATTGGTTGTCATCATAAAAAACAGAGAGATTATTGAATCTCAAATTTTGATGATGAAATCAATTGATAAGTTTATGATCTAATATATTTTTTGGGTGACACAGGACTATCTTCGATTATGGAGAGATAATTTGATTATTGCAGGAAGAATTAATGTTGGCCCGAAGTGAAACATGTCAGAAGATTGGACGTCGAGCCGAAGGATAAGTCAACGTGTCAATAGAAGACTTCATGCCATGAGTTTGGGCATTGGGCCAAGAAAATCAAACATTACACCAATGAGATTGGATGTTGCGGGAAGATAACATACCGATTGGGCAATATGCCGAAGGAGAGGACAATGCGCCAAAGGGTCAAACGAAATGCTGGATGAACTAATGACATATCGGATAATATATGATTAATGCTTTGTAATAATTTATTTAGATCGAGTTAGTTTAGATCTAATTGAGTCAGTATTTAGGTGAAACAATGTCAACTCAATTAGGAGCCAATTAAGCCTAAATCAGGGCTAAATTGGGCCTATTGTTTAGCCCATTCAGTATCCTGTAGTTAAGTCGATGATGGTATCGCCTAGACTGAGCAGTGGTACTACCTAAACATAGTCTCCCAGATTATATCAGGTAGTGGTATTGCCTAGTGTCAGAGAGTACTAGTGGTGGTACCGCTAGATTAGGTGGAGGTACCACCCAATGTTAGTGCTGCAAGCGGTAGTACTGCCCAACACAAGCGGTGATACCTCCAGGACTTGGGAATCCTGGGATGAGACCTTTTTTTTGCTTCAATTTTGAAGCCATTTGGGGTCTATAAATATTCTTGCTATTCCTGCATAGAGATGCAAGAATTGAGCAAAAAGGGGAAAGAATTCTAAGTTGAAAAAGTGTTGTAATATTTCTAAATTTAGTGAGTCTCTTCCTCCTAGAGTTAGAATATTTCTAAGGGAGGAGAGAGGTCTAAAAGAAAGAGAGGTATAAAGGTTCTCTTTTAAGCCTATGAAAAGAAGAAAGAGTGTAAAAGAGTAGTTGATCTTCGCCCATTGAAAGAAGATTGATTGTGGAAGCCGGTGGCCTCGAGTAAAGAGGAATTGGGAGTGGATGTAGGTAATGACGACCAAACCACTATAAATTTGGTTTACATTTACTTTATGCTTTTCATTCATATAGTAAACTAATTTACGTATTCACTAGGCTTACGAATACTTTCAAGTTAACTCATCTTTCCAATACAATTTTATCGAATGAGATTTTTGAATCGTTGAGGTTTTTATGAAAGCACTAACTCACCCCCCCCCCCCCCCTCTTAGTGCTGACTTGGTTCTAACAACTATGTCAAGTAGTGGTACTGCCAAATACATTCTCCCAGATTTTATCAGGTAATGGTACTGCCAGACTAGGTGGTGGTACCACTAGTTATCAATTTGGCAAGTGGTGGTACTATCCAATATTGGCGGTGGTACTGCCCGTCTCTAGAAACTCGGGATAAGATATTTTTGGCTACATTTTTGAAGCCATTTGGGGTCTATAAATACCCTACTCTTTCTTTCTTGGGTAAGCAAGAATAAGAGTAGAAAGGGAAAAGTATACTTGAGGAAAAAAGTGTGTAATCTCTCTTAAAGTATAGAGCCACCTCTTCCTAGTATTTAGAAGTTCTTCTAAAGGGAGAAGTGAGGTCTAAGTATAAAAGAGAGAGGTATAAAAGTTCTCTCCTAAGCTTGTGAAAAGGAGAAAGAGTTATAAGGGTAATTGCTCTTTGCCCATTGGAAGAAGATCAACAGTGAAAACCGGTGGCCTTGAGTGAAGAAGAATCGGGAGTGGATGTAGGTCGGGATGACTGAACCGCTATAAATATAGTGTGCTCTTTTTTTTTTGCTGATTACCTTTATTACATACTGATTTTATTGCTCACTCCACTTTACACTTACTCTAAGTCAAGCTTGTAGGAAAATCTAGGGGCAACATCACATGCGTATGTTAGGATTAAGAGCGGCACTAAGAAGGGGGGTGAATTAGTGCAGCAGAAAAATTACCTATTTCAAAAGTTTTCATTTCGATTAAACCTGATTTCGACAAAAATCATTTTGGAAAGAATTTAACTTGAAAGCATATGGGAGCATAGAGAAAGTAGTAAGAAGGTAAAGTAGCTTGCAAGAAAGGTAAATTGCTCAAGACAAAATGCAAACCAGAATTTAGAGTGGTTCGGTCGTTGTGACCTACATCTATTTTCGGATTCCTCCTCCATTGAGGTCATTAGCGTTAACTAATGGCCTTCCTTCAATAGGCAAAGACCAACCACCTTTTACAGTGCTTTCTCCTTTTTACAAGTTTATGAGATAACCCTTACAAGTCTCACACCTCTCTTGAATGATCTCAACACTTAGAAAGGGAGGATGAGTATTCTAGCACTTTTACAATACTTTAATACTTCAAAGACTCAAGATTATGCTAATACTTTCATGTCCTTTTATGCAGAAAAGTATGGGGTATTTATAGGCCACAATGACATCAAAATTGGAGCCAAAAAGTATCACATCCCTGGATTTCGAGGTACTAGCGGTACCACTGCCATTACTGGGTAGTACCACCGCCTGACACTTGACACTGGGTGGTACCACTGCCCAGTCTGGGCTGTACCACTATTTGACAGAGCTCGGAGACCGAGATCTGGTGGTTCCACCACTTAACAAGGGCGGTACCACTGATGGCAACAATAACTATCAATGGTACCGCCGCTCAATTTGGGTGGTACCACCACCTAGACCACCTAGGAGACTAAGTCTCTAAAGCAATGCCACATCGGCCCTGGCGGTACCATCGCTGGCCTTGGTGGTATCACCGCTGGCCATGATTTCAGATACTGAATAGGCTATTCAATTCGGCCCAATTCAACCCTATTAAGAGTATAGTTGGCCCCTAACTAAGTTTGTGAGATTACCTCCCAATCCTAACTTAATTTATGTTCTAACTACGATTAAGGCAAGCAAATTAGTCTGGTATGTCGAATTTTCTTTCTACGAACCTCCGGTGAACTTCTCGGTGAAACTTCCAACGAGCTTCCGGCGAACTCCCGATGAACTCTCGACAATCTTCCGACAAGCCCTCGATGATCTTCTGATGACCTCTCAGTAATCTTCCGATGAGTTCTCGGTGATCTTTCGATGAGCCTCTGGCGAACTCCCGATGAACTCTCGGCGAGCTCCTGACATACTTCTGGTACATCATCCGAATCTTCAATTCCGGCCCATCATCTGCTTTATGCCTTACTGCTATCGTAGTTAATCATGTACACTTATCTCAACACATAGATTAGGTTAAACAATTCACTAATTGATTTTATCATCAAAATCTGAGACTCAACAATCTCTCACTTTTTGATGATGACAACCAATTGGTGAAGGAGTTAACCTTAACTTCCCCAATCTATATGCCATACTTGAGAAAAGACATTCTTGAATTCAAGGCCTTTGAATTCAAGTATCAAACCGATAAGTTAGGTTCAATTAAACTTATCAACTTGCACATCATAATTCCTATCATGATTTAATAGTCTCAAAATACAATGCTATGTATTTATCAATGAAAATGATATTAAGACATGACATCCATTTTTAAGTTCACAATCATCATTTTCAAGTATGATACGAATTTCAAATATAAAATATAGCAAGATGACAAAGATAGCAATTCATCATAAGATAGCAAGTTGAGCTCATGATATCTTATCAAAATGAAAGACATTTATCAAGCATTCATGAAACATTTCAAGTATTTATGATAAATATTTACAATAAGATACATTACACTCATTTGTCATCGATTTGTCACATTTTGATATCATTTGATAAGATACATTGCTTTCATTTGTCATCAATTTGCCACATTTTGGTATCATTTCTCCCCCTTTGTCATCAACAAAAAGGAGAACGTTACAACAATGCAAGTGTAATATTGCATCATTACATGGTAATATTCAAAAGTTCTCAACATCAAAAGTTATCAACATTAAAGAGAGAGATTTCATCTACTTTTCCCCCTTTGTCATCTAAACTTTACATAAAGAAGAGGAAGGAAAGTAAGAAGGGAATCCATTAAGAACCAAATTTGTGAAATGATTTGAACTAAGTCAAAAACAGTAAATAAGTTTTATTAAATCATGCTTTAATTTTAACAAAAAGAAGGGATTCATGAAAAAGGATCAAAATATTCATGTGAAATCAAATCCTCATTCTTGCAAGTGATCATCTCGTACTTAAAAATTAATAAAAAATCTTCTTTTATCAGAAGAGCAAGGAAGAATTCTTGTGAAAGAAGCATTATATGAAGGATAAGAGAGAAATTCCATGAATAAACCATCATAAATCAAATCCATTTCTCATTAAAAATTTGATACTTAGTAGATTCATATTTCGGATTTTATGAAAGCCTTATTTATGAAATAATTTCATGAGAGTTTTAAAGAATTGAGAAAGTTCGGAAAGGATCAAATTCATGCATTCAAACAAATTATTATTCCTAACTCTCTTATAATGAAATCAATTTGTTCTTCATTCAAAGGTTTTGTAAAGATATCAGCCAATTGATGTTTTGTATCAATGAATTCTAAAATTACATCATGATTATTAACATGATCTTGTATAAAATGATGCCTAATATCAATATGTTTAGTTCTAGAGTATTAAATGAGATTTTTTGTCAAAAATATTGCACTTGCGTTATCACATTTTATGGGAATGTTCTTAAGGTGAATCTTATAATCCTCTAAAATGTTTTTCATCCACACAGCTTGTGCACAACATACACTCGCAGCTATATATTCGGCTTCGATTGTAGATAGTGAAACCAAGTTTTGTTTCTTGGAAGACCAAGAGACAAGTGCATGACCTACGAATTGATATGTTCTGGATGTGCTTTTTCTATCTAATCTATATCCAGCAATATCCGCATCAACATAAGCAACCAATTCGAAGTTTTTAAATTTTGGATACCATAATCCTAGATTAGTGGTTCCTTTAAGATATCTAAGAATTCTTTTAACTGCTTTAAGATGAGATATCTTAGGATTAGATTAAAACCTAGCATAAAGTCCTACGCTAAACATGATGTCTAGTCTAATTGCAGTGAGGTAATAGTAAACTACTTATCATGCCTCTATAAGTTTTTTGTTCAAAGCTTTCCCCACTTTCATTAATGTCTAATTTGGTGAAGGTACTCATAGGAGTATTGACAGCCTTTGAACTATCCATTTTAAACCATTTTAATAAGTCTAATGCATACTTTGTTTGACTAAGAAAAATACAATCATTAAGTTGTTTGATTTGTAAACCTAAAATGAAGGTTAGTTCCCCATCAAACTCATTTCAAACTCTAGACTCATACTCTTTGCAAATGATTAGTATAATGATTTATTCGTGGAACCGAAAATAATATCATCAACATAAATTTGAATAATAAGAAAATATTTTTAATAAATAATGTGGTATCGACCTTGTCTTTAGAGAAATTATTTTGGATAAGAAATGAGCTTAGTCTCTCATACCAAGCCCCTGGGGCTTGTTTCAATCCACAGAGAGCTTTAGTCAATTTAAACATATGATTTGAAAAATTATCATTCTCAAATCCAAGAGGTTGTTCAACATAAACTTCTTCAGAAATAAAGCCATTAAAAAAAGCACTTTTGGCATCCATTTAAAATAAATTAAAATTATTACTACTAGGATAGGCAAGGAGCATCCTTATGACTTCTAATCGTGCTACAAGAGTGAAGGTTTCTTCATAATCGATACCTTCTTCTTGGTTGAAACGCTTGGACACTAATCTAGCCTTGTTTCTAACTACGATACCAAATTCATCTTGCTTATTTCTAAAGACTCATTTAGTACCAATAACTAAATGTTCATTTACCCTTGGAACAAGCTTCCATACCTCATTTCTCTCAAATTGATTCAACTCTTTTTGCATTATGATAACCCATGAATCATCTTTCAAGGCCTCATCAATGCATTTAGGTTCAATTTGGGAGAGAAAAGTGGTGTTGACACAAAAATTCTTAAGAGAAGAATGAGTTTGAAACCCTTTTGACGTGTGTCCTATATTTAGCTCCTTAGGATGAGTATCTATATCCTTCCATTACTTGGGTAAGGATAGTTTGGAAGAAGATGTATCCAAGTTGCTAGATGGAGAAAGGGTTTCATTTAAATTTAAAGCATCAAAATTATGATCATCAACAAAATCATTTTTCTTAACTCTGGAAACTTCATTAAAAACAAAATGAATAGATTTTTTTTTAACCTAAGTTCTTTTGTTAAAAATACGAAAGGTCTTAGAAATAGAAGAATAACCAAGAAAAATCCCTTCATCGGACTTTGTATCAAACTATCCTAAGGCATCTTTTTCATTCAAAATAAAATATTTACATCCAAAAACTTTAAAATATGAAACGTTAGGTTTTTTGTTGTTCCACAACTCATAAGGAGTTTTGGAGAATAATGATCTTACTAGAACCCTATTCAAGACATAGCATGTCATATTTACGGCTTTGGCCCAAAAATATTTGGGAACGCTATGTTCATTTAATATGATTCTAGCCATTTTTTGTAAGTTTCTATTTTTTCTTTCCACTACCCAATTTTGTTGAGGATTTCTTAGAGTAGCGAAATTGTGGTTGTATCCATTAGATTCACAAAATTCTTAGAAATCATGGTTTTGAAATTTACCACCGTGATCACTTCGAATTGATAAAATCATAAAACCCTTTTCATTTTGAGCAAGTTTATAAAACTTATAAAAATGCCTAAAGCAATCACTTTTGTATGCCAAAAAGTAAGTCCAAGTGTATCTACTATAATCATTCACGATGACAAAGGCGTATTTGCTACCTCTTAGGCTTGATGTAGCAATCGGTCCAAACAAGTCCATATGGATTAATTGCAATGGTCTAGAGGTGCTTATTTGGTTCTTTAGTTTGAAACTACCTTTTATTTATTTTCCTAGTTGACATGCATTACACACATTTTCTTTAACGAACTTAATATGACGAATTCCTCTTACAAGTCCTATGGATGAGATTTGAGAGATTAGTTTTATGCTAGCATGACCTAATCTCTTATGCCAAAGCCAAGCATCGTCATTCAAAACCAAAAAGCACATTTCATTACAAAGATCTTGAATGTCGATGGTGTATATATTATTTTATTTTAGTGTAATTATAGATGTATTTTTGTGTGGTTTTTCAATAATACAAGCATTATATTTAAATGTAATAATGTATCCTTTATTACATAATTGATTAATACTTAAAAGGTTATGCTTTAAGCCGTCAACCAATAATACATCTTCAATAAAGAAGTTGGATTTGTTACATATGGTTCCTTTGCTAATGATTTTACCCTTATTGTTGTCTCCGAATTGTTAGGATCGGAGCGGCACTAAGAGGGGGGGGTGAATTAGTGCAACGGATTAAAACTTTGGTTTCAACAAATCTTTTGATACGAAGAAAACCGAACTTGAAAAGTTTAACTTGAACGTGTGTTCGTAAAGGTATGCAGCATATTTAATGAGGGAATAAAGCACGTAAGAAGGTTTGCAGTAATGTAAATAGCAATAATGAAATGCAAACCAAAGATCACGCCGATTTTAAAGTAGTTTGGTCAAATGACCTACATCCACTTGCGAGGCCCTCTTCGATAAGGCTCCCATCTTCCACTAGCAAATCTCTTGAAGGGGAGGGGCAAATACCCCTCTTACAACTTTTTACAAGTGGTTCACTCTCTTACAGATTTTCAGCAAGAAAGAAGGAGGTGAACACTAGCAAATTGAAAACAAGACTAGCTAAGACTTTTCTAAGACCTTTCTCTCAATCAATTGCTTCTCAAAAAGTTATAATCTCAATTGAGATTTGAGGGGTATTTATAGGTCTCAAGAGGATTCAAATTTGGGCTCCAAAATTTGAATTCTCTTTGGTTCCCGATGCTGGCGGTGCCACCGCCTGTTAGTGTTTGACACTAACAGTGGACTGGCGGTGCCACCGCCCAGCCAAGCGGTGCCACCGCCTGGCTCTTGGGTGCTGGGCGGTGCCACCGCTAGACCCTTCGGTTCATTGGTTGGGCTTTAAATTTAGCCCAAACCAAGTCTAATTTTGGGCCCAGTTGGCCCCTAACTAGGATATAGGATTATCTCTTAATCCTAATCCTAATTACATATGAACTACATAACTAAAATCATCCTAAGCAAGTTTTCAACCGCGAACGTCGAGTCTTGTTCCGGTGAGCTTTCCGATGAACTTCTTCCGACGAACTCCCAACAAGCTCCCGATCTTGTGATGACTTTAACGAGTAGCCGAGCCTTCTCGGTGATCTCTGCGAACCTCCGACGATCTCTTCGGTGAACTTCCGAAAATTCTGACAGGTTCCCGATTTCTTCTCGGTTGGTTCTGACAACATCTCCGACGATTTTTTGGTCTCTTAAACATCCATCGAACTTGACTCCGGTATTCTTGCTTTATGTTTCTGGTTATCATAGTTAATCCTGCACACTTAACTCAATAATATGGATTAGATCAATTAACCCATCAATTGATTTTATCATCAAAATCCGAGATTCAATAATCTCCCCCTTTTTGATGATGACAATCAATTGATGATGAAGTTAAATATAACTCCCCCTATCTATATGCCATATTATGAGAAGATAAAACACTTGAATTTCATCCCATTGAATTCAAGCATAAACCGATAAGTTCTAACCGTTGAACTTATCGTTATTCTCATAAGTAAATACGAAACTTCGATGAAAATCATTTTCAAGTCGAATGATAAGAGACAATTTTTACTACGACAGGAGATAAAGATTTTCAATATGAATTTCATGATATAAATGTAAGGCATGCTTTCAATATGATCAATCAATCTTGCGATATTCTCAAAGATTTTGCAAGGCATATGAGATATTTGTATTATACAAGCTTTTGTAATTCATAAAAGTCATGTTATCGATGCGTATAAGTCATCACTTAGTCATCACTTCTCCCCCTTTGTCATCAACAAAAACGGAATGAGACTTGAAGCACATAATTTGTGATTATAACATTAGGAATTCAGCATTGATCATACAAAAATTCATCATTCAAAATTAAGTATGCTAAAATATTTACGCAGAGTTCATCTTCAAGGAAAATTCAGCATTCATCCATTTTATCAAATCTCTTCTTTCTATAAATAACAAAAATTGTAGGTGTACAAAGAAGAGATTGTGATTAAAAAATTTCAAGTAGTATCTCCAATAAGTCAAGATCATAATTTGAATACAAACTCATTCAAATTCAAATCGTCAACTTGAAACTCATAATCAAGCCATCAAAATCAATTTCGAGATTCACAAAATAATCATTAATCTCGATCAGATGGGAGCGGGGTTTGACTCAAGATAGGATAAGGTAATTTAACGTGTTATTTAGAATCGAAAGAGAAGGATCAAATTCACCGAAGAACGGAGAGAGGATGAAAAACTTTACGAAAAATCCATTCAAACAAGTTAATTCTTAGGGACAATTTAACATACCTAATTCCCTTCTAATGAATTCAAATTGGTCTTCATTCAAAGCTTTTGTAAATATATCTGCTAATTGATGCTTTGTGTCAATGAATTCTAGAACAACATTATTATTAAGGACATGATTGCGTATGAAATGATGCCTAACGTCGATGTGCTTAGTTCTAGAGTGCTGAATTGGATTTTTAGTAAGACATATGGTACTAATATTATCACATTTTATAGGAACGTTTTTTAAGTGAATTCCATAGTCTTCTAATATATTTTTCATGCAAATAACTTGTGCACAGCATGCACTAGCAGCAATGTATTCGGCTTCCGCCGTAGATAGTACAACTGAATTTTGTTTCTTGGAAGTCCAAGAAACAAGTGCATCTCCTAAAAATTTGCATGTTCCGGATGTACTTTTTCTATCTATCCTGCATCCGCCAAAATCGGCATCTGCATAAGCTATTAAATTGAATTTTTCAGATTTTGGATACCACAATCCTAAATTTGAAGTTCCTTTAAGATACCTAAATATTCTTTTAACACTCTTAAGATGAGATAATTTAGGATTAGATTGAAACCTAGCGTAAAGTCCTACACTAAACATAATATCCGGTCTAATCGCGGTGAGGTAGAGTAGACTACCTATCATTCCCCTATATGTTTTTTGATCAAAATTTTCACTATTTTCATCCATATCTAACTTAGTCGAAGTACTCATAGGGGTGTTTGTTGCTTTTGAATTATCCATGTTAAATCGTTTTAACAATTCTAATGTATATTTAGATTGGTTAAGAAATATACCATCACTAAGTTGTTTGATTTGCAATCCTAAAAAGAAAGTTAATTCACCCATTAAACTCATTTCAAATTCATGACTCATACATTTGGCAAATGATTCACATAGTGATTCATTCGAAGAGCTAAAAATAATATCGTCAACATAAATTTGCACAATAAGAAAATTATCTTCAAAGTGTTTGATAAACAATGTAGTATCAACCTTGCCTTTGGTAAAATTATTTGAAATAAGAAAGGAACTAAGCCTTTCGTACCAAGCTCTAGGAGCTTGTTTTAAACAATAGAGAGCCTTAGTCAATTTGAATACTTGATTAGGTAGAAGAGAATTTTCAAATCCGGGAGGTTGTTCAACATATACTTCTTCCGAAATAAAACCATTCAAGAAGGCACTTTTGACATCCATTTGAAACAATTTAAAATTATTACTACTAGCATAGGCAAGGAGCATCCTAATGGCTTCTAATCTTGCCACAGGAGCAAAAGTTTCTTTGTAGTCGATACCTTCTTCTTGGTTGAAAACTTTGGCCATTAATCTGTCATGCCCCCCGAATTTAATTCTCATTTAGGAGGTGTGAACCTAACTCAAAATTGATAATATTATAATTCAACAAACAATCTAAGATCCAAACACATATTTGAGGCCACTAAAAAAACACTCAAGTAAAAATTCACTTATATAATCCATAATTCATAAAACTTGTGTAGTTTATAATTATACTATCATATCACTTAATGATTCACAAAACCCCAAGCTAACTCAACAAAGCCATAACCACATCATAAATCCATAAGCACGGCAATCAATGCAATCACAAAACCAACAAGTACTACATGTTTATATCAGTACACAGTTTAAACTTAACATTTCCAAAATCCAGACGTAAGAAGTACTTTTCAAATATTTACAAGATACATCAATCTAGATTTGTCATTGATATTTCATTACACCCAAAAAGAACTTATACAACATCAACCTATCAAGTACGAAATATTTGTCCCAAAATCTTCTAGACTTCCATTGCCTCAACCCAATTTACACATTTTAGTGAGCGATAAGCTATCCTGAAAAATTTATATAGCAACGAGGTGAGCATATAAAGCTCAACAAATGACTAACATATCCATAGCAAAGAGGACATGTTTCAAACAAATAAGGTATCAAAATACAAAGCAGAGATACAAGATGAAACAGTAGCATGTTTTGTTTGAATGTAGAATTATAATGTCGTATCGATCGAAGCACGTTTTGTTCATACAATCGAGGAAAGGTAATTGGAGCATATCATTGGCATAAGGAGCATATCGATGACATATGGTAGTTTTCAAGGTATAACAAAGACTTATAACATTTCGGAAACATATCAAAGAACAAAACATGAATAGAAGCTCCAATGTCACATGACGATGCATTCATTTCATTCTTATCCAAAGCATGCATAGAAACATAGCCAAAGCTTTGGATATCATATCAAACACATAGAAGGTGAAGTGGGATCATAACATAATATGGTCCATCCATTTCTGAATGACCACCAAACATAAGTCTCCCATGTCTGGGAGCTCCATCCACCCACGTTTGAGTGAAGTCATAGGGGGCCGGCAGAGCATCGCGGTCTCTAAGCATAACTCCCTTTACCATTTCTAGCAAAGGTTCACATTTATCCCACAAACACCAGAGTACAAAGGGACAGTATGAATAATGAAATTAGCATATATTGGAAGCACATGCAGAATAACGAAATGTACATATGCCTTTCGAGTTAATACGATACAAACATAATCTTTCACAAATGTATTCAGATTTGAAAGGAAACAAAAGCAAGAGCATACAAGGATTTCAAGAAACTATATATAGCTCAATTGAAATAAGAAAGTTAGATAAATTCAATGTCCAAAGAAATGAAACTGGAAGAGGCACATATCGAAAGCAAATGCGGAACAATGGGATGCATGTGCCGAATCATTACGATACAAACATGATCTTTAGATGATAGCTACAGATGTATAAATAAATAAAGCACAAAAGTATATAGGAATTTAAGGTAATAATGTAAAGCTTAACTGAAGTAAGAGATTTTGCCGAAATCGATTTCCAAAGAGAAGAAACAAGGAAAGCTGAAATCGACCAAAGTTTGATTCTGACAGAATTTGATAGGAACATTGTATGAACTATTTGGATAATCAATTATGCTCTAATTTATACAAAATTAGTGTCCTTGGAAAGCTTTGTCAATCTAGTTTTAGGCAAATCAAGTTTTACAAGAATTGGAATTTACAACAGGGAGTTAGAGATAATTTCATAGCGAAAGGTATGAAAATATTAGCTATGTTTTACTGAATCCATAGGGTCGATTAAAGCAGATGTTTTAGTTAGCAATTGTACTCCAAAAATTTCAAATCAGGTATATACAAAAAGCATTTTGAGTCTAGCTTCGAATAAATCATAATTTTTATGAATCTGAGTTCACAGTAGAAAGTTATAAGTAGTTAAGGAACAAGAGGTCAGAAATTTTAGTCCCTGTTTTGTAGAATCTGTAGGGTTAATTTAAACAGAAGTCTTAGTAGGCATTTAAACTCCAAATCATTCGATCTTAGTATCAAAATAAATATTTTTTTTGTCTACTTTCAAATGGAATATGTTTTGTCTAAATCAGAGTTTATTACAAAATATTATGACCGAAATATTGCATAGAGGTCAGATTACAAAAAAATTACCGATTCCTAGCTTTGTATCAAAACGAAAGAAGGTCTGTTTCTTAGTTGAAATCTTTCAAATTTTACAGAATAAAAATGGAAACAAAGATTAAGGTTACTGTTGGATGGGGTTAGAACACTTGCCTTAAAATTATTTGAATCCCAAATGTGGAAAAATTGATGAAAAACCTCAAGCTCTTCTTCTTCTTCTTCTTCTTCTTTTCTCAAACTCACGTTGGCTGCAACTCTTCAGGTTTGTTTTCTTTAACCTTTCATCTAATTATTTGGGTTTTGGTTAATGCAAAAGTTGCAAGGTGTCATGCAAGCATGAAAGGGGCTAGGTGTCATCTTTAGAGCAAAGATAAGTGGTACCAACCTTAGGTTAGCTAGTGACACATGTCCTCTAATATTTAATATTATTAGTCTTAGGTCCCTAGCCATAAACTTTTAATATAATATTATTAAATATAAAATAATTATTAAATAATCCTTATTTTTACAAACAAACCTTTTACTAAAATTTTAAAAATAGGGGATGTTGTTTCCACTCCAGAATGATATCTCCGGATCACTTTAACTAGCGGGATAACCAGATTCCTCAAGATCTTTTCTTTTTTATCAACAATCTGAGTGGGCTCTTCTACATAAGATAAGTCTTTATCAATCACAATCGGCTCATACTTAATGATATGAGAGGGATCAGGTATATACTTTCTGATCATTGAAACATGAAATATATCATGGATATGGCACAATGATGGTGGCAAGGCAATCCTATAAGCGACAGAACCAACCCTCTCAAGAATCTCAAAAGGTCTAATAAATCTTGGGCTTAACTTTCCTTTCTTCCCAAATCTTACAATGCCTTTAGAAGGGGAGACCTTCAGGAATACAAAATCCCCGATTTGAAACTCAATATTTCATCTTCTATTATCAGTATAACTCTTTTGATGACTCTGAGCAGTCTTTAACCTTTTTCTTATAAGTTGAATTTTCTCAGTAGTCTCTTGTACTTTTTCTAGTGCTAATAACTTTCTGTCGCCAATTTCTTCCCAACATATAGGTGTCCTGTACTTTTGCCCATATAAAGCTTCATAAGGAGTCATCTAAATACTTGAATGATAACTATTATTGTAAGTGAACTCAATAAGAGAAGTATCTTTATCTCATTCATCTTTCCAATCCATAACATAGGCTCGAAGCAAATCTTCAAGTGTTTGAATGGTTCTTTCTGATTGACCATCAGTTTGAGGGTGATAAGCAGTGCTAAACTTGACTTTAGTGCCCATAGATTCCTGTAACCTTCTCCAAAATCTAGATAGAAATCTGGAGTGTCTGTCAGAGATGATCTCCTTTGGAACACCATGAAGTCTTAGTATTTTATTGATATATAAATCTGTATACCTATCAAGAGAATAAGTCATATTGATCGGTAGGAAATGTGCATATTTCATTAACCTATCAATAATAACCCAAATAGCATCATATTTTCTACAAGTTCGGGATAGTCCTGAAACAAAGTCCATGGTAATACATTCCTATTTCCATTCAGGAATATCTAAAGGTTGCAACAAACCCCCAGGTCTTTGGTGTTCTGCTTTGATTTGCTGACAAGTCAAACACTTTGAAACATATATTACAATCTCCTTCTTTATGCCTTCCCACCAATAATTACTTTGGAGATCTCTATACATCTTAGTGCTACCAGGATGCATGGTGTACTTTGAATTATGACCTACCCTCAGGATTTGATTTTTGATATCTGAGTCATTTGGAACACATATTCTATCCCCAAATCTCAATAGGCCATCCTCTGAAACTCAAAAATTCAGTTTCAATCTCTTTTCTAACTCATTCCTTAAGCAGATCAAGCGTCGATCTCGTAGTTGTCCTTCTTTAATTTGTTTAATGAGATCAGATTGCACTTGGATGGAGGCCATTAATATCATTGAGTCTTGCCCTTTTCTCATAACATTCAAATCATAATTCTCTTCTAATAACTTCCATTGCTTTACATCCAAAGTCGTTATAAAACTTGTAGATTTTCTACTAAGGGCATCCACTATAACATTAGCTTTACCCGGGTGATAACGAATGGTACAATCATAATCTTTTAGAAGTTCTATCCATTTTCTTAACTAACACCAGAGCACCCCATGAAACACTGGCCCAAATAAAACTCTTATCTAATAGTCCTTATAGTGGCTTTTTTTTTTTTTCAATTCCACTTACTCAAATGGTGTCATTCTATAAAGAGGCTTAGATATTGGAATTATCCCAAGAACCAAATCAAAAGCAAATTCACCCTCTTTGTCTAAAGGTAATCCAAGCAAGTCATCTGGAAATACATCAAGCAAAGAGGTAAATCATGCTCAATACTCTCAAAATAAAAGATGAGATGATCTAGTATGCAAAAAGTGATCATTTTGTATAACACTCTATACTGGTATGATTGGAAGATAGTCAACTCATACTTAGTATAATATCAAAACTCCAAATATCTAAAAGAACCAAATCAGCAAGAAGTTCGTGTTCTCCAATAGAAATCAAACAAGATGACCAGATCGAGTTTGTTATCAAATAATCCCCAATAGTCGTATTTACGTATAGCATATAATCCAGTGGTTTAGGTTGAATGCCCATGTGATCAGCAAAATATTACGAATCAAATCATAGATGAGACACATGGTCAAACAAATATTTGCATTCTTTTAGAAACATGAATAGTACTTTCGACCACTAATTCAGAAGCTTTATAATCATATTTCATGATAACATACACTTTGACATGGGCTGATGATTTATGAGGCAGTGATTCTTTCTTCTTGTTCAAAGGGCAGTCTTTTATTTTATGATCCAAATTTCCACAAGCAAAATAAGCTCCAGTCACCTACAAATACAAACTTATTTCATAATTTAACTCATATCTTACACAGGACTAAATCTTTTGTGGTGACTTCCCTTTTCAAATCGATGATGTCTTGACCCTCTTATTATCACATTCAGATTCATTTCTAATCTTTTTTTTTTTTTTTTTTGGTAAACTTGTCCTTTCTATTCCAGTCTTTGATCTCCAGAAATTCTTTTGAACATCAGAATAATTTCGTACATCAAATATCTTCTCCAATCGAATCATCTATTTTTCTGCTACTAATGTATTAGGTTCACCACGCTTCTACTGCGCTACTCTGATTTAATATCCCCGATCAACACTTTTATCACACTTTATTAATCAAAAGTAGATGAAGTAAGAGGACTAAATGTCCTCGTCATCCTAGATTCCTAAAATGCATCAAAGAAAATTTTCACCAATCACTATAGTTCACCAGACCTCAATATATTTTGCACGTCAACATATCAAATATTTCAGTGATCCTCAAACCATGCTCTGATACCACTCTGTCACACCCCCCGAATTTAATTCTCATTTAGGAGGTGTGAACCTAACTCAAAATTGATAATATTATAATTCAACAAACAATCCAGGATCCAATCACACATTTGAGGCCACTAAGAAAACACTCAAGTCAAAATTCACTTATATAATCCATAATTCATAAAACTTGTGTAGTTTATAATTATACTATCATATCACTTAATGATTCACAAAACCCAAAGCTAACTCAACTAAGTCATAACCACATCATAAATTCATAAGTGCGGTAATCAATGCAATCACAAAACCAACAAGTACTATATGTTTATATCAGTACACAGTTTAAACTTAACATTTCCAAAATCCAGACGTAAGAAGTACTTTTCAAATATTTACAAGATACATCAATCTAGATTTGTCATTGATATTTCATTACACACAAAAAGAACTTATACAACATCAACCTATCAAGTACGAAATATTTGTCCCAAAATCTTCTAGCCTTCTACTGCCACAACCCAATTTACACATTTTAGTGAGCGATAAGCTATCATGAAATTTTATATAGCAACGGGGTGAGCATATAAAGCTCAACAAATGACTAACATATCCATAGCAAAGAGGACAAGTTTCAAACAAATAAGGTATCAAAATACAAAGCAAAGATACAAGATGAAACAGTAGCATGTTTTGTTTGAATGCAGAATTACAATGTCGTATCGATCGAAGCATGTTTTGTTCATACAATCGAGGAAAGGTAATTGGAGCATATCATTGGCATAAGGAGCAAATCGATGACATATGGTAGTTTTCAAGGTATGACAAAGACTTGTAACATTTCGGAAACATATCAAAGAACAAAACATGAATAGAAGCTCCAATGTCACATGATGATGCATTCATTTCATTCTTATCCAAAGCATGCATAGAAACATAGCTAAAGCTTTGGATATCATATCAAACACATAGAAGGTGAAGTGGGATCATAATATAATATGGTCCATCTGTTAGGATCGAGAGCACTAAGAGGGGGGGGGTGAATTAGTGCAGCGGATAAATTTCAGCGATTAAAAACGAAAGCTGCGTTCGTTTGATAAAAACTATTTTAATGCAAAAGCCGATTCCAAGAATACTTATGATTAAGTGCAATTTATGTCTAAACACAGTTTGCGTCTAAGCGCAGTTTACGCAGTTTGCGTCCAAATGCAGTTTGCGTCTAAATGCAGATTGCGTCTAAGCGCAGTTTGCGTCTAAGCGCAGTTTGCGTCTAAGATCAGATTGCGTCTAAGCGCAGTGCAGTTTGCATCTAAACGCAGTTTTACGTCTAAACACAGTTTTACGTCTAAACGTAGTTTTACGTTTAAACGCAGTTTGCGTCTAAACACAGTTTTACGTCTAAACATAGTTTTACGTCTAAAGGCAGTTTACGTCTAAACGCAGTTTTACGTCTAAACGTAGTTTTACGTTTAAAAGTAGTTTACGTCTAAAACACAGTTTTAAAGGGATCTGAACTTAGAAACTTCGTTCGTAAAAGCGCAGAAGACAGTTTTGCAGAATCAAAACGTAAACGTAAACTGTAATGTATGAAAACACCGATTTACGTCTGAATGCAGATTCGAAAAGATCAGCACTTAGAAACTTGTTCGTAAAGGCGCAGAGAGCAGTAGCAATGTAGGAGGTTTGTAGTAATGATAAAGTGCTCAAAATAAACGCAAACCAGAGATTTAGAGTGGTTCGGTCAATCGTGACCTACTCCACTTTTGGCTTCCTCCACCAACGAGGTCACCGACGTCAACTAGAGGCCTTCCTTCAATAGGCGAAGGCCAACTACCCTTTTACAGATTCACTCCTTTTGATGGGCTCAGGAGACAACCCTTACAGGACCTTTCTCTCCTCTCTTTACAACTCAAAACTTGAAGAACAGAAAGAGGAGAACTTTAGGACTTTACACAAATTTGAGCTCTTAGAATCACAAAAAAGATCAAGAATTCGGTGTAGGTCTGTATCTTTTCAGTGCTGAATGGGTGGGGTATTTATAGGCCCCAACCCAATTCAAATTTGGAGCTCAAAACGATCAAATCCCGGAATTCCGGGATCAGGCGGGTGCACCTCCTGACTGGAGAGGTTGCACCGCCTGGTAGAGCTCGAAGACTAAGCCCAGGCGGTGCCACCTCTTGACTGAGGCGGTTGCACCTCTCCGCCAGAGCTCGAAGACCGAGCTCAGGCGGTGCCACCTCTCTGTCAGGGAGGTTGCACCGCCCAGTCTAGCTCGAAGACTGAGCTCAGGCGGTGCCACCTCTCTGTCAGGGAGGTTGCACCGCCCAGCCTAGCTCGAAGACTGAGCTCAGGCGGTGCCACCTCCTGGCTGGGGAGGTTGCACCACCCAGTCTCGCTGGGAGGCTTAGCCCAGGCGGTGCCACCTCCTGGCCTAGGCGGTTGCACCTCCTGGTGCAAGCAGGGTCCGAATGGTTTGCTCCATTCGGCCCAATTTCAGTCTTTCAGGGGCCCAATTGCCCCAAGATTAAGCTAATGGGATCACCTCCCATTTTCCAACTTAATCAATGTGCTAACTACAATTAGATCTAAGACAATTTCTGCAGCTTTGCTTCGGTGCGTCAATCGCTTCTTCCGGCGAGTTTCCGGTGAACTTCCGTCGATCATCCGATGAACCCTCGGTGATGCTCCTGCAGACTTCCGGCAAACTCCTGGACTTTGCGACGATCCACTTGGCGAGTTCCGATGAGCTTCGCTTGGCAAGCTTCTGGACTTCTCGGATATGTTCTCGCAGAACCTCCGACGACCGTCCGAACTTCCGTCGAACTCTCGAACTCCCAACGTGATCATGAACTTGACTCCGGCGCAACTCCTGCTACTTATCTTTCTTCCATCGTAGTTAATCCTGCACACTCAAAACAAAAACTTCGATCGAGACAATTAATCCTAGAAATGGTAAAGGGAGTTATGCTTAGAGCCCGTGATGCTCTACCGGCCCCCTATAACTTCACTCGGACGTGGGTGGATAGAGCTCCCAGACGTTGGAGACTTATGTTTGGTGGTCATTCAGAAATGGATGGTGTTGAATCTCGTATTTTGATGATGAAACTACTTGATATATGTTTATGATTTAATCTGCATTTTGAGTGACGCAGGATGCTTCGATCAGGATGAGACAATTAAAACAGGAAAATCATGTTGTGCCGGAGGAACATGTCAGAAGATTGGCACAATACCTGCTCTATTGCCCAATCGGCCAGTTGACTCCGCAACTCCGATATCCTTGGCACAATACCTGCTCTTCTTGGTCCGATGCCATAGTCCACGGCCCGAAGCCTTCTGTCGATACGTCGACCGATCTACTGGCCCGACGTCCAATCTTCTGACATGTTCCTCCGGCACAACATGATTTTCCTGCTTTAATTGTCTCATCCTGATCGAAGCATCCTGCGTCACTCAAAACGCAGATTAAATCATAAACATATATCAAGTAGTTTCATCATCAAAATACGAGATTCAACAATCTCCCCCTTTTTGATGATGACAACCACTTGATGACAGAGTTAAACTTAACTCCCGGAGTTTAAACAAACTCCCCCTATCAATATGCCATATTGATAGAACCTTGAATTCAAACTGAATTCAAGTCATTGCAATATTCATCATGAATACTTGCAACACGTCAACATGAACATATGCATAAACTTATGCATCACATGTCATGTCATCAACATACTTTCATCAACATACTTCTCCCCCTTTGTCATCAACAAAAAGGAGAAGTATCACAATCAAGTGTTTGTGATATTGGTTCAACTCATTGCATGAAAAACATAATATCAAGTTTTATCATCATGCAATTTTGCTAGAAAATATAGCAAGTGTTGAATCATGCTTAGAATATTCAAGCTATCAAGTTTTGGATATGCAAGTTTTATAGCATACAAGATAGCACTTGGTATGAAAATTAGAGATGTTCAAGATAGCAAGTTCTACATCATGCAAGCTAGCAAATTAGAGATGTTCAAGAAGGCAACTCTTGCTTCTTGAAATATGAAAATTTTGTCCACTTTGCTAGATGCGCAAGTTAGCATGTTTTGCTTCTTGAGATAGGCAAGATAGCACCTTTGTTCTTTTTGTTTCTTAAGATGTTCAAGATAGCAATTTCTTCTCTTTTGAGAAGTGAAAATTTGCTTTCTTCTTGAATTGTGCATGCAAGTTATCTCCTCCTTAGTCATTGTCAAAAAGAAGGGAAAATCCTTTCTGTCAATTTCTAAATCATGACAAAGGTGAGTAATCATTTTTATTTCAAAATTCCATAATTGAGATAAACCTTGAATTCAAATCAAGGCAATTTTAATCAAGGTTCATATCATATGCAATACATTACGTAGAAAGCATAAGTATTGCATGCATCATTTTAGCAACAAATCGTAGCATTTCATCACATGGCAAGATATCATCAAGTAGAATTACGATGCAAGTTCTTGATATCTTAACATGATGAAAATTCAAATATGGCACTTATAGTATCAATTCATATATTTCTCCCCCTTTATCATCAACAAAAGGAGAAGTAGCTCTAGCTATTTTAAAATATATGCAAGTTTTTATAACATGAAGCTATATTTTCATCACAACATATAAGCACAAAAGCATAGCAAGATTCTTAGGTTCAATCATGGCAATTCAACACTTGCTTCATGTGCAAGATTGCACTTGCTTTTCTTTGCATGTTCTAACTAGCAAAAGCTTTCTCCCCTTTGTTTTTGTCGAAAAGAAGGGAGAAATCAATGGCCAAAAATTTTTAATTATTATACAAGCCATATTACAAAATCTTATCATGATATCAAGAAAGTTCAAGAAGGACATGATCCATTCAACAAATCCTTTTAATAGGGCAAAGGAATTATATAACCAAGAATCATGATTAAAATATTTCAATATCATAGATCAAGTTATGATTCGTGATTCATCATAAAGCAAATTAATTTTCAATCATCACATAAGGCATTTAAAGAATTTTTGAAACATAGAAGAATGATTAATTTAAGCATGTAATGTTTCAATCAAAATCAAGTCATGAATACCAATACTTTCATATTTTGAGTATCAATTCATGAATACCAAAAGATATTATTTGTGATTTTAATTTTGCAAGATCATGATTATGATTTAGACATAACTTATTCAAATCAAATCGTCAACTTGAAACTCATAATCAAGTCATTAAAATTAATTTCGAAATTCACAAAATATCATGAAATCAAAAGACAAGTTGCATTTCATTTGAAGAACTCCTTTTTGATAAATGTAGGGAGCATAATGAATGATCTTGATTTATAAAGAGCTTCATGTTATAATTATCAAGATCATGATTTTAATAATTATTCTCTTTAGCAAAGAATCACAAAAGCACTTTATTTTTGCATAAGAAATCTCATTGTATTATGATTTATAAATTCTTTTTCTACACATGAATCATAGGAGATATGTATGTGAAACAAATCTTTGCAAGCAAAGACACTATCATTTATATTTCAAGATGGAATTTATAAGCAGGAATCATTTCATCAAATCCATTTTAAAAAAATATTTTTCATAAGTGTATGAGAAAATCCGATTGTTAGGATACCAATTGTTAAGTGAATCCGAAAATGAAATTAGTACTTTCATGCATTCGGATAAGATTTTGCTATAGACTTTCAAGTTCAATTATGAAGATAAAACATGCTCATGATCATAAAAATTATGTATCCAAAACATATAATTTCCAACATGTTATAGTGTAAAATCATCATGGCAATTAAAGTGGTTTGAACATTGAATCAAGAATGTCCGAAAAATAATCTTATCACGTTCATGCATTCGAGCACATTTTTGCCATAGTTTTTCAAATATACTCATGAGAATAACACATGCTTATCATCGGCTTAAATTCTCGTGCATAAAATTGTTAATCAAAATATTTAATTTCATCATTATGCATTTCTTCAAATCAAACATGATCTTTAATCAAAATCGAGAAATAACAATGGAAATCAACGTAATACACATTATTACTTCTTAACCATGATTTCATATTTTCAATCAAGATCATTTTATTTGTTTATCATAAAATATACAATATTATCATTTTCGAAATTACTTAGTATGATCATAATAATTTTTTTTTTAACATGTAATTTTTAAGAAAATTAATTCTAAACTAAAAGAGAAAAATACATCATGAAAGCATCAAGTAATTTCAAAATAAATTAGGGGGATTTCGATTACCTCATCATTGTAGGCTATTAAGGCGTAGTTTGCCGCATTGCTTTTGTTGACTTTCTCTTCTTCGGAGGAGCTAGATTCATCCCCATTTTTGTTCTTCTTCTTGTGTTTAAAGCAAGTAGTTCGATTCTTTTTGCCTTTTAATTTTCGTTTCATTTGTAGTTTAAGTTCACCATCACTTGAGCTTATGCTCGAGTGGTCTTCAAATGTTCTATGTCCCAAATCCTTCCTGTTCTTTGGAAGGTTGTTTTTTTCATCATTGTCCTCATCACTTGAGTCATCGCTCAAGTGGCATTCATTTGTCCAGAGTTCCAAATCCTTCCTGTTCTTTGGAAGGTGATTGTGTTCAACATGTTCATCATGTGCATTGTGCACCATTTCATATGTCATCAATGAACCAATTAGTTCTTCAAGTGGTAAGTTGTTTAGGTTTTTAGCTTCTTGTATTGCAGTTACTTTTGAATCCCACTTCTTAGAAAGAGAACGCAAAATCTTGTTTACGAGTTCAAAGACCGAAAAACATTTTCCAAGAGCTCTTAAACAATTGACGACATCCGTGAAACGGGTGTATATGTCGCCTATAGTCTCGCTTGGTTGCATTCGAAAAAGCTCAAAATCATGCAATAAAAAGTTAACTTTCGAGTCTTTGACACTACTAGTTCCCTCGTGCGTGATTTCAAGTGTTCGCCAAATGTCAAAAGCTGTTTCGCACGTAGAAATCCGATTGAACTCATTTTTGTCCAAAGCGCAAAATAAGGCATTCATAGCCTTTGCGTTTAAAGAGAAATACTTCTTCTCCAAATCCGACCATTCGTTCGTCGGTTTAGAGGGAAGTTGAAAACTGTTTTCAACGATATTCCATAAATCCAGATTTAGAGAAATCAAGAAAACTCTCATTCGAGTTTTCCAATAAGTATAGTCTAATCCGTTAAAGAATGGTGGACGAAAGACCGAAAAGCCCTCTTGAAGAGCCATTTCTCTCGGGTGTAAATCCGAAGTGAGAAATACCCCGCTCTGATACCAATTGTTAGGATCGAGAGCACTAAGAGGGGGGGGTGAATTAGTGCAGCGGATAAATTTCAGCGATTAAAAACGAAAGCTGCGTTCGTTTGATAAAAACTATTTTGATGCAAAAGCCGATTCTAAGAATACTTATGATTAAGTGCAGTTTATGTCTAAACACAGTTTGCGTCTAAGCGCAGTTTACGCAGTTTGCGTCCAAATGCAGTTTGCGTCTAAATGTAGATTGCGTCTAAGCGCAGTTTGCGTCTAAGCGCAGTTTGCGTCTAAGATCAGATTGCGTCTAAGCGCAGTGCAGTTTGCGTCTAAACACAGTTTTACATCTAAACACAGTTTTACGTCTAAACGTAGTTTTACGTCTAAACGCAGTTTGCGTCTAAACGTAGTTTTACGTTTAAACGCAGTTTGCATCTAAACGTAGTTTTACGTCTAAACGTAGTTTTACGTTTACAAGTAGTTTACGTCTAAAACACAGTTTTAAAGGGATCTGAACATAGAAACTTCGTTCGTGAAAGCGCAGAAGACAGTTTTGCAGAATCAAAATGTAAACGTAAACTGTAATGTATGAAAACACCGATTTACGTCTGAATGCAGATTCGAAAAGATTAGCACTTAGAAACTTGTTCGTAAAGGCGCAGAGAGTAGTAGCTATGTAGGAGGTTTGCAGTAATGATAAAGTGCTCAAAATAAATGCAAACCAGAGATTTAGAGTGGTTCGGTCAGTCTTGACCTACTCCACTTTTGGCTTCCTCCAACGACGAGGTCACCGACGTCAACTAGAGGCCTTCCTTCAATAGGCGAAGGCCAACTGCCCTTTTACAGATTCACTCCTTTTGATGGGCTCAGGAGACAACCCTTACAGGACCTTTCTCTCCTCTCTTTACAACTCAAAACTTGAAGAACAGAAAGAGGAGAACTTTAGGACTTTACACAAATTTGAGCTCTTAGAATCACAGAAAAGATCAAGAATTCAGTGTAGGTCTGTATCTTTTCAGTGCTGAATGGGTGGGGTATTTATAGGCCCCAACCCAATTCAAATTTGGAGCTCAAAACGATCAAATCCCGGAATTCCGGGATCAGGCGGTTGCACCTCCTGACTGGAGAGGTTGCACCGCCTGGCAGAGCTCGAAACTGAGCCCAGTCGGTGCCACCTCTTGACTGAGGCGGTTGCACCTCTCTGCCAGAGCTCGAAGACTGAGCTCAAGCGGTGCCACCTCTCTGTCAGGGAGGTTGCACCACCCAGTCTAGCTCGAAGACTGAGCTCAGGCGGTGCCACCTCTCTGTCAGGGAGGTTGCACCGCCCAGTCTAGCTCGAAGACTGAGCTCAGGCGGTGCCACCTCCTGGCTGGGGAGGTTGCACCGCCCAGTCTCGCTGGGAGGCTTAGCCCAGGCGATGCCACCTCCTGGCCTAGGCGGTTGCACCTCCTGGTGCAAGCAGGGTCCGAATGGTTAGCTCCATTCGGCCCAATTTCAGTCTTTCACGGGCCCAATTGCCCCAAGATTAAGCTGATGGGATCACCTCCCATTTTCCAACTTAATCAACGTGCTAACTACAATTAGATCTAAGATAATTTCTGCAGCTTTGCTTCGGTGTGTCAATCGCTTCTTCCGGCTAGTTTCCGGCGAACTTCCGTCGATCATCCGATGAACCCTCGGTGATGCTCCTGCGGACTTCCGGCAAACTCCTGGACTTTGTGACGATCCACTTGGTGAGTTCCGACGAGCTTCGCTTGGCAAGCTTCTGGACTTCTCGGATCTGTTCTCGCAGAACCTCCGACGACCGTCCGAACTTCCGTCGAACTCTCGAACTCCCAACGTGATTATGAACTTGACTCCGGCGCAACTCCTGCTGCTTGTCTTTCTTCCATTGTAGTTAATCCTGCACACTCAAAACAAAAACTTTGATCGAGACAATTAATCCTAAGCAATTAACCAAGTTGTCCGGCATGTCATTAGTACCTCGACGCTTCGTCCGATTCTTCGGCGCATCGTCCTTTCTTGCAGCCTATTGCCCAATCGGCCAGTTGACTCCGCAACTCCGATATCCTTGGCACAATACCCGCTCTTCTTGGCCCGATGCCCGAGTCCACGGCCCGAAGCCTTCTGTCGATACGTCGACCGATCTACCGGCCCGACGTCCAATCTTCTGACATGTTCCTCCGGCACAACATGATTTTCCTGTTTTAATTGTCTCATCCTGATCGAAGCATCCTGCGTCACTCAAAATGCAGATTAAATCATAAACATATATCAAGTAGTTTCATCATCAAAATACGAGATTCAACACCATCCATTTCTGAATGACCACCAAACATAAGTCTCCAACGTCTGGGAGCTCTATCCACCCACGTCTGAGTGAAGTTATAGGGGGCCGGTAGAGCATCACGGGCTCTAAGCATAACTCCCTTTACCATTTCTAGTAAAGGTTCATATTTATCCCACGAACACCAGAGTACAAAGGGACAGTATGAATAATGAAATTAGCATATATTGGAGGCACATGTGAAACAACGAAATGTATATATGCCTTTCGAGCCAATACGATACAAGCATAATCTTTCACAAATGTATTCAGATTTGAAAAAAAACAAAAGCAAGAGCATACAAGGATTTCAAGAAACCATATATAGCTCAATTGAAATAAGAAAGTTAGATAAATTCAATGTCCAAAGAAATGAAACTGGAAGAGGCTCATATCGAATGCAAATGCGGAACAATGGGATGCATGTGCCGAATCATTACGATGCAAACATGATCTTTAGATGATAGCTGCAGATGTACAAATAAATAAAGGACAAAAGTTTACAGGAATTTAAGGTAATAATGTAAAGCTTAACTGAAGTAAGATTTTTTGCCGAAATCGATTTCCAAAGAGAAGAAACAAGGAAAGCTGAAATCGACCAAAGCTCAATTCTAGCAGAATTTGATAGGAACATTGTATGAACTATTTGGATAACCAATTATGCTCCAATTTATACAAAATAGGTGTCCTTGGAAAGCTTTGTCAATCTAGTTTTAGGCAAATCAAGCTTTATAAGAATTAGAATTTACAATAGGGAGTTACAGATAATTTCGTAGTGAAAGGTATGAAAATATTAGCTATGTTTTACTGAATCCATAAGGTCATTGAAAGTAGATGTTTCAGTTAGCAATTGTACTCCAAAAATTTCAAATCAGGTATATACAGAAAGCATTTTGAGTCTAGCTTCGAATAAATCATACTTTGTATGAATCTGAGTTCACAGCAGAAAGTTATAAGTAGTTAAGGAATAAGAGGTCAGAAATTTCAGTCCCTGTTTTGTAGAATCTGTAGGGGTTAATTTAAACAGAAGTCTTAGTAGGCATTTAAACTCCAAATCATTCGATCTTAGTATCAAAATAAATAGTTTTTTGTTTACTTTCAAATGGAATAGGTTTTGTCTAAATCAGAGTTTATTACAAAATGTTATGACTGAAACATTGCATAGAGGTCAGATTATCAAAAAATTACAGATTCCTAGCTTTGTATCAAAATGAAAGAAGGTCTGGTTCTCAGTTGAAATCTTTCAAATTTTGCAGAATAAAAATAGAAACAAAGGTTAAGGTTACTGTTGGATGGGGTTAGAACACTTGCCTTAAAATTATTTGAATCCCAAATGTGGAAAAATTGATGAAAAACCTCAAGCTCTTCTTCTTCTTCTTCTTCTTCTTCTTCTTCTTCTTCTTCTTTTCTCAAACTCACGTTGGCTGCAACTCTTCAGGTTTGTTTTCTTTAACCTTTCATCTAATTATTTGGGTTTTGGCTAATGCAAAAGTTGCAAGGTGTCATGCATGCATGAAAGGGGCTAGGTGTCATCTTTAGAGCAAAGATAAGTGGCACCAACCTTAGGTTAGCTAGTGACACATGTCCTCTATATTTTTTTTTTAACATAAATCTGAATATTTCATAAATTATATCAAACTTCTAATATTTACTCTTAGGTCCCTAGCCATAAACTTTTAACATAATATCATTGAATATAAAATAATTATTAAATAATCCTTATTTTTACAAACAAACCTTTTACTAAATTTTTATAAATAGGGGATGTTACATAATCTAGCTTTGTTTCTAACCACAATACCATTTTCGTCTTGCTTGTTTCTAAAAACCCATTTAGTACCAATGACTAAATGGTCACTAGGTCTAGGAACAAGCTTCCATACCTTATTCCTCTCAAATTAATTCAATTCCTCTTACATTGTAATAACCCAAAAATCATCTTTTATGGCCTCGTCAATGCATTTAGGTTCGATTTGAGAAAGGAAGGTGGCGTTAGCACAAAAATTCTTGAAAGAGAAACAAGTTTGAACCCCTTTTGATGTATCTCTTATAATTAGCTCCTTTGGATGAGCATCTATATACTTCCATTCCTTGGATAAGGAAATTTCAGAAGACAAGTTGCTATTTTGATGAGGGGGTTCATTTAAATTCAAATTATCAAAATCAAGATCATCATCAAAATTATTTTTCTTTAAATTAGAAATTTTATTAAAAACTACAAGAATAGACTCTTCTATTACTAAGGTTCTTTTGTTAAAAACCCGAAAAGCCTTAGAAACGGAAGGGTAACCAAGAAAGATGCCTTCATCGGATTTAGCATCAAATTTTCCTAAGGCATCCCTTTCATTCAAAATAAAGCATTTACAACTAAAAACTTTAAAATAGGAAATATTTGGTTTTTTGTTATTCCATAATTCATAGGGAGTTTTTGATAGGGATGGTCTTATTAAGACTCTATTCATAATGTAGATTATTTGGCATCATTCCCAAGATCTTTAGCTAATAGCAAAATTAAATTTGATAAAAATATATTTTTCTCTTCGGGTGAAGTGCTCGGTTTTGAGATCAAGCTCCATACAGGATCGTGAGTCTCTAATAATCTCTTTCAAGAGCTGAGTATTATTTGTGTGTTGACATTCAAATATTCTATTACATCTCTCCTTCCACATCCACCAAATAGCGCATCTGAAAGTAACCTTTGCCAGTTGTGTAAGAGGCCCTTTTCTTGAGAAACATTGCATGAGGTCGCCTAGTTCTTGGTGCAAGTTTGGTTGCGGCAGTCTATTGAGTTCAAATCGCTGGAGAATCTCCTTCCATATCCAATTTGTATAATCACAAGCAAAATAGAGGTGGTCAACAGTTTCTTCTTGTTGCAAACAAAGGGAGCATCGGTTAACATGATAGATACCTCTTATTTTCATATTGTCTATTGTAGGTAGTTTATTGAGAAGGGCCTGCCATGTACATAAGGAGTGTCTTTGTGATCCCGGTCGATCCCATGTCCAACTGCTTGGGACCCACTTGTTATTTCTTTGCCAAATTTGATTCCATGCGGATGTGGCACTAAATTGCCATTGTCATGAGGCCAAATAAGTATATCTGAAGAGTTGTTCCTGATTGGAATAGCTATGATAGTCGGCCAAAGTGATAAACTCAATAGACTTTGTCCTTAATAAACTTTATATTTGGAATTCCTCGCACTAATTCTCTAAATGAGATCTTAGATATTAGTTTTATGCTTGCATGACCTAGTCTCCTATGCCAAAGCCAAGCATCATCATTTAAAGTGGAGAAGCACATTTCATTACTTAGTTCATCAAGGTTGATGGTGTAGACATTATTTTGTTTTAATGCAATCATAGTTATGTTATGGTTTGGTTTTTCAATAATACACACATTTGATTCAAATCTAACGATATAACCTTTATTGCATAATTGACTAACACTCAAGAGATTATGTTTCAATCCATCAACTAGGAAGACATCATCAATAGAAAATTTTAATTTGTTACCTATGGTTCCCTTGCTAATGATTTTGCCTTGGTTGTTGTCTCCGAAGGTGACGTACCCTTCATCTTTGCTAGTAAGCATAGAGAAATGAGATGGATCTCCAGTCATATATCTTGAGCATCCATTATCTAGATACCGTCTCTTGCTCCTAGCTTGTGATGGTGTATGTTTCTACAAGAAGAGATTATTTTTAGGTGCCCATTTTCTTTTGGGTGCCTTAAAAACTGATTTAAATTGTTCATCATATTGCATAGAATTGATCATGGTTCCTTTAGGAACCCAAATTAGTTTGTTCGGACTAATTTTTTTGAATGGACTTTATAAGTTTTATGTCCATATTTGTAACAAAAGTTGCAATTTCTTTGGTGCCGAACATGTAAGATAGGGCCTTTAATGAAGGTGGTTGGATTTTGGTGAGGACTTCTCACAAATCCGATTCCACTTCTTTTAGGAACGTGACCCTTATTTGTAAGGATCATGTTCAAAGACTTGCTACCAACCTCGAATTTCTTCAAGGTGTCCTTAAGTAGCAAGTTCTCCTTTTGGAGAGATTCTAGATCATGGCATTTTATACATGGAGCTAAACTATCATGATATTCAGTCTTTAATTTATCGACATTACAAGTGAGACTAACATGCTCCTTTTTTTAGCAATTTGTATTTTCTACTAATTGTCTTACATTCATCAAATAACTCATTGAAGGCATTTAATAATTCATGATAAGGTAAATCTGCATCAATTAAATCCGTTACCTCTTCTCCAATGGCCATTAGGGCGTAATAAGCAACTTGCTCAGTGTTGGACTTCTCTTCTTCAGACGTGCTTGAATCATCCCACATTGCCTTGAGCGCCTTCTTCTTTGATGTTCTCTTTTTGGCTTGAGGACAATCGTTCTTGTAGTGTCCCGGTTTTTTGCACTCATAGCAAATCACTTGGTCCTTCTTGTATTCGAATTTATTTTTTGTATTATTTTTAAATTTGTTCTTTCTTAAATATTTTTTAAATTTTTGAGTCAAAAGTGCAATGTCATTGTCACTGTCCTCATCACTTGATGTTTCTTTCAAGTGGTCTTCTTGTGATGTGAGTGCCATATCCTTCCTATTCTTTGGAAGGGGGTTCTGGAGCTCGTCATGAGCTTGACATGTCATTTCGTAGGTCATTAGAGACCCAATAAGTTCTTCAAGAGGGAATGTTTTAAGGTCTTTGGCCTCTTGAATGGCCGTAACTTTTGGATCCCAACTTTTAGGGAGGGATCTTAAGATTTTAGTTACTAGTTCAAAGTTAGTAAAATCTTTACCAAGAGCTTTGAGTCCATTGATGACATCCGTGAACCGGGTGTACATGTCTCCGATGGACTCACTTGGTTTCATTCGGAAAAGTTCTTAAGAGTGCACAAGGATGTTGATTTTGGACTCTTTCACTCGGCTAGTGCCTTCATGAGTGACCTCAAGAGTTCTCCAAATATCAAAAGCCGAATCATAAATTGAAACACGATTAAATTCATTTTTGTCTAGTGTATAAAACAAGGCATTCATAGCCTTTACGCTTAAAGCAAAAACCTTCTTCTCCGATTCATTCCATTCGCTCATCGGAAGAGAAGATTTTTGAAATCCGTTTTCAACAATAGTCCAAAGCTCGAAATCCATGGAAATGAGGAAGATCCTTATACGAGTTTTCCAATAAGTATAATCCGACCAATTAAACAAGGGTGGACGTGTGATAGAATGACTCTCATGTATGCCGGAGTAAGCCATCTCTCTTGGGTATCAAACCAAATATGAGAGTGAGCCTAGCTATGATACCAATTGTTAGGATCGGAGCGACACTAAGAGGGGGGGGGGGTGAATTAGTGCAGCAGATTAAAACTTTGGTTTCGACAAATCTTTTGATACGATGAAAACCGAACTTGAAAAGTTTAACTTGAACGCGTGTTCGTAAAGGTATGCAGCAAAGTTAATGAGGGAATAAAGCACGTAAGAAGGTTTGCAGTAATGTAAATAGCAATAATGAAATGCAAACTAGAGATCACGCCGATTTTAAAGTGGTTCGTTCAAATGACCTACATCCACTTGCGAGGCCCTCTTCGATAAGGCTCCCACCTTCCACTAGCAAATTTCTTGAAGGGGAGGGGCAAATACCCCTCTTACAACTTTTTACAAGCGGTTCACTCTCTTACAGATTTTCAGCAAGAAAGAAGGAGGTGAACACTAGCAAATTGAAAACAAGGCTAGCTAAGACTTTTCTAAGATCTTTCTCTCAATCAATTACTTCTCAAAAAGTTGTAATCTCAGCTGAGATTTAAGGGGTATTTATAGGCCTCAAGAGGATTCAAATTTGGGCTCCAAAATTTGAATTATCTTTGGTTCCCGATGCTGGCGGTGCCACCGCCTGTCAGTGGCGGTGCCACCGCCTGTCAGTGTCTGACACTGATAGTGGACTGGCGGTGCCACCACCCAGCCAAGCGGTGCCACCGCCCAGACAAGCGGTGCCACTGCTTGGCTCTCGGGTGCTGGGCGGTGCCACCGCTAGACCCTTCGGTTCACTGGTTGGACTTTAAATTTAGCCCAAACTAAGTCTAATTTTGGGCCCAGTTGGCCCCTAACCAGGATATAGGATTATCTCTTAATCCTAATCCTAATTACAAGTGAACTACATAACTAAAAACATCCTAAGCAAGTTTTCAACTGCGAACGTCGAGTCTTGTTCTAGCGAACTTTCCGACGAACTTCTTCCGACGGACTCCCAGCAAGCTCCCGATCTTGTGATGACTTTAACGAGTAGCCCAGCCTTCTTGGTGATCTCCGCGAACCTCCGACGATCTCTTCGGTGAACTTCCGAAAATTCCGATAGGTTCCTGATTTCTTTTCGGTTGGTTCCGGTAGCATCTCCGATGATTCTTCAGTCTCTTAAACGTCATCGAACTTGACTCTGGTATTCTTGCTTTATGTTTTCTGGTTATCGTAGTTAATCCTGCACACTTAACTCAATAATATGGATTAGATCAATTAACCCATCAATTGATTTTATCATCAAAATCCGAGATTTAACACGAATGTGACATATCCTTCATCTAGGCTAGTGAGCTTAGAGAATTGAGATGGATCTCCAGTCATGTGCCTTGAGCATCCACTATCAAGATACCATCACTTGCTCCTAGCTTGTGATGGTAAACATTTCTACAAAAAATGGTGATTTTTAGGTACCCATTTGACCTTATGTGCCTCAAAAATCGATCTACACAACTTATCATGTTGTATTGAGTCATTTGAGATTCCTTTAGAAACCCAAATCAATTTATATGGACTATATCTCTTAAATGGATATTTGTACATAAATGCCCAAATTTGCAACAAAAGTTACATTTGTTTAGGAGTGAAACATGCAAGGTACGGCCTTTAACAAAGATGGTTGAATTTTTATAAGTATTACTCACAAAGTCGATTCCATCTTTTCTTTTATGAATGTGACCCTTATTGACAAGGATCATGTTCAAGGACTTGCTACCAACCTCAATTTTTTCTAAGGTTTCTTTGAGTAGCAAGTTTTCCTTTCTAAGCGTTTCTAATTGATCATATTTTGTGCAAGAAGCTAAACTATCATTATGCTCAATTTTTAGTCTATCAAAATCACTAACAAGAGAAGCATGTTCTTTTTTTAGCAATTTATATTTTTTACTAACTAATTTTTATTTATCAAATAAATCATGAAAAGCGCATAGTAATTCATCAAAAGAAAAACTTACATCTAATGAACTACTTACCTCATCTCTAAAAGCCATTAGTGCATAGTGAGTAACTTGCTCAATGTTGGTTTGCTCCTCTTCTTCGGATGCACTTGAGTCGTCCCACGTTATTTTAAGAGCCCTCTTATTTTTTTGTTGTTTCTTCTTTGCTTGGGGACATTCGCTTTTAAAATGTCCCAACTTCTTGCATTTGTAGCATATGACTTGTTTTTTCTTGGGTTCAAATTTATTTTTAATGTCATTTCTAAATTTATTCCTTTTTATGAATTTTTTAAACCTTAAAATTTTCAGAAAGGTAAACATCATCGTGCAAAGATTGGTGTACAAAAAACTCACAAAACTTAAATCCATGTGTGAGATAGTTGTGTTACCTTGAGAAATCATATATCCTTGAATCCTTGTAGATCTATAGGAGAGGATGAAGGAGGTCAAGCGCCCTCCTCTCTAGCGGTGATCCACACTGTAGGGCTACGATGACACTACTCAAATAGTTGCCTAAATCTCCACATTGGCTATTTGAGGAGGAGAAGAGGAGAGGAGAATAAGAGGTGGCAACCAAGAAGCCTCTAGCCTATATGTCTTTGGTTCCCTCCTATTTATAAAGTCTCCCTATCAACTTAACCATAATGGATCTTGCTCTATTGGGTATTAGATCTCTATCTAACTGCTAAAGCCTCTTAGATTAGTGGATCTCTATCAAATAATCTCTTATTGGCTCTTATTGGATCTCATCCACAGGATCCAATAATTCAGGGGCTTATTGAATATCCAATTAGATAGGGGCTTCAGTGAATATCTCATATTTGAACCTCTACTCATCCCAAACCTATCATATGTGTGTGACCCTCTAGGCCCAATATCGAGCTGGTCATAAGTCATACCTATCAGAACTCCTTTTAGCTTAATGAATTATTATCTTCATAATAATTCACTCGACTCATCGATTGTGGACGTACTAAGCCACTATGTCGTAGCCCCCAAACGATATAAGGGAATTCAATCCTTTGGACATATCTATCCTCAGTTACCATATACCTATAGTCCATCATCTATCTAATATCCTAGAGACCATATACCTGATATGGTGCTGTTAAACTCATACGGTTTCTACTCGAGTCTCGCTCTAATCAGATTCTCCAAGAGAACTCTTTCTCTCTCAATCTGAATGACCCTTATTAAGGATTTGTCTATGCAATAACACATGAGACATTTCTCTCATGACATCGAGAGTGGATGATACTCTATCAATATTCAATAGCCCTCGTATGGGTGATTGTTACTCCCGATGATCGGTTGTACTAGATCTGAAACTTCCAAACATATAAGTTCTGTATCAAAGAGTAGAGTACTCATACAGGATATACTTGGTTTCTCAAGTCTAAGGACCATATATACCACTGAGACAACAGAATCACTATTTTACAATGAGGTATCATTAACCATTCAGCATTCCGTGAGCAGATCAATCATTTAATTCATTCTCCAATGAGCATATACATTGTTGCCCTAGTGTCCCTACATAAATGGCTATGAGACCAGTTGCCTCCATCATATAGATAGGTATACAGCACACTAGTATGTTTAGTTATCTCATTGTCCCTCTCGAGTAACCTATGATCAAGATTATTTCGGGTCTTTATTTAAAGGTGAATCGGTCTCACTATCATGATCTCATCACGATCTGATTCCCATTGAATAGATCCATATATATATATATATATATATATATATATATATATATATATATATATATATATATATATATATATATATATATATATATATATATATATATATATATATATATATATATATATATATATATATATATATATATATATATATATATATATATATATATGCAACAAACAATATAAAGTGATAATGTCAAATAATATAATAAACAAAAGAATATGTATTATGTCACATGTGCCATCACTCACGTAATTGGCTTGTAAGGCACCTATGGCTAGCAATCTCCCACTTGCCCTAAAGCTAATCAACTATGTGTCTGATCCCCATCAAACCCTTGTGACGCTCAAAGACAAACTTTGTCGGTGGATTTGCGATGTTATTTTCAGATGAAACTCTTTCCACTGCTACATCTCCTTGGGTCACGATCTCTCTGATTAGGTGGAACCTCCTCAGAATGTACTTAGACTTCTTAGGAGACTTGGGTTCCTTCGCTTAAGCAATCGCCCCATTGTTGTCACAATATAAGAGAATTGGCTCCTCGTTGCTCGGCAGGACTCTTAAATCTGTGATGAAATTCTTCATCCATACTCCCTCCTTTGCTGCCTTTATTGCAGCAATGTACTTTGCCTCTGTGGTCGAGTCAGTAGTAGTATCATGCTTGGAACTCTTCTAACATATTGCTTCTCCATTCAAGGTGAACATGCTAGTCATAGGTGCCCTACAAGCTAATCACATGAGTGATTACACGTGTGATTTGACATGTAGTCTTTTTACTTATTATTATTATTTAATTTTTTAATGTTAGGATCAAGAGCGGTACTAAGAGGGGGGGTGAATTAGTGCAGCAGAAAAATTATATCGATTCCAAAGACTTCGTACAATAAAAATCAGTTTTGACTCAAATCATTTGTTTCACTTTGAATAAGTAGAGAAGAAAAGGTTGGGCAGTTTACAATGTAGTAAAGTTGAATGCAGTAAAGAGAATTTGCAGTAAGGAAAGAACACATTGAAATTTATAGTGGTTCGATCGGTGTGACCTACATCCACTTTCGATTCCTCCTCCGTCGAGGTCACCAACGTCTACTAATGGTCTTCCTTCAATAGGCGAAAACCAACCACCTCTTTATAGCATTTTCTCCTTTTCATGGGTTTAGGAGATAACCCTTACAAGCCTCACACCTCTCTTGAATGATCTTAACTCTTAGAAAAGGAGGAGGACTCTTGCACTTTTACAATACTTTAACACCCCAAGAATTCAAGATTATGTTAACAGATTTGTGCCCTTTCATGCAGAAAAAGGTGGGGTATTTATAGGCATTGCTTCAAAATTGGAGCAAAAATTATGTCACATCCCTGGATTTTGGGGTACTGGCGGTACCACCTCCATTAATAGGCGGCACTACTGCCTAATTGAGATCGGAGACTGAGCTTTGGCGATACCACCACTTGATAAGGGCGGTACCATTGCCTAACAAGCGTGGTACCACCACTAGCAATATTAACTACCAGTGGTACCACCGTCCAATCAGGGCGGTACCATCACCCAATCTAGGCGATACCACCGCCCAATCTAGGCGATACCACCGCCCAATCTAGGCGATACCATCCCCCAATCTGGGTGATACCACCACTCAGACCACCTACGAGACTAGGTCACCAAGCGATGCCACCGTCGGTCGTGACTTCATGTGCTGAATAAGCTATTTCAATCGGCCCAATTCAGCCCTATTAAGGGCCCAATTAACCCCTAACTGAGTTAGTGGGATTACATCACAATCTTAACTCAACTTAAGTTCTAACAACAATAATTAAGACGTTTAACAAAGTATTCTTGTTCTGTTACGTCAATTGTTCTTCCGATGAGCTTCCGGCGAACTTCCGACGATCTCTCGACAATGTTCCGGCAGACTCTCGGTAAGCTCATGGACTTTATGACGATCTTCTTAGTGTCTTCCAATGAGCTTCTTTAGTAAGCTCCTGGACTTCTCGGTCAGTTTCAGCAGAACTTCCGATGAACATCCGAACTTTCGACGAACTCTCGAACTCCCAATAAAGTCTCAATCTTGACTCCAGCACAACATTTGCTTTATGTCTTACCGCTATCATAGTTAATCCTGCACACTTTTCTCAACATATAGATTAGATCAAATAATTTACAATTGATTTCATCATCAAAATCCGAGATTTAACAATCTCCCTCTCTTTGATGATGACAATTAATTGATGACGGAGTTAACCTTAATTCCCCCTATCTATATGCCATACTTGAGAAAAAAAATTCTTAAATTCAAGCATCAAACCTATAAGTTGTATTCATTTTAAACTTATCAATATGCATATTATGATACTTATCATAATTTACCGATTTCAAAATATGATACCACATATTTATCAATAAAAATGATATCGAGGCATGACATCCATTTTCAAGTTCAGCATAAAAAGATGATAAACAATCATCATTTTTATATATGATAGAAATTTCAAATATAAAACTTTCTAATATTCAAATTTCAAAAAGTGATGATTCATCAATCCGAGACATGATTCCAATATGAAATTGTAACATCCCTCATTTTCGAAAAATTTATAAGGACCTATTTGTAATATAGGGACCTAAATGTAGATATTAGAAATGTAATGTGATTTGTGAAAGATTGATATTAGGTTTAAAAAAAAAGAAACATGGTGGACATGTGTCACTAGCTAACCTAATGGTGCCACCTATGTTTGTTCTAAGGATGACACCTAAGCCCCTTTCATGCATGTTTGCCACCTTAAAATCCTTATATTAGCTAAATATAATGCATTAGAGAAGAAATTAAAGGAGAAAAACTTAAGAGCTACCAATGTGGGTTTGAGAGGAGAAAGGAAGAGGAATTGAAGTAGAAGGAGAAGAAACTTTGTTTTGCTTGAGGTTTTACATCAATTCTCCACATTTGGGAATCAAACTTTTCTAAAATAAGTGTTCTAACTCCTTCTTACAGAACTCTCTTGATCTTTGATTTCATCTTAATCTTGAAAAGTTTAGAAGACTTTGGCTTCATACATGATATTTCTTTTGTTTGGGAACAAAACTATGAATCTGGAATTTTTCGTTGATTTGACCTTTCTGTATTTTTCTAGCCATAAGGTTCTGCACCGATTTTGGATTTAGTCAAAATCAAATATATCCAAAACTAGACTTATATATCTTTCTTTTGACACTAGAATGATAAATTTGTAATCTATTTGCGTATCCAAACTATTATTTAAACTGACCCTATAAAATGTGTAAAACAGAGACTCTCTGTTGGGAACTCTAATTTATGCAAAACTTAATTTATCAGAATCTAGACTCATAGATCTTTTTGTGTAAATAGGATTTGAATGATTTGGATAATAAATTACTATTGAATCATCTATTCAAATCAACTATATGAGTACTACAAAATGGAGATAATGTTATCTGACCTTTGGTTACTAAATTATTGATAACACAATGTTGGAATCTTTAATTCATACAAAAGTTTATTTATCTAAATCTAAATTAATACATATTTCAATTGACACCTGATTTGTGTAAATTGGAGCATAATTGGTTATCTAAAAAATTCATGAAATGTGCCTCTTAAATTCTATCAGAATCAAGCTTTCGTTGATTTAACCTTTTCTTGTTTCATCTCTTTGGAAATTGATTTCAGCTAAAATCTTTACTTCAGTTGAGCTTTACATTATTGCTTTGAAATTTTGTTTACTTTTGTCCTTCAATTATTTGCATACCTGAATCTATTATGTAAAGTTCATGTTTGTATCGTAATGTTGCGTATAGGCACACGCATTCCATTGTTCCGCATTTGTTTCCAATATGTCCTAATTTATTGTTTACAATACTTTTTTGTACTTTAGTGTTTATGAGATTATTTGGACCTTTGCTAGAAATAGTAAAGGGATTATTTGGACCTTTGCTAGAAATGGTAAAGGGATTATTTGGACCTTTGTCAAGAATGGTAAAGGGTATGTGCTTAGAGCTCGCGATGCTCTAGATTATATTTGGTGGTCAATTAGAAATGGATGGACCATATTATATTTGGGATCCCATATCACCGTTTATTTGTTTGATATATATCTAGAGCTTTGGTTATTGGCTTCTATATGTGCTTTGGATAAGAATAAAATGTGTGCAACGTCAAATGCGACGTTTGAACTTCTGTTTCATATTTGTTCTTTTATATGCTCCGAAATACTTCATATACAATTGATATATTCCGAAGCATTTCATCTACCATTGATATGTTCTGAAATATTTCATCCACCATTGATATGCTTCGAAATGCTTCATATGCCGTTGATATGTTCTGAAGCATTCCATCCATCATTGATATGTTCCGAAATATTTTATTTATTATTGATATACTTCGAAACATTTTATACATCTTGATATGCTCCAAAATGCTTCATATGCTATTGATATGCTCCGAAACATTTTATACGTTCTTGATATGCTCCGAAATGCTTCATATGCTATTGATATGCTCCGTAACATTTCATATGCCATTGATATGCTCCGAAATTCTTCCTATGCCATTGATATGCTCCGAAATCCTTCCTATGCCATTGATATACTCCGAAAAGCTTCATATGCCATTGATATGTTCCAAAGCATTTCATCCGCCATTGATATGTTCTAAAATATTTCTTTATGTCAATTATTTGCTCCAATTAGCCTTTACTCCCCCTTGTTATGAACAAAACATTTAGTTTTTCAGGATAGCTTGCCATTCGCTAGAATGTTTAAATTAAGCTACGATAGTGGAAAGCTAGAAGACTTTGGGCAAACATTTAGTTAATGATATATTTTTGTTGTATAAGTACACTTGATGTCTAGATTGTGATCTTGCTTGTCTAAAAAAAAAAGCAAAAATGCTAGAAAATAAAAACCAACAACGATAACTTGAGCAAAAAGCAATGCACCAACGATGGCACCGCTGGACTAGCGGTAGCACTAGTAGACATTGCTTAAAGGCGGTAGCACTGCCCGCAACACTACCCTATAAAAATCATAGTTAGGGCCGGCGGTAGAACCACCCCCAACCCTCTCTACACCCCTCTAAATTGCTCCACACCCCTCATTACTCTTATTCTTCCTCTAGAAACTCAAGAAAACCACTATCCTTTACAAAGCTAAGGATCAATCTCAAACTCTCCTTTGGTGATCACAAGAAGTTTAAACTACAAAGGTAATTCCTAACCCAATCGTTTCTCTCATTCTCCATTTATTACTTATTCTTGCCTCTTATTATTTATAATATATGTAGTTCCCATGGCATCTAGAAGATCCTCAATGGACAAAGGAAAGAGGAGATTAGCTGAAACTTTTGATTCTATACTCTTTGATTCCCCTCAATATGCCCTTAAATTCCCAATCTTTGAGTCTAGAAGTGTACATAAGGAAAAAATATGTAGATCTAGAAGATTTGAGTGATTTGGAATCAATTTAATAGTTCGCTAACTTAGATGTCCTTCTAATTCTTTAAATAAGTGAACCCATTTATCCTAGACTTGTTCGGTTGTTTTACAATAACTTGCATGTGAATGAACCTGATAGAGTGTCCACTTATCTCTTAGGATATCACATACCCATTACGGATAGCGTAATTTACAACCTAATAGGAATTCCTAAGAAAAGAAGAGGTTGCTCTTTTAAAGGACAATGGGACACAGAGTCAGTTGAGATCACATATTCTGAGGCTATAGGTACCATTTTTGGTAATCCAAATTTGTCTATCGTTCCAAAAAGTTATGAACATTTGCTACTTTTTAATACAAAATTACTTTATCATATCATGATAAGTATTCTACTTCCAAGGCAATACCATCATGATGAAGTTAGTCAAATGGAATTAGGAATAATGTATTGGATTATAGTAGTATATGATAACTGTTTTGGATATCTGATACGATAAAACATGTTTCAACTGTCAACAAAAGATATGATGCTTCCATATGATGGCTTAATTACCAGACTAATTCATAAACATGACATAGTCATTCCACCATATGAAGAAACCTTGAAACTAAATAGATTTAATGTCATCAATAGAAACCTATTAAGAAGATTAAGATGTATAGTAAGAATTGGTGTTTGGACTAGATTACCTAGGAGAACTGATCCTCCCCCACCTAAACTAGAAACAGAAACACCTATGTATAGGAAAAGTCAATCTCCTCCTACTAGTCCCTTTGAGGCAGCACCTCCAATAGAGCCAGCACCCTCCTCATCTATCGATTCCATAGTGACTCGACTAGACTGAATTGAACTACGTCAAGATCAAATCTTAACCGAGATGTGGCAAATTCATCAATAACTTAATACTCTATTTAGGCATTTTTATTTACCACCACTTGAATAGCTTATGTATGTCTTCTTTTTATTGATGACAAAGGGGGAGAAGTCGATGAATTCTTCTATATACTCTTTCATGTTATCATGTATGATGTTTTGCACAATTTGATATGATGCAATGCATGAAATGATGAATGCTTTAGTATTATATATGTTATGGCCAAAGTAATGTTGATTTATTTTTAGTATCATGCATGAAGTGATGAGTTGTAATGTTTTGAAATTATGCATGTTACATTTTGATAACTTCAAACTATGATGATGCATAATGTATGAAATTTTGATATGATATATTACATTTGATCACTATGATTAAAATAGTTTCACTTAAATTCAAATGTTATGATTCCTTTTGAATACAAGTTTGCCTTATCTCAATATGGCATATAGATAGAGGGAGTTAAGATTAACTTCGTCATCAATTGGTTGTCATCATAAAAAAGGAGCAGATTATTGAATCTCAAATTTTGATGATGAAATCAATTGATGGATTAATGATCTAATCCATATGTTAAGATAAGTAATGTAGGATTAACTATGATCATGAAAAAGGTAAAACAATTAAAGAAGAATCGAATGTTAGGTCGTAGTCAAGTTTAGGCATCAAGCCGAAAGAATCGGGGGATACATTGAAAGTTCGAATGATGCGTCGGAAGCTCGCCGAGAGTTCATCGGGGGTTCACCGGAAGATCACTAAGAGTTAGTCGGAAGTTTCACCGAGAGTTCAGACAAACAATTTACATGTTGAGCAACTAGGATTGCTTGCATTGTAATAGTCTAGCCTTAATTGTCGTAATTAGAGTTTCAATTTAAGTTAGTTTTGAGAGAAATTTCACTAACTCAATTAACGACCAACTAGGCCCTAATCAAGCCTGAATTGGGTTGATTAGATGGCCCATTTAATAACTTGGAGCCATGTTAGGTGGTGGCACTATCGGAGCTAGCAGTGTAACCACTTGAGGCTCGACCTCCCAAGTGGTCTAGATGGTGGTACTATCTAGATTGTGTTAGTCATATGTGCCCAGCAAGCCAATCACGTGAGTGATGGCACGTGTGACTTGATACATAATCTTTTTGCTTATTATATTTTGGCGTATATCACTTTATAACTATTGCATAAATGTATATATATATTGTGATGTCCTTGGATTTGTGCAATGGGAATCGGATCGTGATGAGATCACGATAATGAGATCGATTCACCTTTAAACACATATCCTAAATAATCCCGGTCATAGGTTACTCGAGAGGGACATCGTGATAACCGGATAGACTGGTGTGCTGTATACCCGTCCATATGATGGATGCAGCTGGTCTCATAGCTGCTCGTGTAGGGACACTAGGGATATAGTACAGGTGCTCATTGGAGAATGAGTTCACTGATTGATCCGCTTACGGAATGCTGGATGGTTGATGATGCCTTATTGTCAGACAACGATTCCGTAGTCCTAGTGGTGTATCTGGTTCTTAGACTTGAGACACCAAGGATGTCCTGTATGAGTGCTCCACTCTTTGATACCAGACTTATAGGTTTGGCTGTTCCCAGATCTAGTACAGCTGGTCATTGGGAGTGGTAGTCGACCTTACGAGGGCTATTGAGTGTCGATAGAGGATCATCCACTCTCGGTATCATGAGAGGAATATCCCATGTGTTCTTGCTCAGACAAATCCCTGGCCAGGGTCATTCGGGTTGAGAGAGAAAGAGTTCTCTGGGAGAATCCGATTAGAGCGAGACTCAAGTAGAAACCGTATGGGTCTGACAGCACCATGCTCGATATACGGTCTCTGGGATATTAGATGGATGAGGGACTATAGGTACATGGTAACTGAGGACAGACAGGTCCAATGGATTGGATTCCCCTGTATCGTCTGGGGACTACGGCGTAGTGGCCTAGTACTTCCGTAGTCGATGAGTCGAGTGAATTATTACAGAGATAATAATTCACTTAGTTAGAAGGAGTTCTGACAGGTATGACTCACGGCCAGCTCGATATTGGGCCTAGAGGGTCACACACATAAGGTAGGCATTGCGATGAGTAGAGGTTCGGATATGAGATATCCGACGGAGCCCTTGTCTTATTGGATGCAGATCCAATACCCACTAGGGAAAAGGACCCATTAGGGTTTTGACACGGGATCTCTATAAATAGGAGGGATTCACAGCCTCATAGGCTAGAGTCTTTGCTTGCCTTTCCTATTCTCCTCTCCCTCTCCACCTCAGAGTAGGCCTGGAGTTTTGAGGAGCGTCGTCGCAACCCTGCTGTGTGGATCACCGCTAGAGAGGAGGACGCTTGACCTCCTTCACCCTCTCCTGAGGATCTGCAAGGAAACAGGGATATACGATCTCCCTAGGTAACACAATCTCTATACGCAGTTTTGTGTTTTGCGGATTTTGCGCACCAATCTTCGCACGACGACGAACATCTTTTTGGGAATCGGGGATTTTTGTTTTCTTGTTCTTCCGCTGCGCATATGATGTCGCCCCCCATGATTTCCCAACAGTGGTATCAGAGCCAGGTTGTTCGTGCGAATGATTGGTTTTTGAACTGCGTGTGTTGTGTTTAGGAAGAATATTGACGTCAAAATCGTTGACGCAAAAGCGAGGAAGGGCAGCAACAGTTGCTGCCCTCGATCTGCATGCCTGCAGCCAGCCGCAGCCGCAGCCAGGCAGCACAGCGCAGGCGCATGCGCAAGCGCTGTGCCTGCAGTAGCCGGCCGGCGATCTGCTTGCAGCAGGCTTGCGGCCGGCGGGGCTGGGAGCCCGCTCGGTAGAAGCGCCTGCGGCCACTGAGCCCGCGGGCAGAGGCGCCGCGGGGCAGCAGCGCGGGCTGAGGCACCGCAGGGCAGCGGCGCCTGTGGCCGCTGCTCCCACGGGCAAAAACCCCGCAGGGGCGGCCGCCAGCGAGACAGCACCACCTGCGGGCGCTGACTCGCGGGCAGAACCGCCCGCGAAGGCGGCGGCGCCCGCGGGGGCGCCCACCTGCAGCGGCAGCGACCCCAGCGGGCGTGCCACCTGCAGGCGAGGGCAGTGCCCTCGCCCTCGCCGCACAGGCCGCCGCCAGCAGGGTGGCGGCGGCGGCGGCGCAGCAGCGAAAAGGGGAAAGGGTATTAGGGTTTTCTGCGCAAAAGACAGTTTTGCCCCTCGGAATTTGAGAAATTCCAGTTTCTGTCTTTTATCCAAATTATGAAAATACCCTTAGGAATTGAGAAATTCCCTATATATCCCTGATTTCAGAAAATATTAATTAATTAAAAGGTTTAGTTGATTATTATTTTTATTATCTAGTAGTCCTACATAATGACGATTATTTATACATGTGATGTATGATGAGTGGACGGATGATCATGGACCGTGTGATGTGTGTACTTGTGATTATTATTATTGAGGTCTGCGAACCTCCATTATATTTCTCGTTTATTGTCGGGCCTGCGTGCCTATGATTAAGTTGTAATCACATGAGGAGGCGCAGCGGGAGCGTGGAAGCCATAGCGGGACCCACGAGACGGACGATCGTGATGCATGAAGATGCATCAAGATGTCGACGGAACCAACGAGGACGAGATGGACGATCACAAGGCATGGAGATGCACCGTTGCACACATAGATCTTGATGTGAGTGATTAGGCCTACTGGCTCGGGCCTAATCATATTAGGTTGTGGTCCATGATCATCTGGTGTGATTGCTTATACACATACTAGATATGTATATATATTTGCATGCGATGTAGATATATATTAAATATGTACATGTGTGACATGTCATAATAGGAGACCAAATCATAGAAACATCTCTCGATAATATTAAGTCGGTAAACGTGAGGCAATTAGATTGACCCACGTGGCCTTCCATCGTTATGAGTAGGAACCGAATCCCGGTGTAGGTTGAGTTGGTCGAGTCCCTCGAGACTCACCTATATCGCGATTCGCTATCTTGCTTACGACATAGAGATGTCACCGGTGACCTGAGGGCATGATATGCTTGGTCGAGTCCCTCGAGGGTATATCATCAAATCAGACTCATCTTGTAACGAAGGTGTTGACTTAACCGAGCATCATGGTTGGTCGAGTCCCTCGAGGCCATGGTGATTCGGAGGCCGAACAGGACGGGAATCACAAGGAGTTGTGATCGGCAAGAGTTGCCTACCTTTTAGGCTTAGTGTGATTGGTCGAGTCCCTCGAGGTTACACTAAGACGCTGATTGGATCCTGATCCCCACTAGAAGTCTGCCGGAGACTTCCGTTTCACGTGCTGAGGGTGTCGCGTGACTCGTTAGTAAAATAGTGGGAGCATATTAAGATAGAAGTCCATATCTTGATTGTTTATTTCTTGCAAAATCTGCATGTTATTCATTTTTGCTACATCTTTATTTTCAGAAAATGTCGCTTTCAAATCCCTTACGTGGCATACTTGATGTCAACCGCCTCACTGGTCCAAATTATACGGATTGGCTCCGTAACTTGAGAATTGTTCTCACAGCGGAGAAAATCGTGTACGTCCTTGATACAGTGATGCCTACGCCCGAAGAAGGTGTTAGGATCGAGAGCACTAAGAGGGGGGGGTGAATTAGTGCAGCGGAAATCTTACAGCGATTAAAAACCAAAAGCTGCGTTCGTTCAATAAAAAAACTATTATGATGCAAAAGCTAATTCTCAGTTTGTATCTAAGTGCAGTTTGCGTCTAAGCGCAGATTGCGTCTAAGCGCAGTTTGCGTCTAAACACAGTTTGCGTCTAAGCGCAGTTTGCGTCTAAACACAGTTTGCGTCTAAGCGCAGTTTTACGTCTAAGCGCAGTTTACGTCTAAACTCAGATTTACGTCTAAACGCAGTTTTACGTCTAAACGCAGATTTACGTCTAAACGCAGTTTTACGTCTAAACGCAGATTTACGTCTAAACTCAGATTTACGTCTAAACGCTGTTTTACGTCTAGACGCAGATTTACGACTAAACTTTGAAACTCATTTGTATACTCGCAGAAGGTAGTATGCAGTTGAAATCAAGACGTAAACGTGAACTGAGAACTGATGATTGTGAGAGGAAAGCCGATTTACGTCTAAATGCAGTTTTACGTCTAAATGTTGAAACTCATTCGTAAAATTGTAGAGGACAGTTTGCAGTTATCAATAGGATCAAAATGTAAGTGTAAACTGCAAGGAAACTCTTTCGTAAAAGCACGGAAGACAGTTCTGCAGAATCAAACGTAAACGTAAACTGTAATGTACGAAAATATGAATTTACGTCTGAATGCAGATTCGGAAGAACAGCACTTAGAACTTGTTCGTGAAAGCGCAGAGAGCAGTAGTAATGGAGGAGGTTTGCAGTAATGATAAAGTGCTCAAAAATAAACGCAAACCAGAGATTTAGAGTGGTTCGGTCAGCCTTGACCTACTCCACTTTTGGCTTCCTCCACCGACGAGGTTGCCGACGTCAACTAGGGGCCTTCCTTCAATGGGCGAAGGCCAAACTGCCCTTTTACAGTTTCTCTCCTTTTAACAGGCTCAGGAGACAACCTTTACAGACCTTTCTCTCCTCACTTTACAACTGAAAACTTGAAGAACAGAAGGAGGAGACTTAAAGGCTTTACAACACTTTTGAGCTCTTAGAATCACAGAAAAGATCAAGATTTCGGTGTGGGTCTGTATCTTTTCAGTGCTGAATGGGTGGGATATTTATAGGCCCCAACCCAATTCAAATTTCGAGCTCAAAACGATCAAATCCCGGAATTCCGGGATCAGGCGGTTGCACCTCTTGACTGGAGAGGTGGCACCGCCTGGCAGAGCTCGAAGTCTGAGCTCAGGCGGTTGCACCTCTCGACTGGAGAGGTGGCACCGCCTGGCAGAGCTCGAAGACTGAGCTCGGACGGTTCCACCTTCTCTGTCAGGGGTGGTTGCACCTTCCTGCCAGAGCTCGAAGACCGAGCTCAGGCGGTGCATCTCCTGACCAGAGAAGTTTCTCTTCTCTGCCAGAGGTGATCGCCCCTTTCTGCCAGAGGTGGTTGCACCTCTCTGCCAGAGGTGGTTGCACCTCTCTGCCAGAGCTCGAAGACTGAGCTTAGGCTGTGCATCTCCTGGCCAGAGAGGTCGTACTTCTCTTCCAGAGCTCGAAGACTGAGCTCGGTGATTGCATCACCAGGCAGAGCTCGAAACTTGAGCTCAGGCGGTGCTACTGCTTGACAGAGGAGGTTGCACCGCCCAGTCTCGCTTCGAGACTGAGCCCTGGGCGGTTGCACCGCCTGGCTGGAGCGGTTGCACCTCCCAGTCTCGCTGGGAGACTTAGCCTGGGCGGTTGCACCTCCCTGCCTGGGCGGTTGCACCTCCCACAGCTTCTTGGGTTCGAATAGGTTGAACCATTCGACCCAACTTGAGTTCTTCAGGGGCCCAATTGCCCCAGGATTAAGCTAATGGGATCACCTCCCATTTCTAACTTAATCACCGTGCTAACTACGATTAAATCTAAGACAATTTCTGCAGCTTTGCTTCGGTGCGTCAATCGCTTCTTCCGGCGAGTTTCCGGCGAACTTCCGTCGATCATCCGATGAACCCTCGGTGATGCTTCTGCGGACTTCCGGCAAACTCCTGGACTTTGCGACGATCCACTTGGTGAGTTCCGACGAGCTTCGCTTGGCAAGCTTCTGGACTTCTCGGATCTGTTCCCGCAGAACCTCCGACGACCGTCCGTACTTCCGTCGAACTCTCGAACTCCCAACGTGATCATGAACTTGACTCCGGCGCAACTCCTGCTGCTTGTCTATCTTTCATCGTAGTTAATCCTGCACACTTATCTCAACACATAGATTAGACAACAAATGACAATTGACTTCATCATCAAAATCCGAGATTCAACAATCTCCCCCTTTTTGATGATGACAATCAATTGATAATGGAGTTATCCTTAACTCCCCCTGTCTATATGCCATAGTTGAGATAAGTCAACCTTGAATTCAAGACCTAAGAATTCAAGTGACGTATTGATAAGTTAGATCAGTTAAACTTATCAATACTCCCATCATGATACCTATCATGATGTATCTCTTCAAGGATGATGTCAAAGCTTGACATTCATCATCAAGTTTGTATGATAGTGTTTGTGACTATTCATCATGTAATTGAACATTATCATTTAAAGCTCGAAGGACTATTACATGATGCACACATATTATCATTCTAGCAAGTTTGCATTTACTTCACAAAATAGGATATCAACTCAAGACATAATGCAAACTATAGCACATGTTTCATATATCTCTTGGTGATGCAAGGATGGCATTGTGCAAACATTATTTATAGCATCACTCAAGGTATTTCTAATCACAGTGTTTATCAATTCATATATTTCTCCCCCTTTGTCATCAACAAAAAGCATTGTTATACAAGGAAGACCAATTTAGACGAAAGCTTATAGAGGGATTTTACATAGATTGCTTTGAAAACTTCTTCCCCCTTTTGTTATAATTCATTTTACCCGTAAAGATATTACAGAATGACATACATATTCAGGAATCACTTTATCAGATTTATTTCAAAAAACTCATTTTTCATGAAAGTGTACGAATAAATCTGTTTTATAGCATTCGAACAACTAAGATGCATTTGGACAAGATTTTGTTACAGATTTTCACATATAATCATAGAAAATGGCATTCATGTGATCTGATCATTCAATATAGTCCGAAAAATAATTTTAACAAGTTTATTTATTCGGACACATCAACATTCCTAATCAATGCACAAGGTTTTCAAAACTTTTAGTTTCAGAACACAATATTCTTATCACATATCAAAAAAAAAAAAAAAACGATATGATTAAAGTTCGAGATAACCTTTACCACAAAGCACATGTCAAATGTTTACCACAATAGATGTTTACAACCAGCATGTCAGAAGTAACATAAGAAGTTTACAACAACAAATGTTCATACAAGTTCATTCATGAGGTGGAAAATTAAAGTGCCTAAACAAGGAGTCGAATTGACTATGAATCTGCTGTAGCTCTGATAGAATTTGATCTTGTCGTTGTTCAATCCGTTCTTGTCTCTGTTCGAATCGGTCCATTCGAATCCCAATTTCTTCGACGGATGTATGAGTTTGCTCAACTGGATGTGTTTCCTCAAGGGGAAGGATTGGAGGAGATTGAGTACCCCTAAATACTGGTGTTTCCGGTTCTGGTTCAGATTGAGGGTGATCTGTCCTTCTAGGGAGTCTAACCCAGTTACCGTTTTTATAGTAACATCTTAGTCGGTGAAGTAGATTTTTGTTTATTATGCTGTATCGATCTACTTTCATTACTTCTTCTTCTGGTGATATTAGAATGTCGTAAGCTTTTATTATTCTAGTGATTATACCACCATATGGGAGCATCATATCTTTCTTAGATAATTCTAACATGCTTTGTTGGATAAGATAGCCAAGACAGATGTCATGTCCCTTCATGATTAAGTACATAGTTCCTAATTCTAATTGACTCACTTCATCATGATGGTATTGTTTAGGAAGGATTATACTAGTCATGATATGATGAAGTAATTTAGTGTTCATAGGTAGTAGATGTTCACAACTTTTAGGAACTAATGTTATGTCGGGATTGTCCAAGATTGTTCCTAAGGCTTCAGCATAGGATGTTCCAATAGTTTCATCAACCCATGATCCTCTAAAGTAAAGTCCTATGCTTTTCATGGGAATGCCTATCATATCACAAATGAATCTATTAGTGATTGAGATGTGTTGTCCTAAAAGATAGGTGGACATCCTTTCTTCCTCATCTATTTTTATGTTATTGTAAAACAATCGAACTAGTCTAGGATAGATGGGTTCATTAATCTGCAAGATTGGAAGTAGATCTAGGTTTGCAAACCATTGGATAGTTTCTAAGTTTCTAAGTTCATGTATGTCTACGTATTTTCCCTTATGGATGCTTCTAAGTTCGAAAGAGGGAAATTTTTCAGCATGGTTTTTCGAATCAAAGAGGGTGAAATCAAACTCTTCTACTAATCTCCTCTTTCCCTTGTCCCTTGAGGATCTTCTAGATCCCATAACTACAACAGTTTAGAGGGATAAAGATGAGCAAGAGTGAATGGAGAGCAAAACAGAATTTAAGAGGTTCTTAGAGAATACCTTGGTTGATTCTTCAAAAGAGAGAAGGATTCTTGATGTTTTGCTCCGAAATGGGAGGTATTTGGGAAGCTCAACGGGGTGAAGTGGAGATGGAGGAGGTTTGGGGGAGTAGAGAAGGGAAGGGAAGTGAGCTGGGGTCGGTTTCACAGCCGGCCCTAGTGTGGGTTTAAAGGGCAGAGCTGCTGGCGGTTGCACCTCTGGCTGGAGCGGTGCAACCTCTGGCAACCCGTGATAGCTGGAGGTGCCACCGCCAGTTGGAGAGGTGCCACCGCCTGCAGCCAGTGAGCACCTAATATGATTTGATTAGGGAGCTTTTGCCTTGAGGAGAGTTTCAGAGCAATTAATGTTTGTTAAATGATTTCGTATGAGTTTTTTATTTAAGGAAGAAGCTCTTGTACGATCAAGATAGATCTTTTAACGTGCATACGTATGTTTGTTTGGTATCCCTTTTAAGATCATGACATATTTAGTTTCTACAAGAATTAATTCGTAGATGAACGGGTTTTGAAGATCAGGGGGGTATATGAATTTGGATATCATACGTTTCTAATAAGGTTGTATCGAATTTGTGATTTCACAACTTCCACTTGTTACTTAAGCGTTGCGAGTTCCTTTTTGATTCTTGGTTTATGACCATTGAGAGTCAAGGAGCAGAATATCATTTCTTGCTCCGGCCTAGACTTTTAATGTTTTTATAGGAAGGGATGATCTTTAGGAACCCATTTGCTTTTGGGTGCCTCATAAATAGATCTACATTTTCTATCATATTGCATAGAGTTTATCATGGTTCCTTTAGGAACCCAAATTAATTTGTTTGGACTTATTTTCTTGAATGGACAACAATGTGTCTTGTGTCCAGATTTGCAACAAAAGTTGCACTTGGTTTGGTGTTGAACATGTAAGATGGAGCCTTTTATGAAGGTGGTTGGATTTTGGTGAGGATTTCTCACAAATCCAATCCCGCTCCTTTTTGGAATGTGACCCTTGTTTGCAAGGATCATGTTTAATGACTTGCTACCAACCTCGAATTTCTTCAAGGTGTCCTTGAGTAGCAGGTTTTCTTTTTGCATAGTTTCTAAATCATGACATTTGATACATGAATTTAAACTATCATGATGTTCGACTTTTAACTTATCAAACTCACAAGTAAGACTATCATGCATCTTTTTCAGCAATTTATATTTTCTACTTATACTCTTGCATTCGTCAAATAAGTCATTGAAAGCATTTAATAATTCATCGAAAGATAAATCAGCATCTATTGAATTTGTTACCTCGTCTTTGATGGCCATTAAGGCGTAATGAGCAACTTGCTCGGTGTTGGACTCCTCTTCCTCAGATGCGCTCGAATCATCCCATGTTGCTTGGTGCGCCTTCTTCTTTGTTGTTCTTTTCTTGACTTGGGGACAATCACTTTTGTAGTGTCCCGGCTTTTTGCATTCATAGCAGATCACTTGGTCTTTTTTGGGTTCAAGTTTATTTTTTGCATCATTCTTAAACTTGTTTCTTTTAAAGAACTTTTTAAACTTTCTTGTTAGAAGTGCCAAGTCATCATCACAGTCCTCATCACTTGAGTTTTCTCTCAAGTGGCATTCTGACGTTTTGAGTGCCATATCCTTCCTGTTCTTTGGAAGGATGTCTTCTTGCTCTTCATGAGCTTTACAAGTCATTTCATAGGTCATTAGTGACCCGATTAGTTCTTCAAGAGGGAAATTTCGCAGATCTTTTGCCTCTTGAATAGCGGTGACTTTAGGATCCCAACTCTTAGGAAGGGATCTTAGTATCTTATTAACAAGCTCAAAATCCGAAAAGCTCTTTCCGAGTCCTTTTAGACCGTTGACGACATTCGTGAAACGGGTAAACATGTCGCCAATGGTTTCACTCGGTTTCATCCGAAAGAGTTCGAAAGAGTGTAACAGCAAATTGATTTTTGACTCTTTTACTCTACTTGTGCCCTCATGGGTCACTTCGAGTGTGTGCCAAATATCAAATGCAGTTTCACAAGTTAAAACACGGTTAAACTCGTTTTTATCGAGTGCACAAAATAAGGCATTCATAGCCTTTGCATTTAGAGCGAAAGCCTTCTTCTCCAAATCATTCCAATCGATCATTGGAAGAGAAGACTTTGAAAAACCATTCTCGACAAGATTCCATAATTCAAAATCCATAGAAATAAGAAAGATACTCATTCGGGTTTTCCAGTAGGTGTAGTCCGTCCCATTAAACATGGGTGGACGTGTAATAGAATGGCCCTCTTGGTTTCCGGCGTAAGCCATCTCTCTTGGGTTTTAATCCTTTTGAGAGTTAACCGGGCTCTGATACCAATTGTTAGGATCGAGAGCACTAAGAGGGGGGGGGTGAATTAGTGCAGCGGAAATCTTACAGCGATTAAAAACCAAAAGCTGCGTTCGTTCAATAAAAAAACTATTATGATGCAAAAGCTAATTCTCAGTTTGTATCTAAGTGCAGTTTGCGTCTAAGCGCAGATTGCGTCTAAGCGCAGTTTGCGTCTAAACACAGTTTGCGTCTAAGCGCAGTTTGCGTCTAAACACAGTTTGCGTCTAAGCACAGTTTTACGTCTAAGCGCAGTTTACGTCTAAACTCAGATTTACGTCTAAACGCAGTTTTACGTCTAAACGCAGATTTACGTCTAAACGCAGTTTTACGTCTAAACGCAGATTTACGTCTAAACGCAGTTTTACGTCTAAACGCAGATTTACGTCTAAACTCAGATTTACGTCTAAACGCTGTTTTACGTCTAGACGCAGATTTACGACTAAACTTTGAAACTCATTTGTATACTCGCAGAAGGCAGTATGCAGTTGAAATCAAGACGTAAACGTGAACTGAGAACTGATGATTGTGAGAGGAAAGCCGATTTACGTCTAAATGCAGTTTTACGTCTAAATGTTGAAACTCGTTCGTAAAATTGTAGAGGACAGTTTGCAGTTATCAATAGGATCAAAATGTAAGTGTAAACTGCAAGGAAACTCTTTCGTAAAAGCACGGAAGACAGTTCTGCAGAATCAAACGTAAACGTAAACTGTAATGTACGAAAATATGAATTTACGTCTGAATGCAGATTCGGAAGAACAGCACTTAGAACTTGTTCGTGAAAGCGCAGAGAGCAGTAGTAATGGAGGAGGTTTGCAGTAATGATAAAGTGCTCAAAAATAAACGCAAACCAGAGATTTAGAGTGGTTCGGTCAGCCTTGACCTACTCCACTTTTGGCTTCCTCCACCGACGAGGTTGCCGACGTCAACTAGGGGCCTTCCTTCAATGGGCGAAGGCCAAACTGCCCTTTTACAGTTTCTCTCCTTTTAACAGGCTCAGGAGACAACCTTTACAGACCTTTCTCTCCTCACTTTACAACTGAAAACTTGAAGAACAGAAGGAGGAGACTTAAAGGCTTTACAACACTTTTGAGCTCTTAGAATCACAGAAAAGATCAAGATTTCGGTGTGGGTCTGTATCTTTTCAGTGCTGAATGGGTGGGGTATTTATAGGCCCCAACCCAATTCAAATTTCGAGCTCAAAACGATCAAATCCCGGAATTCCGGGATCAGGCGGTTGCACCTCTTGACTGGAGAGGTGGCACCGCCTGGCAGAGCTCGAAGTCTGAGCTCAGGCGGTTGCACCTCTCGACTGGAGAGGTGGCACCGCCTAGCAGAGCTCGAAGACTGAGCTCGGACGGTTCCACCTTCTCTGTCAGGGGTGGTTGCACCTTCCTGCCAGAGCTCGAAGACCGAGCTCAGGCGGTGCATCTCCTGACCAGAGAAGTTTCTCTTCTCTGCCAGAGGTGATCGCCCCTTTCTGCCAGAGGTGGTTGCACCTCTCTGCCAGAGGTGGTTGCACCTCTCTGCTAGAGCTCGAAGACTGAGCTTAGGCTATGCATCTCCTGGCCAGAGAGGTCGTACTTCTCTTCCAGAGCTCGAAGACTGAGCTCGGTGATTGCATCACCAGGCAGAGCTCGAAACTTGAGCTCAGGCGGTGCTACCGCTTGACAGAGGAGGTTGCACCGCCCAGTCTCGCTTGGAGACTAAGCCCTGGGCGGTTGCACCGCCTGGCTGGAGCGGTTGCACCTCCCAGTCTCGCTGGGAGACTTAGCCTGGGCGGTTGCACCTCCCTGCCTGGGCGGTTGCACCTCCCTGCCTAGGCGGTTGCACCTCCCACAGCTTCTTGGGTTCGAATGGGTTGAACCATTCGACCCAACTTGAGTTCTTCAGGGGCCCAATTGCCCCAGGATTAAGCTAATGGGATCACCTCCCATTTCTAACTTAATCACCGTGCTAACTACGATTAAATCTAAGACAATTTCTGCAGCTTTGCTTCGGTGCGTCAATCGCTTCTTCCGGCGAGTTTCCGGCGAACTTCCGTCGATCATCCGATGAACCCTCGGTGATGCTTCTGCGGACTTCCGGCAAACTCCTGGACTTTGCGACGATCCACTTGGCGAGTTCCGACGAGCTTCGCTTGGCAAGCTTCTGGACTTCTCGGATCTGTTCCCGCAGAACCTCCGACGACCGTCCATACTTCCGTCGAACTCTCGAACTCCCAACGTGATCATGAACTTGACTCCGGCGCAACTCCTGCTGCTTGTCTATCTTTCATCGTAGTTAATCCTGCACACTTATCTCAACACATAGATTAGACAACAAATGACAATTGACTTCATCATCAAAATCCGAGATTCAACAGAAGGGGCAAGCGAGGATGAGATCGCTCGCTACGTGAAGTACATTGATGACTCCACTCTTGCTCAGTGCTATATGTTGGGCTCTATGACTCCAGAGTTACAGAGACAACATGAAAAGATGGATGCCAGATCCATTCTCCTACATGTCCGTAAATTGTTTGAGGAACAGGGAAGGACTCAACGATATGAGATATCCAAGAGCCTTTTCCGCGCTAGGATGACTGAGGGGACACTGGTTCAGAACCATGTCCTAAAGATGATTGAGTGGATAGAGAAACTCACAGGTCTAGGAATGGTCCTAGAGGATAACTTGTGTGTGGACATTGTGCTTCAGTCCCTACCAGATTCCTTTTCACAGTTCATAATGAACTTTAATATGAACAAGCTTGAGGTGACTCTCCCAGAGCTCCTCAATATGTTGAGGGAGGCAGAGAGTACTATTAAGAAAGAGAAGCCAGTTCTCTACACTGGTGAGACCAGAAAGAAAAGGAAAGCAGAAAGGTCCCTTAAGAAGGGAAAGGGCAAGGGCAAACAAGGTAAAGCAAAGGTTGCTAAGAAAGACCCAGCAAAGGACAAAGGCCAGTGCTTCCACTGTGGTAAAGATGGGCATTGGAAGAGAAACTGCAAAGAGTACCTTGCAGAAAGGGCGAAACAAAAGCTTGATGAAGCTTCAGGTACATTCATGATCGGTCTCCATTTGTCAGACTCTTATGATAACACATGGGTATTAGATACCGGTAGTGCTTATCATATATGTAATTCGTTGCAGGTTCTGGCAAGGCCTAGGAGACTAGAGAGAGGCGAGATGGACCTCAAGATGGGTAATGGAGCAAAAGTTGCTGTTTTAGCTGTTGGCGAGGTCGCCCTACATCTGCCTAGTGGAGCTTTTATTGCATTAGATGCATGTTATTTTGTTCCTTCTATTATCAAAAACATTATCTCCATTTCATGTTTAACAGTTAGTGGATATAAATTTGTTTTTGAGAACAATGGTTATTCGATATTATTAGATGATAGGATCATCACGAAAGGAACATTGCATAATGGTTTATTTATGTTAGACACCACTCCACATATCATGAATATAAATATGTCCAAAAGGAAACGAGATGAGTTGAACAGTGCATACCTGTGGCATTGTAGGCTAGGTCACATCCATGAAAGAAGGATTCAAAAGTTGCTAAATGATGGATATCTAGATCCATTCGACTATGTGTCATATGCAACTTGTGAGCCTTGCATTCGTGGAAAACTGACCAACTCTCCATTTAGTGGAACTGGAGAGAGAGCCACTGAGTTGTTGGAACTCATACATAGTGATATATGTGGACCTATGTCAACTCATGCCATTGGAGGTTACTCCTACTTCATTACATTTACTGATGATTTCTCAAGGTATGGATATGTGTACTTAATGAAGTACAAGTCCGAGGCCTTTGAGAAATTCAGAAAGTATAAGAATGAGGTGGAGAACCAGACTGGAAAGAGTATCAAAACTCTTCGATCAGATCGAGGAGGTGAGTACTTAAGTACAGAGTTTACTCAGTTCCTCAAGGACCATGGGATATTATCCCAATGGACACCTCCTTACACACCTCAGCTCAATGGTGACTCTGAAAGGAGAAATCGTACTTTATTAGATATGGTACGGTCCATGATGAGTTTCGCTGACCTACCCATCTCATTCTGGGGATATGCCCTAGAAACCGCAGCTTACCTTCTGAACAGAGTTCCAACTAAGTCGGTAGTGTCTACACCATATGAGATATGGAAAGGGAAGAATCCTGATCTTAAGGTTGTTAAGATTTGGGGTTGCCCAGCCCACGTTAAAAGACACAACCCCGATAAGTTAGAATCAAGGACAGAGCGATGCATATTTGTGGGATACCCCAAGAAAACTTGTGGGTATTACTTCTATCATCTCGAGGACCAAAAGGTCTTTGTAGCTAAGAGAGCAGTGTTCCTTGAGAAGGAACACATTCTTGACGGAGACAGTGGGAGAATGATAGAATTGAGCGAGGTTGGAGAACCAAGCTCAAGCACCACTCTACAGCCCGAGTCTGTTCAGGTATCTAATACACAAGTTTCAACTTTACGCAGGTCTGATAGAGTATCCCATCCTCCTGAGAGATATGTGGGACATATTAGAGCAGAGGATGTAGAGGATATTGATCCTCAGACCTACGAGGAGGCTATTATGAGTATAGACTCCGGGAAGTGGAAAGAAGCCATGAATTCTGAGATGGATTCTATGTACTCCAATAAGGTTTGGAACCTAGTTGATGCACCCGAAGGTATTGTACCCATCGGTTGCAAGTGGATCTTTAAGAAAAAGATCGGAGTAGATGGAAAGGTAGAGACCTATAAAGCAAAGCTAGTGGCTAAGGGGTATCGTCAAAGGCAAGGTGTTGACTACGACGAAACTTTCTCACCCGTAGCAATGCTAAAATCCATCAGAATTCTATTGGCTATTGCAGCACACTATGATTATGAGATCTGGCAGATGGATGTGAAAACCGCATTCCTCAACGGGAACCTGGAGGAGGAGGTGTATATGATGCAACCTGAGGGATTCGTGTCCAAGAACTGCCCAGATAAGGTGTGTAGGTTGCTTAAATCCATTTATGGACTAAAGCAAGCTTCCCGAAGTTGGAACATAAGATTTGATGAGGCAATAAGATCTTATGACTTCGTTAAGAACGAAGATGAGCCTTGTGTATACAGAAAGGTAAGTGGGAGCGCTATTAGCTTTTTGGTGTTATATGTGGATGACATCCTCATCATTGGGAATGACATAGGAATGCTATCCACAATAAAGGCTTGGTTATCTAGACACTTCTCCATGAAGGACTTAGGAGAAGCATCTTATATCTTGGGGATTAGAATATATAGAGATAGATCCAAGAGGATGCTTGGCTTGTCCCAGTCCAGGTACATAGAAACCATTGTCAAAAGGTTTGACATGGAAAACTACCAGAAGAAAGGGCAAACATGAATATGATACCTTATGCCTTAGCAATAGGGTCTATCATGTATGCCATGCTATGTACTAGGCCTGATATAGCGCATGCTCTGAGTGTCACGAGCAGGTATCAGGCGGATCCAGGCTTGGAGCACTGGAAAGCAGTAAAGTGTATCCTTAAGTACTTGAGAAGGACTAAGGATCTTTTACTAGTATATGGAGGTAATAGCCTTAAGGTTGAAGGCTACACTGACTCAAGTTTTCAGTCTGATGTCGATGATAGCAAGTCGAATTCAGGGTATGTGTACACCTTGAATGGAGGAGCAGTGTGCTGGAAGAGTTCCAAGCAAGATACCACTGCTGACTCGACCATAGAGGCGGAGTACATTGCTGCATCAGATGCAGCAAAGGAGGGAGTCTGGTTGAAGAAGTTCATCACAGATTTGGGAGTCGTGCCGAGTAACGAGGAGCCGACTTCCTTATATTGCGACAACTACGGGGCGATTACTCAAATAAGGGAACCCGGGTCTCATCAGAAGTGTTATGAGGAGGTTCCAACTTATCAGAGAGATCGTAACCCGAGGATAAATAGCAGTGGAAAGAGTTCCATCCGAAGATAACATTGCAGATCCACTGACAAAGCCGTTGTCTCAGATTGTCTTTGAGCGTCACAGGAGTCTGATGGAGATCAGACACATAGGTGATTGGCTTCAGGTCAAGTGGGAGATTGCTAGTCATATGTGCCCAGCAAGCCAATCACGTGAGTGATGGCACGTGTGACTTGATACATAATCTTTTTGCTTATTATATTTTGGCGTATATCACTTTATAACTATTGCATAAATGCATATATATATTGTGATGTCCTTGGATTTGTGCAATGGGAATCGGATCGTGATGAGATCACGATAATGAGATCGATTCACCTTTAAACACATATCCTAAATAATCCCGGTCATAGGTTACTCGAGAGGGACATCGTGATAACCGGATAGACTGGTGTGCTGTATACCCGTCCATATGATGGATGCAGCTAGTCTCATAGCTGCTCGTGTAGGGACACTAGGGATACAGTACAGGTGCTCATTGGAGAATGAGTTCACTGATTGATCCGCTTACGGAATGCTGGATGGTTGATGATGCCTTATTGTCAGACAACGATTCCGTAGTCCTAGTGGTGTATCTGGTTCTTAGACTTGAGACACCAAGGATGTCCTGTATGAGTGCTCCACTCTTTGATACCAGACTTATAGGTTTGGCTGTTCCCAGATCTAGTACAGCTGATCATTGGGAGTGGTAGTCGACCTTACGAGGGCTATTGAGTGTCGATAGAGGATCATCCACTCTCGGTATCATGAGAGGAATATCCCATGTGTTCTTGCTCAGACAAATCCCTGGCTAGGGTCATTCGGGTTGAGAGAGAAAGAGTTCTCCGGGAGAATCCGATCAGAGCGAGACTCAAGTAGAAACCGTATGGGTCTGACAGCACCATGCTCGATATATGGTCTCTGGGATATTAGATGGATGAGGGACTATAGGTACATGGTAACTGAGGACAGACAGGTCCAATGGATTGGATTCCCCTGTATCGTCTGGGGACTACGGCGTAGTGGCCTAGTACTTCCGTAGTCGATGAGTCGAGTGAATTATTACAGAGATAATAATTCACTTAGTTAGAAGGAGTTCTGACAGGTATGACTCACGGCCAGCTCGATATTGGGCCTAGAGGGTCACACACATATGGTAGGCATTGCGATGAGTAGAGGTTCGGATATGAGATATCCGACGGAGCCCTTGTCTTATTGGATGCAGATCCAATACCCACTAGGGAAAAGGACCCATTAGGGTTTTGACACGGGATCTCTATAAATAGGAGGGATTCACAGCCTCATAGGCTAGAGTCTTTGCTTGCCTTTCCTATTCTCCTCTCCCTCTCCACCTCAGAGTAGGCCTGGAGTTTTGAGGAGCGTCGTCGCAACCCTGCTGTGTGGATCACCGCTAGAGAGGAGGACGCTTGACCTCCTTCACCCTCTCCTGAGGATCTGCAAGGAAACAGGGATATACGATCTCCCTAGGTAACACAATCTCTATACGCAGTTTTGTGTTTTGCGGATTTTGCGCACCAATCTTCGCACGACGACGAACATCTTTTTGGGAATCGGGGATTTTTGTTTTCTTGTTCTTCCGCTGCGCATATGATGTCGCCCCCCATGATTTCCCAACAGATTGGGCAGTGATACTACCTAGACTAGGTGGTGGTACCGTCGGCAATTAATGTTGCCAAGTGATGGTACCACTAGAGCCTGGTCTTTGAGGTTATTTTAGGCAATCGTACCACCTAGACTAGGAGATGGTACCACCCAATGTTAGTCTGCAAGCGGTGGTACCGCCCAGTACTGACGGTGGTACCGCTAGTACCCAGAAAACCTAGGATAAGTTACTTTTTGGCTCTATTTTTGAAGCCATTAGGGCCTATAAATATCCGACTCTTTATTGCATGAATGAGCATGACAAGTGTGAACAAAAATCTTGAGATTTTGATTGTAAAAGTGTTAAGAAAGTGTCAAGTATCCTCCTCCTCCTTTAGTTTTGTGATCAATCTAAGAGAGGTGTGAGGCTTGTAAAAGGTTATCTCCTAAACATGTAAAAAAGAGAAAGTATTGTAAGAGAGTAGTTGGTCTTTACCCAATGAAGGAAAACTATTATTGGATGTTGATGGCCTTAACGGAAGAGAAATCGAGAGTGGATATAGGCCACGATGACCAAACCACTATAAATTTTGTGTGCACTCTCTTTTTGCTCTTTATTACTATTGTTCTCTATTTTTAATTGCTTATTGCATTTACTTCTGTTGAATCTTAGATTTTGTTGATGAAACCAATTGATAATCTAATCTGCATTTTGAGTGACGTAGGACTAGCTTCGATCAGGAGAGGCAAATTTATTAAAGCAAGAAGAATAAGAAGTTGAGCCAGAATTGAACATGTCAAAAGATTTGATGTCAAACTAGAGGAATGGTCGATATGTCTACAAAAAGCTTCGTGCCATGAGTTCGGGTATCAGGCCAAGAAGATAAGACATTACGCCAAGGAGATCGGATGTTGCAAGAAGGCAATATGCTGATTGGGCAATATGCCGAAGGAGAGGATGATAAGCCAAAGGGTCAGACAAAGTGCCAGATGAACCAATGGCATGCTGGATAACTTAATATTATTGCTTGTAATAATTTATCTAGATTGAAGTAGTTTTTTTTGTAATTTAGTTGGTTTAGAATGTAATTATGCCAACTCAATTAAGGGCCAATTGGGCCTAAATTAGGGCTGTTTTGGGCTAAAAGAAGGGCTCATTCAGTAACCCAAAAGTTGGGTCAAGTGGTGGCACCGTCGGTCCATGCGATGGCACCGCTAGTGGCTCAATCTCCAAGACACAATCTCCAAAAATGTGTTAGGCGGTAGAACTGCTAGACTGGACGGTGGTACCACCCAAACACAGTTTCCCAAACTATGACAAGCAATAATACTATAAAACTGAGCGTTGGTGGTACCGCCTAGTGTCAAGCTACAAGCAGTGGTACCGCTTGTACCCTAAAGACCCGAGATAAAATTATTTTTGGCTCCATGTTTGAATCCATTTGGGGCCTATAAATACCCCTCTCATCCTTGCTCAGCAAACATAAGAACTGAGAACAAAAACAAGGGAGATCTCTATTGTAATCTTGTGAGAGTTCTCCTCCTCTAGTCTAAGTATTGATTTCTATTTAAGAGTGTCACGCCCCCTCAAATAAATATCGATGATATTAAAATTTTCATCACAAACTAATCCAGGATCCAAACTAACATTTGAGGACACTGAAAAAATATTCTATCAAATTCATATCTATAAAACCTGTGCAATTTATAATCATATATCACATCACTCGATAATTCACATTTATGGCAACCCAAGCCAACTTACCAACATGAACAACATTTATAAATCCACAAGCTAAGTAGTTTATACAATCAGAACTCCAACCATTTACCACAAGTTCATATCATCGTAAACTAGACTTAACATTCCGAAACTCCAAATAAGAGAGATCATCTAATATTTTTACAAGGTATATCCATTTCGATTCATCGACAACATTTCATTACATACAAAATACGCTTATACAACAATAACATAATAACCAATAAGACTTGCCCATAATTCTGAATAGCTCTCTACTGCCTCAGCCTAATTCAAAACATCTCAAAGAGTGACAAGCTTACCTGAAAGATTTATATAACAACAGAGTGAGCTAAAAATAACTCAGCAAGTGACAAAGCATATCTAGCACGAGAAGGGACAGTTTCAATCAAACAAGATATCACAATGCAAGACAGAATCCAAGAGATTCAAGGATATCATCTAATTAGATACAGAATCATATGTGTCATATTATTCAAAACATATTTAGTTCATAACAAATGGAGCATAGAGTAATTGGTGCATATCAATAGTGTATGAGATATTCCTAAGCATATCAATTGCAAATATGACATTTCAGAACATATCAGTTCACAGCAAATGGAGCACAGAGTAATTGGAGCATATCAATAGCGTACGAGATGTTCCGAAGTATATCAATGGCAAATAGGACATTTCAGAACATATCAATGGTATGTGAAGCATTTTGAAGTATATCAATGACATAGGAAACATTTTGGAGCGTATCAATACAAAATACAAAATAGAAGCTCAGACGTTGTACCCTAGCATAGTGCATGTGAGGTTTAACTCAGTTGTGGCTCCACGCCGTGATGAGTTTTCGACTCCATCCACGGGTAGCCCTTTCCTACTCGAGCCCTCTTACCCTACCCAAGTGCTAGGTCAGCTCTGAATTTCATATCAAACAGATAGATGGTGAAGTTGGATTCCAAACATAATATGGTCCATCCATTTCTGAATGACCACTAAACATAATCCAGAGTATCGCGGGCTCTAAGCACATACCCTTTACCATTTCTAGCAAAGGTCCAAATAATCCCACAAACACCAGAGTACAAAAGGGTATTGTGAACAATAAATTGGGACATATCAGAAGCACATGCAGAATAACGAAATGTACATGTGCCTTTATGAGTCAATATGATGCAAACATAATCCTTCACAAATGTATTCAGATTTGAAAGGAAATGAAAGCAAGAGCATTCAAGGATTCCAAGCAATCACATATAACTCAATTCAAATAAGAAGGTTAGATGAATTCAATGTCCAAAGGAGTGAAACTGGAATAGGCACATATCGAAAGCAAATGCGGAACAATGGGATATACATGTGCCTATATGAGTCAATACGATATAGCATAAACATTACATAATAGTTTTCAAGAATGCAAATAATTTTAAGGACAAGAGCATATAAGAATTCAAAGCAGTAATATAAAGCTCAATTGAATAAGAAAGCTAAAGGATATCAATTTCCAAAGGAAAGAAACTAGAATATGCGAAAACGACCAAAGCTCGATTTCTGACAGAATTCAAGAGGCACATTGAACAAATGATTCAAACTATCAATCATGCTCCAATATACTCAAGAAAGCTATCAAAAGAAAAGTTTATGAGTCTATATTCTGATCAAATTATTTTTGTCCAAATCAGAGGTCAATAAATGAAGTTATAATCATAACAAGGTAGAAAGGTCAGAATCTCAGAAGTTGCACAGATTCGGATTGTTACGTCTAAACAGGAGATATATCAAATGCAAGGCTAGAACAATTCAAAGTTCCTCATATTCAAAGCAAATGTAGAGATAAAATTACAGTAAGGAAAGATCAGGACACTTGCAATAGGAAAGATTAAAAAACTTGCAATAGGAAGGATCGGAACACTTGCAATAGGAAAAATCGGAACACTTGCAATAGAATGGATCGAAACACTTGCAATAGAAAGGATCAAAACACTTGCCTTTCAAAGATTTTGATCCAAAGATCCAAAGAAGGTGTCAGCCCAAATCCTTTTACTTTTCCTCCTTGTCCTCTCCCTGTTCCGTGTTCTACATATGTCTTCTTTTTTTCCTCCACAACTACATCTCATGCAGAACATAGAGGCATAGTCACCTGCTCTTTCTTACTCTCATTCCTTCATTTTCTTTTCCAAACGCAGTTGTCATAGCCATCGCCACTACCACTACCATCGTAGCCACGACCGCAGCTGTTGTCACAACCGCAGCCCCTTCCTCTACACTACTTCCTTCCTCCCTTCTCTCGTTCCTACTTTTTTTTTCCCAGACACAGCTGCCGTAGATGCAGTCGCCACCACCGCAGCTGCAATCACAGCCACAGCCCCTTTTTTTATCCCTTTCCTTTCTTTCTATTTCTCAAAAGCAACTGTTGCAGCCACCACCGCTACCGCAGCTACCGTAGCCAACGTCGCAGTCGCAGCCACGACCGTAGCCACCACAACCACAGCCTCTTCTTCCTCCCCTGTGCTCTGTTTCCTCTCCTTCTCTTCTAGCTACAGCTACCACTGTCGTAGCTGCCTCCCCTTCTCCTCTTCCTCTCGTCTTCCCTTTTCCTTTCTCTTCTTCTTCCTTTCCTTCTCTTCTTTCCCAGCTGCACTGCTGCAGTCGAAGCCTTAGCCACGGCCGCAGCCTCTTCTTCCTCCCCTGCTCATCTTCCTCTCCTTCTTCTCTTCCAGCTATAGCTGCCATCGCCGCAGCCGCAGCCCCTTCTTCCCCTTCTCTTCTTCCTCTCCTTCCCTTCTTCCTTCCTCTTCCTCTTTCCCTGCCACAGCTGCAGCTGCCACAGCCGCAGCCGCAGCTGCTTCTTTCCCTTCTCCTCTTCCTTCTCCTTCATTTCTTCTTCTTCTCTTCTTCCTCACCATCTCTTCCAACTGCAGCTGCAGCTGCCACCGCCGCAGCCGTAGCTCCTCCTTTCCTTTATCTTCTTCTTCTCCTCTTCTTCTTCCCTCCTCCTCCCCGGTGTCACACACACCCTCTCCTCTGTTTCCTCTACAGGAAACAAAGGTATCACAACCTCTTCTCCTGCTTCCTCTTCTTCTTCTTCTCCTCTTCGAACGCCCCACACCTCTCCTCTGTTTCGACTTGTAGGAAACAGAGGTGCTGCAGCCCTAGCTGCTGCCACCTCTCGCTCCTCTCCCTCTTCCCTCTCTTTTCCCTATTCTTCTCCTTCTCTTCTTCTCCTCTTCTCTTCTTCTCCTCTTCCCTTTTCCTCCCCAACGCCACACACCTCCTCGCTGCAGCCTTGCCGCAGCTATCCTCCTCTCTTCTTCTTCTTCTTCTTCTTCTTCTTCTTCTTCATCTCTTCTCCTTCCTCTCTTCTTCTCCCCACGCCCCACCGCTCCTCTCTTTGTTACAGAGAGTGTGGGAGGCGGTGGGATGAAACCAAAATTTTTGATTTTCTTTATTTTTTTCTTTTTGTAACTTAACAGTTTAGTCCTTGAAATTTCTATATTTACATATAGGTCCTCCAATTTACATATAAATCCTTATTAATAAATTTTCAAAAGCGAGGGATATTACACTCTCCCCCCCTTAAAAGAAAATAGTCCTCTAAATTAGTCATAGCTCAATCGATGAAAAGATGAGGATTATGATTTCTTTATTTCCTCCTCCTGCTCTCAAATAGTTTCATCAATACAATACAATTACACAATTATCCAAGAGTGACCAAAATATTCTCCTCCTTGATCCTCAATAGATGGTAACCCGACCTTTAATCAATCTTTGAAAATACTTGTGCACCCTGCAATTAATCAAACAAGTCGTCACTTTAGAGAATACTTATTTTTTTTTTGTCACCTAATCCAATTGTCCAAAATTAATGTAAAGTCTCAATGTTCCATCCATCTTTTTAACTAACACCGGAGCACCCCATGATAAAATATTAAGCCAAATAAAATCCTCATTTAATAATCCTTGTAGTTGCTTTTCTAATTCCATTTGCTCAAATGATGTCATTCTATAGAGAGGCTTAGATATTGGGATTATCCCAAAGACCAAATCAAAAGCAAAGTCACGTTTTGGAGGTAATTCGAGCAAATCATCCTGGGATACATTATACAAGGAGATAAATCATGTCCAATACTTTCAAAATAAAAAATGGGCTGATCTATTTTGCAAAAAAGTGATCATTTGTTATATAACAATCCATACTGGTATGATAAAAAGATAGTCAATCCATACCAAGTATAATATCAAAACTCCAAATCTCTAGGAGAACTAAATCAGTAAAAAGTTCAAGTTCTCCAATAAAATCAGATAAGAGGACCATATTTAAGTTCGTTATCAAAGAATCTCCAATGATTGTATTTACATATATCACATAATGCTGTGGTCTAGGTTGAATGCCCAAGTGATAAGCAAAATATTACGTGTCAGCCCAAATCCAAAGAAGGTGTCAGCCCAAATCCTTTTACTTTTCCTCCGTGTCCTCTCCCTGTTCCGTGTTCTACATATGTCTTCTATTTTTCCTCCACAACTGTAGCTCATGTAGAACATAGAGGCATAGTCACCTGCTCTTTCTTACTCTCATTCCTTCGTTTTCTTTTTCAAACGCAGTTGTCGCAGCCATCGCCACTGCCACTACCATCGTAGCCACGACCGCAGCTGTTGTCACAACCGCAGCCCCTTCCTCTGCACTACTTCCTTCCTCCCTTCTCTCGTTCCTACTTTTTCTTTCCTAGACACAATTGCCACAAACGCAGCCGCCACCACCGTAGCCGCAATCACAGCCACAGCTCCTTTTTTTTCCCTTTCCTTTCTTTCTATTTCCCAAAAGTAGCTGCTGCAGCCACCACCGCTACCGCAGCTACCGCAGCCAACGTCGCAGTCGCAGCCATGGCCGCAGCCACCACAACCGCAGCCTCTTCTTCCTCCCCTGTGCTCTGTTTCCTCTCCTTCTCTTCCAGCTGCAGCTGCCACTGCCGCAGCTGCCTCCCCTTCTCCTCTTCCTCTCTTCTTCCCTTTTCCTTTCTCTTCTTCTTCCTTTCCTTCTCTTCTTTCCCAGCTGCACTACTACAGTCGCAGCCTCAGCCACGATCGCAGCCTCTTCTTCCTCCCCTGCTCATCTTCCTCTCCTTCTTCTATTCCAGCTGCAGCTGCCATCGCCGCAGCCGCAACCCCTTCTTCCCCTTCTTTTCTTCCTCTCCTTCCCTTCTTCATTCCTCTTCCTCTTTCCCTGCCATAGCTGCAGCTACCACAGCCGCAGCCACAGCTACTTCTTTCCCTTCTCCTCTTCCTTCTCCTTCCTTTCTTCTTCTTCTCTTCTTCCTCACCATCTCTTCCTCTCCTTCTCTTCCAGCTGCAGCTGCCTCCGCCGCAGCTACAGCTCCTCCTTTCCCTTCTCTTCTTCTTCTCCTCTTCTTCTTCCCTCCTCCTCCCCGGTGTCATACACACCCTCTCCTCTGTTTCCTCTACAGGAAACAGAGGTATCACAACCTCTTCTCCTGCTTCCTCTTCTTCTTCTCTTCCTCTTCTTTTTCTTCTCCTCTTCGAATGCCCCACACCTCTCCTCTGTTTCCACCTGCAGGAAACAGAGGTGCTGCAGCCCTAGTTGCTGCCACCTCTCGCTCCTCTCCCTCTTCCCTCTCTTTTCCCTCTTCTTCTCCTTCTCTTCTTCTCCTCTTCCCTTTTCCTCCCCAACGCCACACACCTCCTCGCTGCAGCCTTGCCGCAGCTATCCTCCTCTCTTCTTCTTCTTCTTCTTCTTCTTCTTCTCTTCTCCCTCTTCTTCCTCTCTTCTTCTCCCCATGCCCCACCGCTCCTCTCTCTGTTCGAACAGAGAGCGTGGGAGGCGGTGGGATAAAACCGAAATTTTTGGTTTTTTTTATTTTTTTCTTTTTGTAACTTAATAGTTTAGTCCTTGAAATTTCTATATTTATATATAGGTCCTCTAATTTACATATAAATCCTTATTAATAAATTTTTAAAAGTGAGGGATATTACAAAGAGAAGAGTGAATGGGCTTATAAAAGTTCTCTCTTGAGCTTGTCAAAAGGGGAATAGGATTGTAAGGGTAGTTAGTCTTCGCCCATTAAAGGAAGACCAGTAGTGAAAGTCGATGATCTCAAGAGAAGAGGAATCGGGAGTGGATATAGGTCATGATGATCAAACCACTATAAACCCGGTGTGTTCTTTCCTTACTACTTTCTTTCATTACTTAGCTGCACTCTACACTTTACATTTACTATAAGTTATTATTTTCATTACTTTCCGATGCGGGTTTTGTAAAAACGATTTTATCATACGAAGATTTTTGATTCAACGTGATTTTTACATACGTACTAATTCCCCCCCCCCCCCTCTTAGTGCGGACTTGATCCTAACAGTTGATATTAGATTTATATTTTTTTCTCATTTGATTTAACACCTATGAGAAATGACTCTTTTCGGCTTTCAATAAGGTCACTCTATCATTCGTCCTCCTATGTTCAATTGGATGGACTACACTTATTGGAAAACTTGGATGAGAGTTTTCTTACTTTCGTTGAATCTTGATTTTTGGAATATTATTGAAAACAAATTTCAAAAGTCTTCTCTTCCAATGAATGATTTGAATGATTTGAAAAAGAAGACTTTCTCTTTGAATGCCAAAGCTATGAATGCTTTATTTTATACTTGGATAAAAATGAATTCAATCAAGTTTCTATTTATGAAACAACTTATGAGATATAGCACACACTTAAAATCACACACAAAAGTACTAGTAGAGTTAAAGATTCAAAAATTAATCTTTTAATGCATGATTTTAAAATATTTTGTATGAAGCCAAGCGAAACTATTATTGACATGTACACCCGTTTTACATATGTCATCAATAGTTTAAAAGCTCTTGGCAAATGTTTTTCTAATATTGAACTTATAAACAAGATTCTAAGATCCCTTCCAAAGAGTTGGGATCCGAAAGAAACTATAATACAAGAGGTGAAGAACTTTAACAATTTTCTACTAGAATAACTTATTGGCTCATTGATACATATGAAATGACGTGCAAAGCACATTATGAACATAAGAATAACCTTCCAAAGAATAGGAAAGATTTTACACTTAGAACAAAAGACCACTCGAACGAAAGCTCAAGTGATGATGACATAGAACTCATCACAAGTAAATTATAAAATTTAAAAAATATAAAAATAAAAATAAAAATAATCTTAAAAAGAAGAAATTGCCCAAGAAAAAGAAAACACTCAATGCGACTTAGGACGGTTTGAGTGCATCCGAAAATGAGGAGCAAACCGATGATGACAAAGTTGTGAACTTCGCTTTGATGGCTCTCGACAATAAGGTAAACAACTCAAACGAAACTCCTTTATCTTACTATGAAATTACTTAATGCATTTCATGAGTTATTTTTTAAATTAGTTAGTAAGAAATAAAAAATATAAAAATTATGCTTTTTTTTAGTGATTTTAAAAATTAAAAAAATTAAAAATTTGAGCATGAAAATTGCATGTTAACTCCTAGAACTAAGCATGAAAAGTTAGATTCATTTAAAAAGAAAAATGCATTACTACAATAAATAAAATGATTTTGATTGAAAATTCCTTATGTTTACTAAAAATCATGCTTGACGTTTTAATGATGTAATGATGTAATAATGCAATGAAAATGTTCGAAGGTTTGGTATCATGCTTGATGATTTTATATTATTCATAAGGATTTGAAGTAATGATGATTTGAATTCTTATGCTTTGGAATTATATGTTACACCTTTGATCTTGATGATTTTTGTGATAAATCTTGTTTTTCAAGTTTAAACGATGATGCATGTTTTGATTTGGCATAAAAAGATAAAGGCATGCTTGCATGAAATCAATCACAAAATTTGAAACTAAAAGAACTTGAGCTATTTTTAATCTTATAGGAATCTATCTATGTTGACGATGATTTGGGATTTCTTTTCATATGATTCATTTTAATAATGAGATGATATATCCAATCGAATCATTTATTGATATTTGTGACTCATGATATATTTTATATGAAATATTTTTCTTGATTCTCATATGATTCACTCTCTTAAGAAAACATTCATCCAAATGAATCGTGATTATTCTTTTGATTACAAATTGAAAGTTTTATTATGAATCAAGATTTTTCACAAATTGTCCTCCTACGATTCTTCTTGGTATTCACTAAAAAGGGGGTATGCATTCAAAATAACCATGATATATCGCTAGACTTCTTGATGTTTATAATTTAAAGTTTATTGTGTACAATTTTCTTGTATTTATGATTTGTATATCTCATGATATGATTGAATCATTGTTGCAAAAGAAGAAGGAAATTGTTAGCTTGCATATTGTAAAATAGAACTAAAAAAGTGCTAGCTTGAATGGCAAACATAAATCTCCCAAAGGCATAAACTCTTCTTATACATTATTCGGATCATGATCTTGATTTCTAGATTTTTATGACTTGAGTGTTCTTTTTAAATCAAGATTGTTTCCTATCATTCCTTCTATTTATAAAAGAAAAAAATTGTCAAAAATGATATACCATCTTTTGGTATTCATGACTTGATCTTTTATTTTTGATTGAAATATTGATGAAAATCTATTCTTGTTATTTATCTTTGTCATGATTTGAAAATATATGTAAAGGGAAAAGAATTACAAAATTTTATTCTTCCCTTCTTTTTACCAATGACAAAAGGGGAGGAAGAATTGCTAGTGTGCACATTTGTCACACCCCCCGAATTTATTATAGGTCAACAATATATTCCATTCTAGGATCCAATCACATATTTGAGGACATTAAGAAAACATTCAAGTCATTTCCATATATTCCATAATCCATAAGACCTATGCAGTTTATAATCGTACCATCATATCAAGTAATGATTCACAAAATCTAAAACCTACTCAACTAAACCATAACCACATCATAAATCCATAGTTGTGGGAATCTATACAATTACAAAAACTAATGTTTACCATATTTTCATATCATTACACAAATTAGCTTAACATTCCCAAAATCCCGATATGAGGGTTACTTTTCAAATATTTACAAGATACATCAATCTAGATTTATCGTTGATACACACAAAAGGAACTTATACAACATCAACTTATCAAGTACGAAAGATTTGCCCCTAAACCTTTTGGCTTTCGATTGTTATAGCTCAATTTAAACATTCTAGCAAGCGACAAGCTATACTAAAAAAATTATTTAGCAACGGGATGAGCACATTGAGCTCAGCAAGTGACTAAGGATCAATGATAGATAAATCATTTCGGAGCATATTAATGGTATATGAAGCATATCCATGACATATAAAATATTTCAAAGCATATTAAAGAAGTAAGGATCATTTCAGATATTAATGACATATGAAACATTTCGGAGCATATCAAGGAACAAATACGAAACAGAAGCTCAAACATCGCATATGACGTTGCATACATTTTATTCTTATCCAAAACACAGATAGAAGTATATAACCAAAGCTTTGGATATCATATCAAGCAAATAGAAAGTGAAGTGAGATCCCAAACATAATATAGTCCATCCATTTCTGAATGACCACCAAACATAATCTAGAGCATCGCGGGCTCTAAGCACATGCCCTTTACCATTTTTGGCAAAGGTCCAGATAATCCCTTTATCATTTCTGGCAAAGGTCTATATAATCTCTTTACTATTTCTAGCAAAGGTTCAAATGATTCCACAAACACCAAAGTACAAAAGGTATTGTGAACAATAAATTGGGACATATCAGAAACACATGCAGAACAACGGAATGCATGTGCCTATACGAAATATTATGATACAAACATAAAGTTTATATACCAGATTAAGATATGCAAATACTCGTAGAACAAAAGATACATGAATTTAAAGCAATAATGTAAAGCTCAACTAAAGTAAGGATTTTAGCTGAAATCAATTTCCAAAGATACGAAACAAGAATAGGTGAAATCGATCAAAGCTCGATTCTGATAGAATTTGAGAGACACATTGCATGAATTATTTGGATGATCAATTTTGCTCCAATTTACACAAAATAGGTATCATTCAAAAGCTGTATCAATCTAGTTTTTGATAACTCAAGCTTTGTATGAATCAGAGTTTCTAATAAGGTGTTATAAACAATTTAGTAACCAAAGATCAGAAAATATTATCTCTATTTTACAGAATTCACAAAGTTGATTTGAACAGATGATTCAATAGGTAATTGAGCTCCAAATCATTCAAATTAGATATATATAGAAAGCTCTATGAGTTTAGTTTCCAATAAATATAATTTCATGAATCTGAGTTTTGAACAGAGAGTTATAAGTAGCTAAGTAACAGGAGGTTATAAATTATAGTCCTTATTTTACAGAATCTATAGGGTTAATTGAAACAGAAGTCCTAGTAGGCATTTAAATTCCAAACCATTCAATCTCAGTATCAAAATAAAAATTTTGAGTCTACTTTCAAATGAATTGGGATATGCCTAAATTAGATATTATTGTTAAAAGTTAGGTCTGAAATAGTGTGTAGAGGTTAGGTTACCGAAAAATTACAGATTCATGGCTTTGTATCAAAACGAAAGAAAGGTTTGGCGCTAAGCTGAAACCTTTCAAATTATAAAGAATTAAAATGAAGATAGATATTAGAATTTCTGTAGAAATGGGTTAGAACTCTTGTCTTATACAAATTTGAGTCCCAAAAGTGTGGAATTGATGCAAAACCTCAAGCCAAAGCAAAGCTTTTTCCTCTTCTTCTTCTTCTTCTTCTCCTTCTTCTTCTTCTTCTTCAATTCCCTTCTGATCTCAAACCAATGTTGGCTGTAGCATCTTTAGTTTTCATCATTTTATTTCTCCTCTAATGCATTAGAAGCTAATATAAGGATTGCAATTTGGCAAGCATGCATGAAAGGGGCTTAGGTGTCATCCATAGAATAAACTTAGGTGGCACCATTAGGTTAGCTAGTCACACATGTCCACCATTTTTTTTTCTTTAACTTAAATCAGAATCTTTCATAAATCATATCAAATTTTTAATATTTACTCTTAGGTCCTTACATTACAAATAAGCCCTTATAAATTTTTCAAAAATAAGGGATGTTACACTCTCCACTCCTTAAAAGAAAATTTTAGTTCTCTAAATTTGTCATATCTCCCTCGATTAAAAGATAAGATCAAAATTACACCTAGATAGAGGCCATCAACATCATTGGGTCTTCTTTATTCATATCTATTGGGAAATCATTGGGGGGCGACATCATATGCGCAGCGGAAGAACAAGAATAACAAAATCCCCGATTCCCAAAAAGATGTTCGTCGTCGTGCGAAGATTGATGCGCAAAAATCCGCAAAACATAAAACTGCGTATAGAGATTGTGTTACCTAGGGAGATCGTATATCCCTGTTTCCTTGCAGATCCTTAGGAGAGGGTGAAGGAGGTCAAGCGTCCTCCTCTCTAGCGGTGATCCATACAGCAGGGTTGCGACGACGCTCCTCAAAACTCCAGACCTACTCTGAGGTGGAGAGGGAGAGGAGAATAGGAAAGGCAAGCAAAGACTCTAGCCTATGAGGCTGCGAATCCCTCCTATTTATAGAGATCCCGTGTCAAACCCTAATGGGTCCTTCCCTAGTGGGTATTGGATCTGCATCCAATAAGACAAGGGCTCCGTCGGATATCTCATATCCGAACCTCTACTCATCGCAATGCCTACCATATGTGTGTGACCCTCTAGGCCCAATATCGAGCTGGCCGTGAGTCATACCTGTCAGAACTCCTTCTAACTCAGTGAATTATTATCTCTGTAATAATTCACTCGACTCATCGACTACGGACGTACTAGGCCACTACGCCGTAGTCCCCAGACGATACAGGGGAATCCAATCCATTGGACCTATCTGTCCTCAGTTACCATGTACCTATAGTCCCTCATCCATCTAATATCCCAGAGACCGTATATCGAGCATGGTGCTGTCAGACCCATACGGTTTCTACTCGAGTCTCGCTCTAATTGGATTCTCCTGGAGAACTCTTTCTCTCTCAACCCGAATGACCTTGGCCAGGGATTTGTCTAAGCAAGAACACATAGGATATTCCTCTCATGACGCCGAGAGTGGATGATCCTCTATTGACACTCAATAGCCCTCGTAAGGTCGACTACCACTCCCAATGACCAGTTGTACTAGATCTGGGGATAGCCAAACCTATAAGTCTGGTATCAAAGAGTGGAGCACTCATACAGGACATCCTTGGTGTCTCAAATCTAAGGACCAGATACACCACTAGGACTACGGAATCGCTGTTTGACAATAAGGCATCATCAACCATCCAGCATTCCGTAAGCGGATCAATTAGTGAACTCATTCTCCAATGAGCACCTGTACTGTATCCCTAGTGTCCCTACACGAGCAACTATGAGACCAGCTGCATCCATCATATGGACGGGTATACAGCACACCAGTCTATCCGGTTATCACGATGTCCCTCTCGAGTAACCTATGACCGGGATTATTTAGGATATGTGTTTAAAGGTGAATCGATCTCATTATCGTGATCTCATCACGATCCGATTCCCATTGCACAAATCCAAGGACATCACAATATATATATGCTTTTATGCAATAGTTATAAAGTGATATACGCCAAAATATAATAAGCAAAAAGATTCTGTATCAAGTCACACGTGCCATCACTCACGTGATTGGCTTGCTGGGCACCTATGACTAGCAATCTCCCACTTGACCTAAAGCTAATCACCTATATGTCTGATCCCCATCAGACCCTTGTGACGCTCAAAGACAATCTAAGACAACGGCTTTGTCAGTGGATCTGCAATGTTATCTTCGGATGGAACTCTTTCCACTACTACATCTCCTCGGGTTACGATCTCTCTTATAAGCTGGAACCTCCTCAGAACACTTCTGATGAGACCCGGGTTCCCTTATTTGAGTAATCACCCCGTTATTATCGTAATATAAGGAGATCAGCTCCTCGCTACCCGGCACGACTCCCAAATCTGTAATGAACTTCTTCACCCAGACTCCCTCCTTCGCTGCATCTGATGCAGCAATGTACTCCACCTCTGTGGTCGAGTCAACAGTGGTATTTTGTTTGGAACTCTTCCAGCACATTGCTCCTCCATTCAAGGTGTACACATACCCTGAATTCGACTTGCTATCATCGACATCAGACTGAAAACTTGAGTCAGTGAAGCCTTCAACCTTAAGGCTATTACCTCCATATACTAGTAAAAGATCCTTAGTCCTTCTCAAGTACTTAAGGATACACTTTACTGCTTTCCAGTGCTCCAAGCCTGGATCCGCTTGATACCTGCTCGTGACACTCAGAGCATGCGCTATATCAGGCCTAGTACATAGCATGGCATACATGATAGACCCTATTGCTGAGGCATAAGGTATCATATTCATGTTTGCCCTTTCTTCTGGTAGTTTTCCATGTCAAACCTTTTGACAATGGTTTCTATGTACCTGGACTGGGACAAGCCAAGCATCCTCTTGGATCTATCTCTATAGATTCTAATCCCCAAGATATAGGATGCTTCCCCTAAGTCCTTAATGGAGAAGTGTCTAGATAACCAAGTCTTTACTGTGGATAGCATTCCTATGTCATTCCCAATGATGAGTATGTCATCCACATATAACACCAAAAAGGTGATAGCACTCCCACTTACCTTCCTGTACACACAAGGCTCATCTTCATTCTTAACAAAGTCATAAGATCTGATTGACTCATCAAATCTTATGTTCCAACTTTGGGAAGCTTGCTTTAGTCCATAAATGGATCTAAGCAACCTACACACCTTATCTAGGCAGTTCTTGGACACGAATCCCTCAGGTTGCATCATATACACTTCCTCCTCGAGGTTCCCATTGAGGAATGCGATTTTCACATCCATCTGCCAGATCTCATAATCATAGTGTGCTGCAATAGCCAATAGAATTCTGATGGATTTTAGCATTGCTACGAGTGAGAAGGTTTCGTCGTAGTCAACACCTTGCCTTTGACGATACCCTTTAGCCACTAGCCTTGCTTTATAGGTCTCTACCTTTCCATCTACTCCGATCTTTTTCTTAAAGATCCATTTGCAACCGATGGGTACAATACCTTTGGGCGCATCAACTAGGTTCCAAACCTTATTAGAGTACATAGAATCCATCTCAGAATTCATGGTTTCTTGCCACTTCCCGGAGTCTATACTCATAATAGCCTCCTCGTAGGTCTGAGGATCAATATCCTCAGCATCCTCTCCTCTAATATGTCCCACATATCTCTCAGGAGGATGAGATACTCTATCAAACCTGCGTAAAGTTGAAACTTGTGTATTAGGTACCTGAACAGACTCGGGCTGTAGAGTGGTGCTTGAGCTTGGTTTTCTAACTTCGCTCAACTCTATCATTCTCCCACTGTCTCTGCCAAGAATGTGTTCCTTCTCAAGGAACACTGCTCTCTTAGCTACAAAGATCTTTTGGTCCTCGAGATGATAGAAATAATACCCACAAGTTTCCTTGGGGTATCCCACAAATATGCATCGCTCTGTCCTTGATTCTAACTTATCGGGGTTGTGTCTTTTAACGTGGGCAGGGCAGCCCCAAATCTTAACAACCTTAAGATCAGGCTTCTTCCCTTTCCATATCTCATATGGTGTAGATACTACCGACTTAGTTGGAACTCTGTTCAGAAGGTAAGCTGCGGTTTCTAGGGCATATCCCCAGAATGAGATGGGTAGGTCAGCGAAACTCATCATGGACCGTACCATATCTAATAACGTACGATTTCTCCTTTCAGAGACACCATTGAGCTGAGGTGTGTAAGGAGGTGTCCATTGGGATAATATCCCATGGTCCTTGAGGAACTGAGTAAACTCTGTACTTAAGTACTCACCTCCTCGATCTGATCGAAGAGTTTTAATACTCTTTCCAGTCTGGTTCTCTACCTCATTCTTATACTTTCTGAATTTCTCAAAGGCCCCGGACTTGTACTTCATTAAGTACACATATCCATACCTTGAGAAATCATCAGTAAATGTAATGAAGTAGGAGTAACCTCCAATGGCATGAGTTGACATGGGTCCACATACATCACTATGTATGAGTTCCAACAACTCAGTGGCTCTCTCTCCAGTTCCACTAAATGGAGAGTTGGTCAATTTTCCACGAATGCAAGGCTCACAAGTTGCATAAGACATATAGTCGAATAGATCTAGATATCCATCATTTAGCAACTTTTGAATCCTTCTTTCATGGATGTGACCTAGCCTACAATGTCACAGGTATGCACTGTTCACCTCATCTCGTTTCCTCTTAGACACATTTACATTCATGATATGTGGAGTAGTGTCTACCATTATGCAATGTTCCTTTCATGATGATCTTATCATCTAATAATATTGAACAACCATTGTTCTCAAAAATAAATTTATATCCACTAACTGTGAAACATGAAATGGAGATAATGTTTTTGATAATAGAAGGAACAAAATAACATGCATCTAATGCAATAAAAGCTCCACTAGGCAGATGTAAGGCGACCTCGCCAACAGCTACTACAGCAACTTTTGCTCCATTACCCATCTTGAGGTCCATCTCGCCTCTCTCAAGTCTCCTAGGCCTTGCCAGAACCTGCAACGAATTGCATATATGATAAGCACTACCGGTATCCAATACCCATGTGTTATCATAAGATTCTGACAAATGGAGACTAATCATGAATGTACCTGAAGCTTCATCAAGCTTTTGTTTCGCCCTTTTTGCAAGGTACTCTTTGTAGTTTCTCTTCCAGTGCCCATCTTTACCACAGTGGAAGCACTGGCCTTTGTCCTTTGTTGGGTCTTTCTTAGCAACCTTTGCTTTACCTTGTTTGCCCTTACCCTTTCCCTTCATAAGGGACCTTTCTACTTTCCTTTTCTTTCTGGTCTCACCAGTGTAGAGAACTAGCTTCTCTTTCTTAATAGTACTCTCTGCCTCCCTCAACATATTGAGGAGCTCTAGGAGAGTCACCTCAAGCTTGTTCATATTAAAATTCATTATGAACTGTGAAAAGGAATATGGTAGGGACTGAAGCACAATGTCCACACACAAGTTATCCTCTAGGACCATTCCTAGACCTGTGAGTTTCTCTATCCACTCAATCATCTTTAGGACATGGTTCTGAATCGGTGTCCCCTCAATCATCCTAGCGCGGAAAAGGCTCTTGGATATCTCATATCGTTGAGTCCTTTCCTGTTCCTCAAACAATTTGCGGACATGTAGGAGAATGGATCTAGCATCCATCTTTTCATGTTGTCTCTATAACTCTGGAGTCATAGAGCCCAACATATAGCACTGAGCAAGAGTGGAGTCATCAATGTACTTCACGTAGCGAGCGATCTCATCCTCGCTTGCCCCTTCTTCGGGCGTAGGCATCACTGTATCAAGGACGTACATGATTTTCTCCGCTGTGAGAACAATTCTCAAGTTACGGAGCCAATCCGTATAATTTGGACCAGTGAGGCGGTTGACATCAAGTATGCCACGTAAGGGATTTGAAAGTGACATTTTCTGAAAATAAAGATGTAGCAGAAATGAATAACATGCAGATTTTGCAAGAAATAAACTATCAAGATATGGACTTCTATCTTAATATGCTCCCACTATTTTACTAACGAGTCACGCGACACCCTCAGCACGTGAAACGAAAGTCTCCGGCAGACTTCTAGTGGGGATCAGGATCCAATCAGCGTCTTAGTGTTGTTGAATCTCGGATTTTGATGATGAAGTCAATTGTCATTTATTGTCTAATCTATGTGTTGAGATAAGTGTGCAGGATTATCTACGATGAAAGTTAGACAAGCAGCAGGAGTTGCGCCGGAGTCAAGTTCATGATCACATTGGAAGTTTGAGAGTTCGACGGAAGTTCGGACGGTCGTCGGAGGTTCTGCGAGAACAGATCCGAGAAGTCCAGAAGCTTGCCAAGCGAAGATCGTCGGAACTTGCCAAGTGGATCGTCGCAAAGTCCAGGAGTTTGCCGGAAGTCTACAGGAGCATCACCGAGGGTTCATCGGATGATCGACGGAAGTTCGCCGGAAACTCGCCGGAAGAAGCGATTGACGCACCGAAGCAAAGCTGCAGAAATTGTCTTAGATTTAATCGTAGTTAGCACGTTGATTAAGTTGGAAAATGGGAGGTGATCCCTTTGGCTTAATCTTGGGGCAATTGGGCCCCTGAAAGATTGAAATTGGGCCGAATGGAACTAACCATTCGGACCCTGATTGCACCAGGAGGTGCAACCGCCTAGGCCAGGAGGTGGCACCGCCTGGGCTAAGCCTCCCAGCGAGACTGGGCGGTGCAACCTCTCTAGCCGGGAGGTGGCACCGCTTGAGCTCAGTCTTCGAGCAAGATTGGGCGGTGCAACCTCCTTGACAGAGAGGTGCCACCACCTGAGCTCAGTCTTCGAGCAAGACTGGGCGGTGCAACCTCCCTGAAAGAGAGGTGGCACCGCCTGAGCTCGGTCTTCGAGCTCTGCCAGGCGGTGCAACCTCTCCAGTCAAGAGGTGCAACCGCCTGATCCCGGAATTCTGGGATTTGATCGTTTTGAGCACGAAATTTGAATTGGGTTGGGGCCTATAAATACCCCACCCATTCAGCACTGAAAAGACATAGACCTACACCGAAATCTTGATCTTTTCTGTGATTCTAAGAGCTCAAAAGTGTTGTAAAGCCTTTAAGTCTCCTCCTTCTGTTCTTCAAGTTCTTGAGTTGTAAAGTGAGGAGAGAAAGGTCTGTAAAGGTTGTCTCCTGAGCCTGTCAAAAGGAGAGAAACTGTAAAAGGGCAGTTGGCCTTCGCCTATTGAAGGAAGGCCTCTCGTTGACGTCGGTGACCTCGTCGGTGGAGGAAGCCAAAAGTGGAGTAGGTCAAGACTGACCGAACCACTCTAAATCTCTGGTTTACGTTTATTTTGAGCACTTTATCATTACTGCAAACCTCCTTCATAACTACTGCTTTCTGCGCTTTTACGAACAAGTTCTAAGTGCTGTTCTTTCAGAATATGCATTCAGACGTAAATCGATGTTTTCGTACATTACAGTTTACGTTTACGTTTTGATTCTGCAAAACTGTCTTCTGCGTCTTCACGAACAAGTTTCTAAGTGCTGATCCTTCCAAATCTGTTTTCAGACGTAAACCAGTGTTTTCGTGCGATATTTACATTGCAGTTTACGTTTACGCCTTGATTCTGCAAAACTGTCTTCTGCGCTTTTACGAACGAGTTTCTAAGTTTAGATCCCTTTGAAACTGCGTCTAGACGTAAAATTGCGTTTAGACGTAAAATTGTCCAAACTGTGTTTAGACGTTTTAGACGTAAACTGAGTTTAGACGTAAATCTGAGTTTAGACGTAAATCTACGTTTAGACGTAAATCTGCGTTTAGACGTAAATCTGCGTTTAGACGTAAAACTGCATTTTAGACGTAAATTGAGTTTGGACGTAAATCTGCGTTTAGACGTAAATCTGCGTTTAGACGTAAATCTGCGTTTAGACGTAAAACTGCGTTTAGACGCAAACTGCATTTAAACGTAAATTGTGTTTAGACGTAAACTACGTTTAGACGTAAACTGCACTTAATCATAAGTTATCTTAGAGTCGGCTTTTGCTTCAAAACTGATTTTTATCGAACGAACGCAGCTTTTGTTTTTAATCGCAAAAAGATTTCCGCTGCACTAATTCACCCCCCCCCCCTCTTAGTGCTCTCGATCCTAACAAGTGTAACCTCGAGGGACTCGACCAATCACACTAAGCCTAAAATGTAGGCAACTCTTGCCGATCACAACTCCTTGTGATTCCCGTCCTGTTCGGCCTCCGAATCACCATGGCCTCGAGGGACTCGACCAACCATGATGCTCGGTTAAGTCAACACCTTCGTTACAAGATGAGTCTAATTTGATGATATACCCTCGAGGGACTCGACCAAGCATGCCATGCCCTCAGGTCACCGGTGACATCTCTATGTCGTAAGCAAGATAGCGAATCGCGATATAGGTGAGTCTCGAGGGACTCGACCAACTCAACCTACACCGGGAATCGGTTCCTACTCATAACGATGGAAGGCCACGTGGGTCAATCTAATTGCCTCACGTTTACCGACTTAATATTATCGAGAGATGTTTCCATGATTTGGTCTCCTAATATGACATGTCACACATATACATATTTAATATATATCTACATCGCATGCAAATATATATACATATCTAGTATGTGTATAAGCAATCACATCAGATGATCATAGACCACAACCTAATATGATTAGGCCCGAGCCAGTAGGCCTAATCACTCACATCAAGATCTTTGTGTGCAACGGTGCATCTCCATGCCCTGTGATCGTCCATCTCGTCCTCGTCAGTTTCGTCGACATCTTGATGCATCTCCATGCATCACGATCGTCCGTCTCGTGGGTCCCGCTATTGCATCCACGCTCCCGCTACACCTCCTCATGTGATTATAACTTAATCATAGGCACGCAGGCCCGACAATAAACGAGAAATATAATGGAGGTTCGCAGACCTCAATAATAATAATCACAAGTACACACACCACACGGTCCATGATCATCCGTCCACACATCATACATCACATGTATAAATAATCATCATCATGTAGGACTACTAGATAATAATAAAAATAATAATCAACTAAACCTTTTAATTAATTAATATTTTCTGAAATCAGGGATATATAGGGAATTTCTCAATTTCTAAGGGTATTTTAGTAATTTTGATAAAAGACAGAAACTGGAATTTCTCAAATTCACAGGGGCAAAACTATCTTTTTGCCCAAAACCCTAATTCCCTCTTACTGCTGCCGCTGCCACCGCCGCCACCCTGCTGGCGGCGGCTTGTGCGGCGGGGCGAGGGCACTACCCTCGCCTGCAGGCGGCGCTGCCGCTGCGGGTGGGCACCCCCTTCGGGCGCCGCTGCCTCCGCAGGCGGTGCTTTACCGCCGGGCGGCCGCCCCTGTGGGGGGGGTTTCGCCCGCGGGAGCAGCGGCGGCAGGCGTCGCGCGTCGTTGCCCTACGGCGATAGGCGCCGCTTCCTTTCGGCGGCAGGCGTCGCTGCCCTGCGGCGCCTCTGCCCATGGGTTGCCAGCCCCGCCAGCAACAAGCCTGCTGCAAGCAGACCGCCGGTCGGCTACTGCAGGCACAGCGCTTGCACATGCGCCGGCGCTGTGCTGCCTGGCTGCGGCTGCGGCTGCCACTGCAGGTGGCTGCAGGCATGCAGATCGAGGGCAGCAACTGTTGCTGCCCTTCCTCGCTTTTGCGTCAACGATTTTGACATCAAAATTCTTCCTAAACACAATACACGCAGTTCAAAACCAATCATTCGCACGAATAACCTGGCTCTGATACCACTGTTGGGAAATCATTGGGGGGCGACATCATATGCGCAGCGGAAGAACAAGAAAAACAAAATCCCCGATTCCCAAAAAGATGTTCGTCGTCGTGCGAAGATTGATGCGCAAAAATCCGCAAAACACAAAACTGCGTATAGAGATTGTGTTACCTAGGGAGATCGTATATCCCTGTTTCCTTGCAGATCCTTAGGAGAGGGTGAAGGAGGTCAAGCGTCCTCCTCTCTAGCGGTGATCCACACAGCGGGGTTGCGACGACACTCCTCAAAACTCCAGGCCTACTCTGAGGTGGAGAGGGAGAGGAGAATAGGAAAGGCAAGCAAAGACTCTAGCCTATGAGGCTGTGAATCCCTCCTATTTATAGAGATCCCATGTCAAACCCTAATGGGTCCTTCCCTAGTGGGTATTGGATCTGCATCCAATAAGACAAGGGCTCCGTCGGATATCTCATATCCGAACCTCTACTCATTGCAATGCCTACCATATGTGTGTGACCCTCTAGGCCCAATATCGAGCTGGCCGTGAGTCATACTTATCAGAACTCCTTCTAACTCAGTGAATTATTATCTCTATAATAATTCACTCGACTCATCGACTACGAACGTACTAGGCCACTACGCTGTAGTCCCCAGACGATATAGGGGAATCCAATCCATTGGACCTGTCTGTCCTCAGTTACCATGTACCTATAGTCTCTCATCCATCTAATATCCCAGAGACCGTATATCGAGCATGGTGCTGTCAGACCCATACGGTTTCTACTCGAGTCTCGCTCTAATCGGATTCTCCCGGAGAACTCTTTCTCTCTCAACCCGAATGACCCTGGCCAGGGATTTGTCTGAGCAAGAACACATAGGATATTCCTCTCATGACGCCGAGAGTGGATGATCCTCTATTGACACTCAATAGCCCTCGTAAGGTCGACTACTACTCCCAATGACCAGCTGTACTAGATCTGGGGACAGCCAAACCTATAAGTCCGGTATCAAAGAGTGGAGCACTCATACAGGACATCCTTGGTGTCTCAAGTCTAAGGACCAGATACACCACTAGGAGTACGGAATTGCTATCTGACAATAAGGCATCATAAACCATCCGGCATTCCGTAAGCGGATCAATTAGTGAACTCATTCTCCAATGAGCACTTGTACTGTATCCCTAGTGTCCCTACACGAGCAGCTATGAGACCAACTGCATCCATCATATGGACGGGTATACAGCACACTAGTCTATCCGGTTATCACGATGTCCCTCTCGAGTAACCTATGACCGGGATTATTTAGGATATGTGTTTAAAGGTGAATCGATCTCATTATCGTGATCTCATCACGATCCGATTCTCATTGCACAAATCCAAGGACATCACAATATATATATGCATTTATGCAATAGTTATAAAGTGATGTACGCCAAAATATAATAAGCAAAAAGATTCTGTATCAAGTCACACGTGCCATCACTCACGTGATTGGCTTGCTGGGCACCTATGACTAGCAATATCACCCATTATTCTACTACTATTCTACCACCAATGAATTAGGTTCATCATGCTTCCGCTGTGCCATTCTAATTAAATATCCCCGATCAACCCTTTTATCCTCCTTAATTAATCAGAAGTAGATAAAGTAGGAGGACCAAATGTTATTGACATCTTAGATTCCAAAAAGACATCAAAGAAAATTTTTACTAATCACTATAGTTTACTAGTCCTCAATATAATTTACTAATCCTCATTGTATTTTGCACATCAAACAAATCAAATATCTTAGAGATCCTCAAACCATGCTCTGATACCATCTCCGTCACGCCCCCCCTCAAATTTATTATAGATCAATAATACATTTCATTCCAAGATCCAATCACACATTTGAAGACACTGAGAAAACGTTTAAGTCATTTTCATATATTTCATAATCCATAAGACCTGTTCAGTTTATAATCGTATCATCGTATCACGTAATGATTCACAAAATCCAAAACCTACTTAATTGAACCATAACCACATCATAAATCCATAGTTGTGGGAATCTATACAATCACAAAAACTAATGTTTACCATATTTTCATATCATTATACAAATTAACTTAACATTTGTAACATCCCATTAGTCCCACATAGGAAGTGGGCAATGTGTATGATTAGCTTATAAGGGCCTGATGAGTATAATGTTAACTCCCGCTTAAGCATTTTGGTCCGTGGTTGAAGGATCAAAATGGAGTTATTGGCCAATTGGCTCATCAGACTCAGCTCATCAGATGGCAAGTTGGCTCATTTGAGGACCTAAACTATAAAATGCACAAAATTACAAATTCCACCGTTTAAGCCTCAAAGAAAGAAGAAGAGGAAAAAAGGGGGAAGAAGAAGAAGAAAAAATTTGGATAATTCAAAAAGGCAAGTGTTCTAACCCCATCCTATAGAAATATTAGTCTATGTTCTTATATTGATTTTGAAAGATTTCTGCTTAGAACCTAATATTTCTCTCTTTGGACATAAAACCATGGATCTGAAATTTTTTTGGTAAACTGACCCCTATATACTATTTCAGCTATAATTTTTAGCACTAAATGTGGATTTAGGCAGGACCTAGTTCATTTGAAATTAGACTCTTATATCTTTCTTTTGACACTAATTTTGAAGATTTTGGACACCGAATACTTACCCAAACATCTGTTTCAAATGAGCCTATAGATGCTGCAGAATAGGGATCAAAATTTCTGACCTTTCAATACTAAAGTACCTATAAGTCTTTGTTGGAAATTCTGATTTGTACCAAACTGACTTCATTCGAAACTACACTTGTAGACCTTTCTTTTGACATATAGATTGAAAAATTTGAAATTCAAATGCCTATCCTGTTATCTGTTGAATCTGACCCTATGAATTCTGTAAAACAGTGATCTTATTTTTGACCTTGTGTTACCAAATTAAAGGTAACTCCTTGTTGGAAACCATGATTCATACGAAGTTTGTTTCATCAGAAAATAGATTGATATATCTTTCTATAATAGTCTTCTTGAGGGTATTGGAGCATAATTGACAATCTAAAGTATTTATCCAATGTGCCTCTCGAATTCTGTCAGAAATCGAGCTTTGATTGATTTAGCATCTTCTGTTTTCATTCGTTTGGAAATAGATTTCATTCAGTTTCCTTCACTCAATTGTGGCTTATATTAATGCTTAAATTCTTGTTTGCTCTTGTCTATAAATTATTTCCATTCCTGAACATATTGTGTAGCGTTTATGCTATATCACATTGACTTATATAGGCACATGTATATCCCATTGTTCCGCATTTGCTTTTGATATGTGCCTATTCTAGTTTCATTCCTTTGGATATCAAATTCATCTAACCTTCTTATTTGAATTGAGTTGTATATGATTGCTTGGATTCCATGTGTGCCCTTGCTTTCATTTCCTTTCAAGTCTGATTACAATGGTGAAAGATTATTGCTTACTTCGTATTGACTCGTAAAGGCACATGTACGTTTGGTTGTTCCGCATGTGCTTCTGATATGTGCTATTCATTGTTCATACTATCCTTTTGTACTCTGGTGTTTGTGGGATATTGTGAACCTTTGCCAGAAATGGTGAAGGGAGTTATGCATAGAGCCTGAGATGCTCTGCCGGCCCTTATGACTTCACTCAGACGTGGGTGGATGGAGCTCCTAGACATGGGAGACCTCCCAAACGTGGGAGACTTATGTTTGGTGGTCATTCAGAAATGGATATACCATATTATGTTATGGTCCCACTTCACCTTCTATATGTTTGATATGGTATCCAGAGCTTTGGTTATGTGTTTCTATACATGCTTTAGATAAGAATGAAATGAATGCAACGTCAAATTCGACATTTGAGCTTCTATTTTGTATTCATCTTTGAAATGCTCCGAAATGGTCCATACGCCATTGATATATTCCAAAATATTTCATTTATCATTGATATACTCCGAAACATTTTATATGCCTTTGATATGCTCCGAAATGTTTCAAATGCTATTGTTATGCTTCGAAATGTTCCATATGTAGTTGATATGCTCTGGAACGTTTCATACGCTATTGATACGCTCCAATTAGTCTATGCTCCATCTGTTATGAACTAAATATGTTTGATTGAGATGACATTTGATATCAGAGCCGACCTAGCATTTGGGCAGGGTGAGAGGGCTCGAGTAGGAAAGGGCTATTCGTGGATGGAGTCAGAGATGGAGTCAGAGAACTCATCACGACGTGGAGCCACCACTGAGTTAATCCTCACATGCACTATGCTAGGGTTCGATCTGGGATATGTCGGGCTTTGACGAGGATGTCAAGCTAATTGAGTTGAGGATATTATATCATCCCATTAGTCCCACATCGGAAGTGGGCAATGTGTATGATTAGCTTATAAGGGCCTGATGAGTGTACTACGTTAACTCCCACTTAAGCATTTTGGTTCGTGGTTGAAGGACCAAAATGGAGTTATTGGCCAGTTGGCTCATCAGATTTGGGTCATGACAACATTCCCAAAATCCCGATATGAGGGGTACTTTTTAAATATTTACAAGATACATAAATCTAGATTTGTCGTTGATATACACAAAAGGAACTTATACAATATTAACTTATCAAGTATGAAAAATTTGCCCCAAAACCTTTTAGTTTTCCACTATCATAGATCAATTTAAACATTCTAGCAAGCGGCAAGCTATCATAAAAATTTTATATAGCAACAGGGTGAGCACATAAAGCTCAGTAAGTGACTAACGATTAGTTACAGATAAATTATTTTGGAGCATATCAATGACATATGGAATATTTCAAAGCATATCAAAGATGTAAGGAGCATTCGGATATCAATGACATATGAAACATTTTGAAGCATATCAAGAAACAAATATGAAACAGAAGCTTAAACATCGCATATTGTTAGGATCAACAGTGCACTAAGAGGGGGGATGAATTAGTGCAGCGAAAAACTTTCGCTATTTCAAAAACCTTATTTCGATTAAAGCCGATTCAACGAGAATGATTTCAACTCAATCAATTTCAGAAGGAATTTTAACTTAAAACCTTATGTGAAAATGCAAGAGGAGACTAAGGTGATTTGCAGCAATGTAAGTTGCACAAATGAAAAGCGTCGGTTTCGTAAAGTCTTCGTATGATTAAAGCTGATCTCCGAAGATATTTACATCAAAGCATATGTAGACGTATTTAAAGCATAGTAAGGAGGAGAGGCAATTTGCTATAAAAGAAAGTTGCTCAAAGTAAATGCAAACCGAGTTTTAGAGTGGTTCGGTTAAACGTGACCTACATCCACTTTCGGCTTCCACCTCCGATGAGGTCACCAGCATCCACTAGAGGCCTTCCTTCAATAGGCGAAGGCCAACCATGTTTTACAGCTTTTCTCCTTTTGTCAGGTTTAGGAGACAACCCTTATAAGTTTCACTCCTCTCTTGAATGATCTCAACATTTAGAAAGGAAGGAGGAGAACTCTAGCACTTTTATAACTCTTTAACACTTCAAAGACTCAAAAATATATCAAAATTTCGGCGCCCTTTTATACAAAATAGGGTGGGGTATTTATAAACCCTAATGACTTTTAAAAATGGAGCCAAGAAGTGTCTCATCCTGGATTTCCGAGGTCCTAGCGGTACCACCGCCATTATTGGGTGGTACTACCACCTGACATCTGACACTAGGCGATAGTATTGCTTAGTCTAGGCGGTACCACCGTGATCTCGATCTCCAAACGAATTCTCGAACTTCCAACGTGATCTCGATCTTGACTCCGGCACAACACCTGCTTCAAGTCTTACTACCATCATAGTTAATCCTGCACACTTTTCTCAACATAAAAATTAGATCAAACAAATTACAATTGACTTTATAATCAAAATCCGAGATTCAACAATCTCCCCCTTTTTGATGATGACAATCAATTGATGACGGAGTTAATCTTAACTCCCCCTATCTATATGTCATACTTGAGAAAAGTCATTCTTGAATTCAAAGCCTTTGAATTCAAGAGACATATTGATAAGTTAAGTTCATTTAAACTTATCAATACACACATCATGATTCCTATCATGATGTAACATTCTGAAAATGATGTCAAGGCATGACATCTATTTTCAAGTCTTGATATTTCAAATATGAAGGATGACAAATATAGCAATTCATTCTATGGCAAGATATCAATTTGTAAAATTACAAGTTAAGCTCTAGATATCTTATCATAATGCAAACATTTCAAGTGTAAAATTATATATATTTATCATCAATTTACCACATTTTGGTATTATTTCTCCCCCTTTGTCATCAACAAAAAGGAGAACGACTCAACAATAAATGCAAGTATGGTAAAGATTCATGTCATATTTCAAATTGTAAAGAAATTCATATAAATCATATTTCAAGCATTCATGACATGATATCATTTAAAAGTTCTCGCATTAAAAGTTATAAATATTTAACGAGATTGCTTCCATCATCTTCTCCCTTTTTATTTTTCATTAAAACTTCGCATGAAGGAGGAAAGTAAGGAGGAAAAACCATTGAGAACCAACTTTGAATGAAGATAACAACGATAAAAGAGTTTTATTAAATCATGCTTCATTTTTCACATGGATCAAGATATTCATGTGAAATTAAATCATTGTAAGTGTTCATCTAAAAAAAAATTTCCTTCGTTAAGAAAGAATTCATGTGAAAGAATTATTATATCAAATCTATTTCTCAATTAAAAATTCACAAGAGATAAATCCATGAGAGATGCATTTGTCAATGACTTCTATGTATTAAAAATCAAATTGATATGGCATAGACTCATGAAAGCTCCATTCAAAAAATACATTAAATGAAAGATAGTCCGGAAAGAAAATATACATCAAATTCATGCATTTATAAAGTGTTTTGTCATAGCTTTTCATCACTACTTGCATGAGGCAAAATCATTAGTGCTTTGTAGTACTCAAAGATTAAAAATCCAATGTATGATTAAAACTTCTCAATATTCAATAGAAATCATAATCATGAAAGTAGACATGATATTGAGGCATACAATCTTATCATCATGTAAAATTCATTGTACATAATTTAAGTGATTGATCAAAGAATCAAGAAAGTTAGAAAATGAAATTTAACAAATTTATGCATTCGGACATATTAACATTCCTAACTTTTTTTTGGTAAGTAAAAGTAAATTGATTATGTGTAAAGTTTCTACAACTAGCTTTATCTATACAAGTCATAGACAAAGCCAAGTAACTCATAGAGTGCGAATGCGATAGTTATGACTACACATGCTGTAGACTATAACTACCTGTGGGTACATTATTTGGCATCATTCCCAAGATCTTTAGCTAATAGCAAAATTAAATTTGATAAAAATATCTTTTTCTCTTCGGGTGAAGTACTCGGTTTTGAGATCATGCTCCATACAGGATCTTGAGTCTCTAATAATCTCTTTCAAGAGCTGAGCATTGTTTGTGTGTTGACATTCAAAGATTCTATTACATCTCTCCTTCCACATCCACCAAATAGCGCATCTGAAAGTAACCTTTGCCAGTTGTGTAAGAGGCCCTTTTCTTGAGAAACATTGCATAAGGTCGCCTAGTTCTTGGTGCAAGTTTGGTTGCGGCAGTCTATTGAGTTCAAATCGCTGGAGAATCTCTTTCCATATCCATTTTGTATAATCACAAGCAAAATAGAGGTGGTCAACAGTTTCTTTTTGTTGCAAACAAAGGGAGCATCGGTTAACATGATAGATACCTCTTCTTTTCATATTGTCTATTGTAGGTAGTTTATTGAGAAGGGCCTGCCATGTACATAAGGAGTGTCTTTGTGATCTCGGTCGATCCCATGTCCAACTGCTTGGGACCCACTTGTTATTTCTTTGCTTAATTTGATTCCATGAGGATGTGGCACTAAATTTGCCATTGTCATGAGGCCAAATAAGTGTATCTGAAGAGTTGTTCCTGATTGGAATAGCTATGATAGTCGGCCAAAGTGATAACATTTCGGGAGAAATAGGATTAGGGAGACACCAAGTACCGTTAGCAATGAACTCGGAAACCTTCCAATCTTTGGGAGCCCCAAGATCTTTTCGTATTCTGTCGCCATATAATTGAAATATACTCTTCTCATTCACCTAAGGATCGTACCACATATTAGTACTAGTTCCAGAAGAGATTGCATACGAAATGTGTTTGATTAGCCAATTCCTTTAACATTCCTAACTCTCTTCTAATAAAATTAAATTGTTCTTCACTTAAAGGCTTTGTAAAAATATCAACTAATTGATGTTTTGTATCAATAAATTATAGGATTACATCATGATTAGTGACATGATCTCATATAAAGTGATGCCTAATGTCAATATATTTTGTTCTAGAGTGTTGAATGGGATTCTTTGTTAAATATATTGTACTTGTGTCATCACATTTTATGGGGATATTTTTAAGATGAATCTTATAATCCTCTAAAGTGTTTTTCATCCACACAACTTGTGCACAGCATGCACTAGCTGCAATGTACTAGGCTTCGGTTATAGATAATGCAACCAAATTTTGTTTCTTGGATGACCAAGAAACAAGTGCATGTCCTAAAAAATGACATGTTCCGAATGTTCTTTTTCTATCTAATCTACATCCAGCAAAATCTGTATCAGCATATGTAATTAGTTCAAAGTTCTCGGATTTTGGATACCATAATCTTAGATTTGTGGTTCCTTTAAGATATCTAAGTATTCTCTTAACTGTTTTAAGATGAGATATCTTAGGATTAGATTGAAACCTAGCATAAAGTCCTACATTAAACATGATATTCGGTCTAGTTGTAGTGAGGTAGAGTAAACTTCCTATCATACCCCTATAAGCTTTTTGATCAAAGCTTTCTCGACTTTCATCAATTTCTAACTTAGTGGAGGTGCTCATAGGAGTATTAATAGCTTTTGAGCTATCCATATTGAACATTTTTAGTAAATCTAAAGTGTATTTTGTTTGACTAAGAAAGATATCATTACTTAGTTATTTGATTTGTAAGCCTAAAAAGAAGGTTAATTCTTCTATCAAACTCATTTCAAATTCAAGACTTATATTTTTAACAAATGATTCACAAAGAGATTCATTCGTGGAGCCGAAAATAATATCATCAATATAAATTTGAACAATAAGAAAATTATTTTCAAAATTTTTGATAAACAATCTAGTATCGACCTTGCCTTTAGAGAAATTATTTTCAATAAGAAATAAACTAAGTCTCTTATACCAAGCCCTTGGGGCTTGTTTTAAATCATAGAGAGCTTTAGTTAATTTAAACACATGATTAGGGAGACTATCATTCTCAAATCTGGGAGGTTGTTCAACATAAATTTCTTTGGAAATAAAGCCATTAAGAAAAGTACTTTTAACATCCATTTGAAATAACTTAAAATTATTACTACTAGCATAGGCAAGGAGCATTCTTATGGCTTCTAATCGAGCCATAGGAGCTAAGGTTTCTTCATAATCGATACCTTCTTCTTAGTTGAAACCTTTGGCCACTAATCTAGTTTTGTTTCTAACCATGGTATTAGATTCATCTTGCTTATTTCTGAAGACCAACTTAGTACCAATAACTAAATGATCATTTGGCATAGGAACAAGCTTCCACACCTCATTTCTCTCAAGCTAATTTAACTCATCTTGCCTTATGATAATCCATGAATCATCTTTCATGGCTTCATCAATACATTTAGGTTCAATTTGGGAAGGAAAAGTGGTGTTGGCACAAAAATTTTTAAGAGAGGAATGAGTTTGAACCCCTCTAGATGTGTCTCCTATGATTAGCTCCTTAGAATGAGTATCTACATACTTCCACTCCTTGAGTAAGGATGTTTCGGAAGTAGATGCATCCAAGTTGCTAGATGGAGAAATGGTTTCATTTAAATTTAAAGCATTAAAATTAACATCATCATCAAAATCATTTTTCTTAATTTCAGAAACCTTATTAAAAACAACATGAATAGATTCTTCTATAATCAAAGTTTTTTTATTAAATATACGAAATGATTTAGAAATAGAAGAATAGCCAAGAAAAATTTCTTCATCAGATTTAGCATCAAATTTTCCTAAGGCATCTTTTTCATTCAAGATAAAACATTTACACCCAAAAACTTTAAAATGTGAAACATTAGGTTTTTTGTTATTTCACAACTTATAAGGAGTTTTGGTGAGTAAGGGTCTTACTAGAACTCTATTCATGACATAGCATGCTGTGTTTATGGCTTCGGCCCAAAAATATTTGGGTAGGCTATGTTCATTTAACATGGTTCTTGCTATTGGGAAAATCTTTGGGGGCGACATCACATGCGCAGCGGAAGAACAAGAAAATAAAAAACCCTGATTCCCAAAGAGATGTACATCGTCGTCTGAAGGTTGGTGCGCAAAATCTGCGAAACTAAAAAAACTACGTATAGAGTATATTGTGTTACCTAGGGAGATCGTATATCCCTGTTTCCTTGCAGATCTTTAGGAGAGGGTGAAGGAGGTAGAGCGTCCTCCTCTCTAGCGGTGATCCACATAGTAGGGCTGCAACGACGCTCCTCAAAACTCCAAGTCTGCTCTGAGGTGGAGAGAGGAAGGAGAATAGGAGAGGCAAGCAAAGGCTCTAGCTTATGAGGCTCTGAATCCCTCCTATTTATAGAGGTCCCCTATCAAACCCTAATGGATCCTCCCCTAGTGGATATTGGATCTGCATCCAATAACCCAAGCCTGTTAGATTAGTGGATTTCTATCCAATAATCTCTCATGGGCTCTTATTGGATCTCATCCATGGGATCCAATAATTCAGGGGCTTATTAGATATCCAATAAGATAAGGGCTCCATCGGATATCTCATATCCGAACCTCTACTCATCGCAATGCCTACCATATGTATGTGACCCTCTAGGCCCAATATCGGGCTAGCCGTGAGTCATACCTATCAGAACTCCTTCTAACTCAGTGAATTATTATCTCTGTAATAATTCACTCGACTCATCGACTACGGACGTACTAGGCCACTACGCCATAGTCCCCAAACGATACAGGGGAATCTAATCCTTTGGACCTGTTTGTCCTTAGTTACCGTGTACCTATAGTCCCTCATCCATCTAATAACCCAGAGACCATATATCAAGCATGGTGCTATTAGGCCCATACGGTTTCTACTCAAGTCTCGCTCTAATCATATTCTCCCGAAGAACTCTTTCTCTCTCAACCCGAATGACCCTGGCCAGGGATTTGTCTGAGCAAGAACACATGAGATATTCCTCTCATGATGCCGAGAGTGGATGATCTCTATCGACACTCAATAGCCCTCGTAAGGTCGACTACCATTCCCAATGACCAACTGTACTAGATCTGAGACAGCCAAACCTATAAATCTATTATCAAAGAGTGAAGCACTCATACAGGACATCCTTAGTCTCTCAAGTCTAAGGACCAGATATACCACTAGGACTACGGAATCGCTGTCTGACATTAAGGCATCATGAACCATCCAGCATTCCGTAAGCGGATCAATCAATGAACTCATTCTCTAATGAGCACCTGTACTGTATCCTTAGTGTCCCTACACGAGTAGCTTTGAGACCAGCTGCATCCATCATATGGACGGGTATACAGCACACCAGTCTGTCCGGTTATCACGATGTCCCTCTCGAGAAACCTATAATCGGGATTATTTACGATATGTGTTTAAAGGTGAATCGATCTCATTTTCGTAATCTTATCACGATCCGATTCACATTGCACAAATCCAAGGACATCACAATATATATATATGCACATATGCAATAGTTATAAAGTGTTATATTTTAAAATATAATAAGCATAAGGATTCTGTATCAAGTCACACGTGCCATCACTCACATGATTGGCTTACTGGGCACCTATGACTAGCAATCTCCCATTAGACCTAAAGCCAATCACCTATGTGTCTGATCCCCATCAGACCCCTGTGACACTCAAAGACAGTCTGAGACAACGGCTTTGTCAATGGATCTATAATGTTATCTTTGGATGGAACTCTTTCCATTGCTACATCTCCTCGGGTTACGATCTCTCTGATAAGGTGGAACCTCCTCAGAACATGCTTAGATTTCTAATGGGACCTAGGTTCCTTCGCCTAAGCAATCGCCCCGTTGTTGTCACAATATAAGGAGATCGGCTCCTCGCTACCCAGCATGACTCCCAAATCTATGATGAAAATTCTTCACCCAGACTCTATCTTTTGCTGCATCTGATGCAGCAATGTACTCTTCCTTTTTGGTCGAGTCAGCAGTAGTATCTTGCTTGGAACTCTTCTAGTACACTGCTCCTCCATTCAAGGTGTACACATACCCTGAATTTAACTTGCTATCATCGACACAAGACTGAAAACTTGAGTCCGTGTAGCCTTCAACCTTAAGGCTATTACCTCCATATACTAGTAAAAGATCCTTAGTCCTTCTCAAGTACTTAAGGATACACTTTACTGCTTCTAGTGCTCCATGCCTGGATCCACTTGATACATGCACATGACACTCAAAGCATGCACTATTTCAGGCCTAGTACATAGCATAGCATACATGATAGACCCTATTACTAAGGCGTAAGGTATCATATCCATGTTCGCCCTTTCTTCTGGAGTCTTTGGGGATATACTCGTAGAATGCGATATCCCATGTCTCATCGGTATGAGATCTCTATTGGAATTTTCCATGCTAAACCTTTTGACAATGGTTTCTATGTACCTGGACTAGGACAAGCCAAGCATCCTCTTGGATCTATCCCTATAGATTCTAATCCTTAAGATATAGGATGCTTCCCCTAAGTCCTTCATGGAGAAGTGTCTAGATAACCAAGTCTTTACTATGGATAGCATTCCTACGTCATTCCCAATGATCAGGATGTCATCCACATATAACACCAAAAAGGTGATAACGCTCCCACTTACCTTCCTGTACACACAAGGCTCATCTTCATTCTTAATGAAGTCATAAGATCTGATTGCCTCATCAAATCTTATGTTCCAACTTCGGGAAGCTTGCTTTAGTCCATAAATGAATCTAAGCAACCTACACACCTTATCTGGGCAATTCTTGGACACGAATCCCTCAGGTTGCATCATATACACCTCCTCCTCGAGGTTCCCATTGAGGAATGCAGTTTTCACATCCATCTTGCAGATCTCATAATCATAGTGTGCTACAATAGCCAATAGAATTCTGATGGATTTCAACATTGCTACGGGTGAGAAGGTTTCATCGTAGTCAACACCTTGCCTTTGACGATACCCCTTAGCCACTAGCCTTGCTTTATAGGTCTCTACCTTTCCATCTACTTCGATCTTTTTCTTAAAGATCTACTTACAACCGATGGGTACAATACTTTCAGGCGCATCAACTAGGTTCCTAACCTTGTTGGAGTACATAGAATCCATCTCAGAATTCATGGCTTCTTGCCACTTCTCGGAGTTTATACTTATAATAGCCTCCTCGTAGATTTGAGGATCAATATCCTCAATATCCTCTCCTCTAATATGTCCCACATAACTCTCTGGAGGATGGGATACTCTATTAGACCTACGTAAAGTTGAAACTTGTGTATTAGGTACCTGAACAGACTCGGGCTGTAGAGTGGTGCTTGAGCTTGGTTCTCCAACCTCGCTCAACTCTATCATTCTCCCACTATCTCCGCCAAGAATATATTTCTTCTCAAGGAATACTGCTCTCTTAGCTACAAAGACCTTTTGGTCCTCGAGATGATAGAAATAATACCCACAAGTTTCCTTGGGGTATCCCATAAATTTGCATCACTCTATCCTTGATTCTAATTTATCGGGGTTATGTCTTTTAACGTGGGCAGGGTAGCCCCAAATCTTAACCACCTTAGGATCAGGCTTCTTTCCTTTCCATATCTCATATAGTGTAGATACTACTGACTTAGTTGGAACTCTGTTCAAAAGGTAAGCTGCGGTTTCTAGGGCATATCCCCAGAATGAGATGGGTAGGTTAGTGAAACTCATCATAGAACATACAATGTCTAAAAGCATACGATTTCTCCTTTTAGAGACACCATTGAGCTGAGGTGTATAAGGAGGTGTCCATTGGGATAATATCCCATGGTCCTTGAGGAACTAAGTAAACTCTGTACTTAAGTACTCACCTCTTCGATCTAATCGAAGAGTTTTGATACTCTTTCCAGTCTGGTTCTCCACCTCATTCTTATACTCTTTGAATTTCTCAAAGGCCTCGGACTTGTACTTCATTAAGTACATATATCCATACCTTGAGAAATCATTAGTAAAGGTAATGAAGTAGGAGTAACCACCAATGGCATGAGTTGACATGGGTCCATATACATCACTATGTATGAGTACCAACAGCTCAGTGGCTTTCTCTCTAGTTCCACTAAATGGAGAGTTGGTCAGTTTTTCATGAATACAAGGTTTCAAGTTACATATGACGCATAGTCGAATGGATCTAGATATCCATCATTTAGCAACTTTTAAATCCTTCTTTCATGGATGTGACCTAGCCTACAATGTCACAGGTATGCACTGTTCATCACATTTTGTTTCCTCTTGGACACATTTACATTCATGATATATGGAATAGTGTCTAACATAAATAAACCATTATACAATGTTCCTTTCGTGATGATCTTATCATCTAATAATATCGAACAACCATTGTTCTCAAAAACTAATTTATATCCACTAACTGTCAAACATGAAATGGAGATAATGTTTTTGATAATAGAAGGATTAAAATAACATGCATCTAATGCAATAAAAGCTCCACCAGGCAATGTAGGGTGACTCGCCAACAGCTATTATAGCAACTTTTGCTCCATTACCCATCTTGAGGTCCATCTCGCCTCTCTCTAGTCTCCTAGGCCTTGCCAGAACCTGCAACAAATTGCATATATGATAAGCACTACCGGTATCCAATACCTATGTGTTATCATAAGAGTCTAATAAATGGAGACTGATCATGAATGTACCTGAAGCTTCGTCGAGCTTTTGTTTCGCCCTTTCTGCAATGTACTCTTTGTAGTTCCTCTTCCAGTGCCTATCTTTGCCACAATGGAAGCATTGGCCTTTGTCCTTTGCTGGGTCTTTCTTAGCAACCTTTGCTTTACCTGGTCTGCCCTTGCCCTTTCCCTTCTTAAGGGACCTTTCTACTTTCCTTTTCTTTCTGGTCTTATTAATGTAGAGAATTGGCTTCTCTTTCTTAATAGTACTCTCTACCTCCCTCAACATATTGAGGAGCTCTAGGAGAGTCACCTCAAGCTTGTTCATATTAAAATTCGTTATGAACTATGAAAAGGAATATGGTAGGGACTGAAGCACAATGTCCACACACAAGTTATCCTCTGATAGAACCCTTGCAGATTCTAAACTTGGGGTTGATCTCTTTAGGGGATCGGCCTCCTTGGAACTCTAAAGGGGTTCCTCCCTCCAAGTTGCTACTCAAAGGCTGCAGAAAAGATTCATCTATTGCTTATGAAAAGAGAAGGAATACATGGCTATTTATAGGGCTTCTAAACCCTAACTCCTAATAGGACTCCTACTTAAGACTCTTACTTCTAACCAACTCCTAATATGACTCATACTCAAGACTCATATTCCCTTATAACTCCTAATTCTTCTCTAAGAAAAAACCTCCTAACAGAATATCCCTTTCAATTAGGACTCTCCTAATTAGTCCTAACAGAGTGTCCCTTTCAATTAGGACTCTCCTAGCTAGAGTCCTAACAGAATGTCCCTCTTAATTAGGACTCTCCTAGCTAGAGTCCTAACAGACCTGCCCTCTTCAAATCAGCCTTGTCCTCAAGGCTGAGATTCCATGAACTCAGGGAACCGGGTCTTCAGCTCCTCATATGGTTCCCATGTGGTGTCTTCAAGTGGTAGATTATTCCAATGCACTAGTACTTCAGTAGAGGGATGTCGGCGACGCATCACGATCCTACGATCGAGGATGGCCTGTGGTTGGGCTTGAATAACTCCATCCTCAGTTGTGTTAGGCAATTGGATCTAGGGTGACTCGTGTTCTCCCAACTTGGGCTTTAGGCATGATACGTGGAAGACAGGGTGAATTTTGGCATCTTCAGGTAATTTAAGTCTGTATGCCACGGCTCCAATACGCTCTGTGATCTGATAGGGCCCATAAAAACGTGGGGATAGCTTCATGGAGGCTCGAGTGTTGATAGAGAGTTGCTTGTATGGTTGTAGGCGAAGATAAACCCAATCTCCCACTGAAAATTCTCTTTCACTTCGTCGTGTGTCGGCTTGCTGCTTCATTCTGGCTTGAGCGGTAGAGAGATTATCTTTTAACAGTTGTAAGAGTTTGTCCCTATCAATCAATTCTTGGTCAACCTGATCTACCTTGGCCGAGCCAATTACATACTTTGGAATCACAAGTGCTGGTCGACCATACAATGCTTCATAAGGGGCACATTTTGTAGATGAATGATATGTAGTATTATACCACCATTCGGTCCAAGGAAGCCATTTTGCCCACTCTTTTGGTCGGTCGCTAGCGAAACACCGGAGGTATGTCTCTAAGCACCTATTTACCACCTCTGTTTGGCCGTCAGTTTGTGGATGATATGCTGTGCTCATCTTGAGTTTGGTACCTTGTAACTGAAATAACTTGATCCAAAATTTACTAGTGAAGATCCTGTCACGATCACTTACGATGGACCGTGGCATCCCATGCAGTTTAACAATATTTTCTATGAAAATCTGAGCAATACTAGCAGCAGTGTAGGGATTTCTCACAGCACAAAAATGAGCATATTTCGTAAGTCGATCAACCACCACGAGAATCGTGCTTTTACCTTTGGAAGATGGCAGCCCTTCAATGAAGTCCATGGAGATGTCAGTCCACACTGAGTCTGGTATGGGTAGTGGTTGTAGCTTCCCTGGATTTGCCACAGTTTCACCCTTGTGCTGTTGACATACATCACATTGTGCCACATATTCAGCAATAATTTTTTTCATCCCTCTCCAATAAAAATTTTGCTTCACTCTTTTTTAGGTTCTTAGGAATCCAGAGTGCCCTGCTGAAGGTATAGAGTGCATTTCATGCAAGATGATTGTGATGCAAGGGGAGTCAGGTATAAGCACAATGCGACCTTTGTAGCGTAAATCCCTCGAATCTCAAGTGTAGTGGGCTATTGCACTTGGATCCTCCTCCAATTTTTTTATGATCTTGCTAATCTCTGGATCCTTCTTCCATTCTTCCCTAATGTTCTCGAGAAGACCGGTGGTAGGAAGGGAGATGGCTGAAACCTTAGCTTGTTCAGGTAGCCGTGAGAGTGCATCTGCAACAACATTTTCTTTCCCCTTTTTGTAAATAATTTCATAATCAAATCCAAGAAGTTTGGTTACCCATTTTTGCTGCTCAGGGGATGATATCTTTTGCTCCAAAAAGTACTTGAGGCTTTTATGGTTAGTTTTAATTTGAAATCGCTAGCCGATCAGGTAAGGTCTCCACCTATTTACTGCGTGTACAATGGCAAGCATCTCCTTATCATATACTGACATATTTTGATGGGAGGGAGATAATGCCTTGCTAGTGTATGCGAGTGGTCGACCATTTTGCATGAGAACGGCTCCAATTCCGACTCCAGATGCGTCGGCCTCAATGATGAAGGGTTTATTGAAATCCGGTAGCGCAAGCACCGGCGTTGTTGTCATGGCTGCTTTAAGTTTGTCGAAGGCAGCAGAGGCTTTGTCCGACCATTGGAAAGCATCTTTTTTCAGTAAAGAAGTGAGTGGTGCACTGATCTTCCCATAGTCCTTAACAAATTTTCGGTAGTAGCCCGTTAGTCCAAGGAACCCCCGTAGTAATTTCACGTTTGTAGGTTTCGGCCAGCCTTGCATTGCCTCAATTTTTGTTGGGTCTACCGCCACTCCTTCTTCTGATATTATATGCCCAAGGTACTCTACTTTTTGCTGGAGAAAGCTGCACTTTGGTTGCTTAACAAAAAGAGTATTCTCCTGAAGGATCGTCAAAACAATCCATAAATGCTGAAAGTGAGTCTCAAGAGAAGGGCTGTAAATGAGAATATCATCGAAAAATACCAGCACAAATTTACGAAGAAAGCTCTGAAATATATCATTCATGAGACTTTGAAAGGTTGAAGGAGCATTAGTGAGTCCAAAAGGCATTACCAAGAATTCATAATGGCCATCATGTGTGCGAAATGCAGTTTTTGGAATGTCATCGTTACATACCCGAATTTGGTGGTAACCGGATCGGAGGTCCAACTTCGTGAAGACTCGAGCTCCTTTCAATTCATCAAGAAGTTCATCCACCACTGGTATTGGGTATTTGTCCTTGACGATGATGCCATTTAAAGCTCGATAGTCGATGCACATCCGCCAAGTTCCGTCCTTCTTGCGTACAATTAGCACCGGTGAGGAATAGGGGCTGCAACTTGGTCGAATCACCCCTGTTTCAAGCATCTCCTTTACGATCTTTTCAATTTCATCTTTCTGGAGGTGAGGATATCGGTATGGTCGAGTGTTCGCTGGTGGCTTGCCCGGAAGGATTGGAATTCGATGGTCATGTTGCCGAGAAGGAGGAAGACCGCGCGGTTCAGCAAATATGTCGGCAAATTCAGTAAGCAATTGGGCAAGATTTTGATCTTCAAATTCTATTTTCTTCCCCTCTAGTTGCTGCTGGAGGTGCATCAAAAAGGCACCATTTACCTTGTGTAAAACTTTCTCCATTCGTTGGGTCGAAACAGTGGTAACGTTGCTTCTGCGCTTCCCGCGTAGGATGATCTGTTTGCCCTTACAGTAGAATCTCATAATTAATTTAGAAAAGTTCCAAGAGACATCACCTAGTGTAGTCAGCCATTCTATACCAAGCACTGCCTCATAGTCATCGATTGGTAGGAGGAAGAAATCGGTGATAATTTCTTGGTCTTGCAGTAATAGTTTCACCTGCGGGCATCTTTGGTCGCACTTTAGGATTCTACCGTCGGCAACCTTAACATCGAACTTGCTGCAACCTTCAATATGCAGTGCCATCCGAGTAGCAACCTTACTATTAAGGAAGTTATTAGTGCTACCCGTGTCGATGAGAACAGTGATCGGCTGTTGTTTGAGAAGGCCTCCAACTTTCATCGTTTGCGGATTTGAATAGCCGGCTAGTGCGTGTACCGTAATGTCGGTCGGCTGTGGCTCTTCTTCCATATCTTCTTCTTCATGTTCAAGGCTCTCTTCTAGATGTTCAATGACCTCTTCTTCTACTGGTTCAATTATAAGAAGTCTGCCTTTTTTACAGCGATGCTCGCGGCTCCACGGCTCGTCGCAATGCCAACATAACCCCTTCGCAGATCGCTCCCGAAGTTCTTCTCTTGTTAACCTTTTCGGTGCAGGGACTCGGTTGATAGTAGGGGGGGCTGAGGGCTTTAGTATTGTAGGTCGTGGAGTGATCCTTGTCCTCCGGGCTTCATGGTTCAATCGCTCCTCTTGAAGTCGTGCGAAGGCTGCCATAAGCGTGTATGGTTGTCGCGCCTTAACTTCTCCCCGGATCTCCAGCTTTAAGCCCTCAATAAAAGTCCCCAATAACTATTTTTCAGACCAATCATGAGTTTGATTCGATAACCTTTCAAACCTGGTTTGGTACTCCTAAATGGTGGAGGTTTGTCGGATCTTTGCTAGTTGTCCGTCAATGTTCTCGTAATAAGTTGGTCCGAAGCGGATCAGTAGTCCTTCTTTGAATTATCACCATGAAAGGGCTCCATAAGTGTGTTTAAACCAGTCAAACCATTGTATGGCATCCCCTTCAAGATGTATAGCTGCAATTTCCACCATGGATGCATCCGCAATTTTATGGTACCGAAAATATCGCTCAGCGCGCGAGATCCAACCAATTGGGTCTCCTTCTTCCCATCTAGGGAAGTCCACTCTCATGCGCGAATAGTTGGGGTTGGTCATAGAGCCTCCCCTCTCTTGGAAGTCATCTCTTTGGGCATGATGTGATTGGTTAGAGCTCTCTCATTGATGTGATTTCTTCGGGCTTGGTGGTCGGCCCAAACTGAATTCGGTAAGGAGAGTCCGAATCTTATCCTCCATTCGTGCCTCAAAGGCTTCAAATTTAGCATTGATTGCGTCCTCAGATGCCATAGTATATGACTCCAAATCTGTGATGTTAAGATCTCTCTTTTGTTGACGAGTTAAAGGCATGTATAAGTTTGATAAAAATCAGTGAAAGTTTGCTGCAGAATTGTGTTGTCTTGTAAGAGCAGAATTATCGTCGAAGAAACAGCGGTTTCTCGACGAAATCTCCACAAAAGTTTGAGAGATTTGAGGAGAGAGTTGATAGCAATATCTCAGTTTATATGATAGCAAGGATGTCCATCAAGAAAATTTCGATAGTAACAACAAGAAAATTGGTGTAAGTTGCGATAGCAGAATTCTCGTCGAAAAATTTCAGCAACTTACGATGAAAATTTGCAGCAATATAGGAACAAAATTTTTTTTTTTCTTTTGATTTTCGGATAGGGATAAATAAATTGCAGCAGCAGTAAGGTAGGAAACCAGAACCTGTTGCAATTCATGGGGAGATCAAAGGTTGATCTGCGGTGGTGGAGATGATGGTGGAATTCGGCGACGATCTTTTAAGCAATTGTGGGAATTGCTTTGGATGGTTGTGGAGGGTTGATGGATGGCAATGGAAGGGCAGCGAGATGCCAAGAACGCTGCTCTGATACCAGGTGATAGAACCCTTGCAGATTCTAAACTTGGGGTTGATCTCTTTAGGGGATCGGCCTCCTTGGAACTCTATAGGGGTTCCTCCCTCCAAGTTGCTGCTCAAAGGCTGCAGAAAAGATTCATCTATTGCTTATGAAAAGAGAAGGAATACATGGCTATTTATAGGGCTTCTGAACCCTAACTCCTAATAGGACTCCTACTTAAGACTCTTACTTCTAACCAACTCCTAATATGACTCATACTCAAGACTCCTATTCCCTTACAACTCCTAATTCTTCTCTAAGAAAAAATCTCCTAACAGAATATCCCTTTCAATTAGGACTCTACTAGTTAGTCCTAACAGAGTGTCCCTTTCAATTAGGACTCTCCTAGCTAGAGTCCTAACAGAATGTCCCTCTCAATTAGGACTCTCCTAGCTAGAGTCCTAACATCCTCTAGGACCATTCCTAGACCTGTGAGTTTCTCTATCCACTCAATCATCTTTAGGACATGGTTCTGAACCGGTGTCCCCTTAGTTATCCTAGTGCGGAAGAGGCTCTTAGATATCTCATATCGCTGAGTCCTTCCCTATTCCTCAAACAATTTACGGACATGTAGGAGAATAGATCTAGCATCCATCTTTTTATGTTGTCTCTGTAACTCAGGAGTCATAGAGCCCAACATATAGCACTGAGCAAGAGTGAAGTCATCAATGTATTTCACGTAGTGAGCGATCTCATCCTCGCTTGCCCCTTCTTCAGGCGTAGGCATTATTGTATCAAGGACATGCACGATTTTCTCCGCTATGAGAATAATTCTCAAGTTATGGAGCTAATCCGTATAATTTGGACCAGTGAGGCAGTTGACATCAAGTATGCCACGTAAGGGATTTGAAAGCGACATTTTCTGAAAATAAAGATACAACAGAAATGAATAACATGCAGATTTTGCAAGAAGTAAACTATCAAGATATGAACTTCTATCTTAATATACTCCCACTATTTTACTAACGAGTCATGCGACACCCTAAGCACGTGAAACGGAATTCTCCGACAGACTTTTAGTGGAGATCCGGATCCAATTAGTGTCTTAGTGTAACCACGAGGGACTCGACCAATCACACTAAGCCTAAAAGGTAGGCAACTCTTGCCGATCACAACTCCTTGTGATTCCCGTCCTGTTCGGCCTCCGAATCACCATGGTCTCGAGGGACTCGACTAACCATGATGCTCGGTTAAGTTAACACCTTCGTTACAAGATGATTCTGATTTGATGACATACCCTCGAGGGACTCGACCAAGCATACCATGTCCTCAGGTCACCGGTGACATCTCTATGTCGTAAGCAAGATAGCGAATCGCGATATAAGTGAGTCTCGAGGGACTCGACCAACTCAACCTACCCCGAGAATCGGTTCCTACTTATAATGATGGAAGGCCACGTGGGTCAATCTAATTACCTCACGTTTACCGACTTAATATTATCGAGAGAGATGTTTCTATGATTTGGTCTCCTAATATGACATGTCACACATATACATATTTAATATATATCTACATCGCATGCAAACATATATACATATTTAGTATGTGTATAAGCAATCACACCATATGATCATGAACCACAACCTAATGTGATTAGGCCCGAGCCAACAAGCCTAATCACTCACATCAAGATCTATGTGTGCAACAGTGTATCTCCATGCCCTGTGATCGTCAATCTCGTCCTCGTTGGTTCCGTCGACATCTCAATGCATCTTCATGCATTGCGATCGTCCGTCTCGTGGGTCCCGCTATCGCATCCATGCTCCCGCTACGCCTCCTCATGTGATTACAACTTAATCATAGGCATGCAGGCCCAACAATAAATAAGAAATATAATTAAGGCTCACAGAACCCAATAATAATAATCACAAGTACACACATCACACGATCCATGATTATCCGTCCACACATCATACACCACATGTATAAATAATCATCATCATGTAGGACTACTAGATAATGATAAAAATAATAATCAACTAAACCTTTTAATTAATTAGTATTTTATGAAATCAAGGACATATAGAGAATTTTTGAATTCATAGGGGTATTTTCATAATTTAGACAAAAGACAGAAACTGAAATTTCTCAAATTCATAAGGGCAAAACTATCTTTTTGCCAAAAAAACCCTAAGCCCCTCTCCCTCTTCGCTGCTACTACTTCCGCCGCCACCACCTTGCCAGCGGCAGGTTGTACGAAGGAGGGCAGGGCACTACCCTCGCTTGCGGGCGGCACGCCCGCTGGCGATGTTGCCCTTGTTAGTGGGCGCCCCCGCGGGTGCCGCCACCTCTGCGGGCGATTCTACCCACGAGGTAGCGCCCGCAGGCGGTGCTGCCCCTGCGGGCGCTGTCGCCTCCGCGGGCGGTTCTACTCGCGGGGCATCGCCGGCAGGCGGTGCTGTCCCCCCGAGCGGCCGCCCCTACGGGGGGGTTTCGCCCGCGGGAGCAGCGGCGGTAGGCGCCACTACCCTGCGGCGCCTCACCCCGCGAGAGAAGCGACCACAGGCGCCTTTGCTCGTGGGCTGCCAGCCCCGTCGGCCGCAAGCCTACTGTAAGCAGGCCGCCGGTTGGCTGCTGCAGACACAGCCCCTGTGCTGCCTGCTTGCGGCTGCGCTGCATGCACGCAGATTGAGGGCAGCAACTGTTGTTACCCTTTCTCGCTATTGCGTCAACAATTTTGACGTCAAAAGTTTCTTGAAAGCACAATACATGTAGTTCAAAACCAATCTATCGCACGAACAACCTGGCTTTGATACCACTGTTGGGAAAATCTTTGGGGGCGACATCACATACGCAGCGGAAGAATAAGAAAACAAAAATCCTCGTTTCCCAAAGAGATGTTCGTCGTCGTCCGAAGGTTGGTGCGCAAAATCCGCGAAATTGAAAAAATTACGTATAGAGTAGATTGTGTTACCTAGGGAGATCGTATATCCCTGTTTCCTTGCAGATCTTTAGTTGAGGGTGAAGGAGGTCAAGCGTCCTCCTCTCTAGCGGTGATCCATATAGCAGGGCTGCGACAATGCTCCTCAAAACTTTAGGCCTGCTTTGAGGTGGAGAGGGGAAGGAGAATAGGAGAGGCAAGCAAAGGATCTAACCTATGAGGCTCTGAAACCCTCCTATTTATAGAGGTCCCCTATCAAACCCTAATGGATCTCTATCCAATAATCTCTCATGGGCTCTTATTGGATTTCGTCCATGGGATCCAATAATTCAGGGGCTTATTGGATATCCAATAATACAAGGGCTCCGTCGGATATCTTATATCTGAACCTCTACTCATCGCAATGCCTACCATATGTGTGTGACCCTCTAGGCCCAATATCGAGCTGGCCGTGAGTCATACCTATCAGAACTCCTTCTAACTTAGTGAATTATTATCTCTATAATAATTCACTCGACTCATCGACTATGGACGTACTAGGCTACTACGCTGTAGTCCCTAGACGATACAGGGGAATCCAATCCTTTGGACTTGTCTGTCCTGAATTATCATGTACCTATAGTCCCTCATCCATCTAATAACCCAAAGACCGTATATCGAGCATGGTGCTGTCAAACCCATACGGTTTCCACTCGAGTCTCGCTCTAATCGGATTCTCTTGGAGAACTTTTTCTCTCTCAACCCGAATGACCCTAGCCAGGGATTTGTCTGAGCAAGAACACATGGAATATTCCTCTCATGACGCTAAGAGTGGATGATCCTCTATCGACACTCAATAGCCCTCGTAAGGTCGACTACCACTCCCAATGACCAGTTGTACTAGATATGGGATAGCTAAATCTATAAGTCTGGTATCAAAGAGTGGAGCACTCATACAGTACATCCTTGGTGTCTCAAGTCTAAGGACCAGATATACCACTAGGACTACAGAATCGCTGTTTGAAAATAAGGCATCATGAACCATCCAACATTCCGTAAGCGGATCAATCAGTGAACTCATTCTCCAATGAGTACCTGTATTGTATCCTTAGTGTCCCTACATGAGCAGCTATGAGACCAATTGCATCCATCATATGGACGAGTATACAGCACACCAGTCTGTCCGGTTATCACGATATCCCTCTCGAGTAACCTATGACCGGGATTATCTAGGATATGTGTTTAAAGGTGAATCGATCTCATTTTCGTGATCTCATCACGATCTGATTCCCATTGCACAAATCCAAGGAAATTACAATATATATATGCACATATGCAATAGTTATAAAGTGATATATGCCAAAATATAATAAGCAAAAGGATTCTGTATAAAGTCACACGTGCCATCACTCACGTGATTGGCTTACTGGGCACCTATAACTAGCACTTGTCATTTCTCACAAATTTCTATTCTTTCTTTCTACTACCCCATTTTATTAAGGATTTCTTATAGTAGAGAAGTTATGGTTGTATCTATTAGATTCACAAAATTCTTCAAAATCACGGTTTTGAAATTCACCACCGTGATCAAATTGATGAAATCATTAAACCCTTTTAATTGTGAATAAGTTTACAAAATTTAGAGAAATACCTAAAGTATTCACTTTTGTGTGCTAGAAAATAAGTCCATGTATATCTACTATAATCATCTACGATGACAAATGCGTATTTGCTACCTCCTAGGATTGATGTAGAAATTGGTCCGAATTAATCCATATGGATTAATTGCAAAAGTCCAGAGCTGCTTATTTGGTTCTTAGGTTTGAAGCGACCTTTTATTTATTTTCCTAGTTGACATGCATCACACATATTATCTTTGATAAACTTGATATGAGAAATTCCTATTACAAGTTCTTTAGATGAAATTTGAAAGATTAGTTTCATGCTAGCATGACCGAATCTCCTATGCCAAAGCCAAGCATCATCATTTAAAATAAAAAAACACATTTCATTGCAAAGATCATTGATATCAATGGTGTATACGATATTTTATTTTAATGCAATCATAGATATATTTTTGTATGAATTTTTAATAATGCAAGCATTAGATTCACATTTAACAATATATCCTTTATCGCACAATTGACTAATGCTCAAGAGGTTATATTTTAAGCCATCAACTAACAATACATCTTCAATAAAGAAGTTGGATTTGTTACCTATAGTTCCTTTGCCAATGATTTTACCCTTGTTGTTGTCTCCGAAGGTGACATATCCTTCGTCTATGCTAGTGAGCTTAGAGAATTGAGATGGATCTCTGGTCATATACCTTAAGCATCCACCATCAAGGTACCATCTCTTGCTCCTAACTTGTGATGGTATACGTTTCTACAAAAGAGGATGATTTTTAGGTACCCATTTGCCCTTGGGTGCCTCAAAAATCGATATAAATTGCTTATCATGTTGCATGGAATTCTTTACAGTTCTTTTCATTTTTAAATTTGTTTCTTTTAATGAATTTTTTGAATTTTCTTGTTAAAAGTGCCAAGTCATCATCAAAATCTTTATCACTTGAGTTTTCTCTCAAGTGGTCTTCTTGTATTCTTAGTGTCATATCCTTCTTGTTCTTTAGAAGGGTGTCCTTAAGCTCTTCATGAGCTTTGCATGTTATTTCATAGGTCATTAGTGGCCTAATTAATTCTTTAAGAGGAAAGTTATTTAAATCTTTGGCCAATGGCCGTGAATTTAGGGTCCCAACTCTTTGGAAGAGATCTTAAAACTTTATTAACATGCTCAAAATCTAAAAAACCTTTACCAAGTCCTTTTAGACCATTGACGACATCCGTAAAATAGGTGTATATGTCTCCAATGGTCTCACTCAGTTTCATGTGAAATAATTTGTAAGAATGTACTAAAAGGTTGATTTTTGATCTTTCACTCTACTAGTGCCTTCGTGAGTCACTTCGAGTGTGTGCCAAATATCAAAAGTTATTTCACAAATTGAAACTCGATTGAACTCGTTTTTATCTAGTGCACAAAACAAGGTATTCATAGCCTTAGCATTTAAAGTGAAAGTCTTCTTCTCCAACTCATTTTAATCATTCATTGGAAGAGAAGACATTTGAAAACCATTTTCGATAACATTCCAAAGCTCAAAATCTATAGAAATTAGGAAGATTCTCATTCTAGTCTTCTAATAGGTGTAATCCTTCCCATTGAACATGGGCGGATGTATAATTGAGTGACCCTCTTGGTTGCCGGCGAATGCCATCTCTCTTGGGTTTTAAACCAACTGAGAGTGAACCTCGCTCTGATACCAATTGTTAGGATCAAGAGCGCACTAAGAGGGGGGGGGGGGGGGTGAATTAGTGCAGCAGAAAACTTTCACTATTTCAAAAACCTTATTTCAATTAAAGCCGATTCAACGAGAATGATTTCAACTCAATCCGTTTTGGAAGGAATTTGAACTTGAAACCTTAAGTGAAAATACAAGAGAAGACTAAGGTGATTTGCAGTAATGTAAGTTGCACAAATGAAAAGCATTGATTTCGTAAAGTCTTCGTATGATTAAAGCCGATCTTAGAAGATGTTTACGTCAAAGCATACGTAGACGTAGTTAAAGCATAGTAAGGAGGAGACGCAGTCTGCTATAAAAGAAAGTTGCTTAAAGTAAATGCAACTTGAGATTTAGAGTGGTTCAGTCAAATATCACCGGCGTCCACTAGAGTCCTTCCTTCAATAGGCGAATGCCAACCACCTATTACAGCTTTTCTCATTTTGTCAGGTTTAGGAGGCAACCCTTACAAGTTTCACTCCTCTCTTGAATGATCTCAACACTTAGAAAGGAAGGAGAACTGTAGCACTTTTACAACTCTTTAAAACTTCAAAGACTCAAGAATATATTAAGATTTCGGTGCCCTTTCATGCAGAAAATGGTGGAGTATTTATAGACCCCAATAGTTTCAAAAATGGAGTCAAGAAGTGTCTCATCTTGGATTTTCGGTGTACTGGCGGTACCACCGCCATTACTAGGCAGTACTACCGCTTGACATCTGACACTAGGCGGTACTACAACTTAGTCTGGGCGGTACCACCACTTGATAGAGCTCGGAGATAGAGCTCTGGCGGTACCATCGCCTGACAGGGGCAGTACCACCGTTGGCAACAATAATTGCCAACGGTACTACCACCTTACAGGGGTAGTACCACCGCCCAGAATTCCTGGGAGACCGAGTCTCCCAAGCTGTCACGGACTTAGCTGGTTTTGCCTAAGTCGTGTGGCACCCTTGCGTGTCCGTCCGCAAAGGTCAGCCTCCCCAAAGCCTCCCATTGTCCCTTAGGACTAACCAAAGAGAGAACGGGTTAGAGAGAACGCCTCAATCAGGATCCACAAGCAAACATCTCCGAAAAACAGTTCATAGACAATGCAAATTATAAACAGACTTTACAAGCTCTGAATAGTTACACAATAAAGGGTAAAATGGTCCATTACAGACCAAAAATCTCTCGCACGTGTTCACATGACACAACCTTTATTTACAAGCCTAAAAAGGCCACCAACCCAACTAAAATGGGACTATTAAGCCTTCGACCGCCCCTCTACATGTTGTACAAGGCATGAACATGCCAAAAGACATGGACATACATAAGCATTACATCAAACATCTTATTTAGAAGTTTGTCCGTGACATTCTCCCCCGCTTATTCCTTCGACGTCCTCGTTGAAGCCTTTGTCGACACTGCAATTCCTCGCCTTTGCTGAGTCTTCAATCTTCTGCTCTAGCTACAATGCGCCTCTTGGCTCCTAGCTACTCTCCGCTGCTGTTTTTGAGTAGTCAAACCTTTGATCTGCCATGCTGCTTCAACTCACCAATGACTCTGACTCTGGTGTGGGGTTGGCTGAGTTGTGTTGATCCTTATTGATTCCTGCGGATCCCCCAGATGAAGGAAAAGACCATCCTTACTGCGCCAGTCTCTCAAATTCCTCATGTTGTTGAACTGGGTGGATGCTTGTTGGAGCTTTTAACGAGCATCGTCTCGCAAACTTCTGAAGTTTTGGGTCCTTCCTCCACAAAAGTTGTTCATTTACTCTTCTTTCACTTAGTTGTCACATCCAAGTAGGTTCGCATCATTTCCGCTTTCGATTGGCATTTCATTGGGAAATGAAGCGGACAATCTACTCTCAATAGCACTGATCACCGTTGGTGAGGATTTGACAACTATTGTCTTCCATTATCTTCGAAGGGTCTTTGAACTTGTGTAGAGCTCCTCTACTGGATAGATAAGAGAATTGGGGTACTCGGTTTCGTCCATTCTCTTAAGAGTTAAGAAGGCAAAGGTTACTTGACTTCGCCCGCCTCCTCGAGGTTGTACTCCATGCATCGAGCTGGTTACTGGCCTTCGCCTGCTCTTCGCTCACACTTCTGAAGCACTTGAAGTGTTTGCACTCCTTGCGTTGAGTTAATTACTGTGATTCACCTTCTCAATGCCATCGAACTTCTGGAATGCAGAAAGTTTTCACCCCAACTTGGAGTAATTCTCTCATAGGTTTGGTCGCCTCTGGGATTGTACCGTCTTCTCCATCAGCCCTGCCGCCTACTCCACTGAGTAGCAAAGGTATAGCACCGCATACTGCCTGCTTCGTTCCTTGGTTATGCACTCTTGCATGACCTGAAGTCCTTCACTTTCGGCTATCTTGATGAGAAGCTCATTGACACCGGTCTTACGAAGTTCCTCGGCCTCTGCCCTTCAGCCTTGTCTCGGTACTTGGAGATTGCCTCTGCATGCTCCACCTCCTCGGCCCCTTTCACGACCAAGCGCTCTTCCTCCATGAGAGCAAGGGATCAATGACTTTCACGGAAGTCCCGCCTCTATGGCACCATGGCACTACCATGCCCATGGCCCTACTATACGTCGCCTCGCATCTGCATCCCTTTTCTTTATGATCAGTAGATATGTCTCCGTGGCACTCTTCTGAGTCTACCTCCATTCTAACTAATGCTTGATTTTGGGTAGCTAAGTCCCTCTGGACTCGTCGTCGCTTCCTCGCCCCTTTCGACCCCCCTCTTCAACACCTCTGTGTTCTCCAAGCAGTCTGTTTGGTCGATGGAAAGACAGATTGCAACTCCCATGCATGGCCTCTGCCATCATGTTATAGGGTTTGCACCGATTCTGTTCTCCTTAGCTTCCTTGGTAGCAACATTCGCTTACTCGACCTTGTCCTCTGACTTGCCGGGCTCCCTTAAGCGAATATAAGCTCTGGAGCAGTCCAACCCTCCAGCTGCTTCGATCATACCTCTACATGATCAAGTCTCTCCCATGGAACTCACTGGTACTTGCATTCGAACATTTTCCTTGGTGGAACACAGCCCCCATATGCTGATGACCAAGGCTTTCATCCGATGCAAAATTCGATGCACGCATGGAAGACCCGCCTCTACGGTACCATGGCCTTCACTCCTTGAATCCATAGCCCTTCTTGCCGTCGTGTTGTTCACCGAAGTGGAGCTTCTAGTAGCTCCCGATCATACCTCCGTATGATCTAGTCCCTCACGGGACTATGTCGTGTGTATCGCATTGTCACGAACTGTTCCACCACGATCTGCTGCACCATGTCGCCTCCTGGTGACATCTCCATTGCATTCTGATCTTTGTGGAATAAACTTGAATTGTGAACCCTCCATGTGTGGCCTCTGCCAATACATCGCAGGGTGTCTTCCACTTTCGATTTTGTTCGCTCCTTTGGCAATCGACCTTCATCCATCCACTCTTGGGTCACACCTAGATGAAGCACCGCTCTAGGATAATCCGTCGCCTAGTAGCTCCCGAAGTCCACTGACTTCACTGTAATTTGTGCACCATTGTTTGGATCCTGGGCCTCTACCCCTACTAGCTTAATCTCTGCTGTGCACCGCTTCCTTCCTGGTAACTTGAATGGCAACACTATGGCATATTCTTCAAGAGTACCCACCTCGAGTCCTCTTGCCTTGTGCTAAGGCCTTCTGAACACAATTTCGCCTCCGCAAATTGAGTCACGTTAGTTCATCCATCAAATGCTTCTCCAAGATAAGGTGCATGTGCCTAGAAGCTCCTTTCGTCTTTGGCACCATACAAGATGAGTCTGCTCTCCTTTTGTCTTTGGCCTCTGCAAGAGTTCATGTCCTTGACCTCTGTCTAAGGAAAGTACTGTGCCTTTGCTCCATGTTCCAACTTCTATGCTGGCTCCCTTCATGCGGCTTGGGTACTTCGCCAAGTTACACCCAAGTTGCTCCGCTCCTCATTTTTGCATTGAGTCGATGGTGGCCCTCGCACCCACCATTCCATGGGTCAGCCCTCCCTTGAGTCCGATCTCCACATCGACTCCAATTATGCCTTCATTTGAGTTGCTTTGGGTCGCTCCCCCACTTGATCTCGCAATGCATCCACCAATGCATTCTCTCAAGCGAGATCATACGATGACTCCTCGTCGCTTGCTCAATCCATTGAGCTTCGTGGAGTCGTTGTTTGTTGAGGTACTCCTCCTCAACATGTGAGGTTCGTCTCATATGATTCTCCCTCGGAGAGCTGGGACTTATCCCTCCTGGATAATTATCCCATTGGAGCAACATCTCTCTTCATTTTGGAGACCACCATCCCCTTGGACTACTCCGATCTGCTGAACAAACTGTGCATTGTTCTGCCTCCTGCAAACGCACTTGCTAGATTGCGACTCCACGTCAATATAGCCCCCCGCTGCACCACTCAAGGCCTAGCAACATGCTGAACTCATTGCACACTTCAGCCTCCTACGGACGTATCCTTCACATGTCAAAGAGAAAGTTTCAATGCTCCATGGTGTCGAGTTTCGGTCGCCTTGGGATGGCCGCGAACATTCCATCGTCTGCATACAAGTCCATGCATGAGTACCAAATTCTTAGAGTTAGCAATTCCCCTCATCTCTGTGAGCTTTGCACAACTCTTTCGATCATTGAGCAACTCATTTCACTTTGCATGGTCTCATTCTTACCAGGCACCTCTCTTGCCTTGAGCACCATCAAGTATGGTTGTCAACGTTGAGCCGTAGCTCAAACTCAGCCATCCCAACATTTGTGTGCTCTGCATTCTTCCAAGCTTGCCTGTTCTCGTGGTGCCTCTTGCACGAAGGGTTGGCCATTCCTCTGAATGCCAATGTCAGATGCCCGCTCCTCCGAGCGACTCCTTTTCCCTACATCTCCATGCCCGTTTTCCCCCAAACGATCGCACGTGTGCTGACTGCCCTCAACGCAGCCCCGCTAGGTCCCCCACGTTTGCATGCTAAGTGTTTCTATGAGTGCTTGTCCCGCTCTGATACCATCTGTCACGGACTTAGCTGGTTTTGCCTAAGTCGTGCGACACCCTTGCATGTCCGTCCATAAAGGTCAGCCTCCCCGAAGCCTCTCATTGTCCCTTAGGACCAACAAAAGAGAGAACGGGTTAGAGAGAATGCGTCAATCGGGATCCACAAGCAAACATCTCCGAAAAACACTTCATAGACAATATAAATTACAAACAGACTTTACAAGCTCTGAATAGTTGCACAACAAAGGGTAAAATGATCCATTATAGATAAAAAATCTCTCGCACGTGTCCACATGACACAACCTTTATTTACAAGCCTAAAAAGGCCACCAACCCAACTAAAATGGGACTATTAAGCCTTCGGCCGCCCCTCTACATGTTGTACAAGGCATGAACATGCCAAAAGACACGGACATACATAAGCATTACATCAAACATCTTGTTTAGAAGTTTGTCCATGACAAAGCGGTGCCACCGCCGGATAGGAATTCAGGGTCTTGGTTGTGCCTTGGATCTGGCCCAATCCAGCCCAACTTAGGGCCTAGTTGGCCTCTAATTAAGTTAGTGGGGTTACCTCCCAATCCTAACTTAATTTACACTCTAACTATGATAATTAAGACATGATTACCGTAATTCATGTTCCGGTGCGTCAATCGCACTTCCGACGAGCTTCCGGTGAACATCCGACAAACTCTCGGTAATGCTCTAGTGGACTCCCGGCAAGCTCCTGGACTTTGCAATGATCTTCTTGGCGAGTTCCGATGAGCCTCTATGGCAAGCTTCTGGACTTCTCAGTTGGTTCCCGAGGAACATCCGACGAACGTCCGGACTTCCGACGAACTATCGAACTCCATACATGATCTCAATCTTAACTCTGGCACAACACCTGCTTCAAGTCTTACTGCCATTGTAGTTAATCCTACACACTTTTCTCAACCTATAGATTAGATTACACAAATTACAATTGACTTCTATCAAAATCCGAGATTCAATACATATAACGTTGCATACATTTTATTCTTATCCAAAGCACAGATTGAAGTATATAATCAAAGCTTTGGATATCATATCAAGCAAATAAAAGGTGAAGTGGGATCCCAAACATAATATGGTCCATCCATTTTGGAATGCCCACCAAACATAATCTAGAGTATCATGGGCTCTAAGCATATACCCTTTACCATTTCTAGCAAAGGTCCAGATAATCCCTTTACCATTTCTGGTAAAGGTCCATATAATCCTTTTACTATTTCTAACAAAGGTCCAAATGATCCCTCAAATACAAGAGTACAAAAGATATTATGAACAATAAATTGGGACATATTGGAAACTCATGCAGAACAATGGAATGCATGTGCCTATACGAAACATTATGATACAAATATAAAGTTTACAAAACAAATTAAGATATGCAAATACTCGTAGGATAAGAGTATACATGAATTTGGTGCAATAATGTAAAAGCTCAACTGAATTAAGGATGTTAGCTGAAATTAATTTCTAACGATACGATATAAGAATAGCCAAAATCGATCAAAGCTCGATTCTGACAGAATTTGAGAGACACATTGCATGAATTGCTTGGATGATCAATTATGCTCCAATTTGCACAAAATAGGAGTCATTCAAAAGTTGAATTAATCTAGTTTTTTATAACTCATTTTATGAATTGGAGTTTCAAGCAAGGAGTTATAAATAATTTAGTAATCAAAGGTCAGAGAACATTATCTCTGATTTATAGAATTATAGGGTTAATTGAAACATAAGTCTTAGTAGGCATTTAAACTCCAACTCATTTAATCTCAGTAACAAAATAAAGATTTTGAGTCTACTTTCGAATGGATTAATGGATTAGGATTTACCTAAATCAGAGTTTATTGCTAAATGTTAGGTGCGAAATAATGTATAGAGGTCAGATTACCGAAAAATTACAGATTCATGGCTTTGTATCAAAACGAAAGAAAGGTTTGGCACTAAGCTAAAATCTTTCAAATTATAAAGAATTAAAATAAAGATAGAGATTAGAATTTCTATAAGAAGGAGTTAGAACACTTGCCCTATATAAATTTGAGTCCCAAAAGTGTGGAATTGATGCAAAACCTCAAGCCAAAGCAAAACTTTTTCTTTGTCTTCTTCTTCTTCTTCTTCTTCTTCTTCTTCTTCATCATCATCATCATCATCTTCATCTTCTTCTTCTTCTTCAATTCCCTTCTCATCTCAAACCAACGTTAGCTATAGCTTCTTTAGTTTTCATCCTTTTATTTCTCCTCTAATGCATTAGATTTAGCTAATATAAGGATTGCAATGTGCAAGCATGCATGAAAGGGACTTAGGTGTCATCTATAGAATAAACTTAGGTGGCACCATTAGGTTAGCAAGTCACACATGTCCATCATTTTTTTTTCTTTAACTTAAATCTGAATCATTCACAAATCATATCAAATTTCTAATATTTACTCTTAGGTCCTTACATTACAGATAAGCCCTTACAAATTTTTCAAAAATGAGGGATGTTACACTCTCCTCTCCTTGAAAGAAAAACTTAGTCCTCTAAATTTGTCATATCTCCTTTGATTAAAAGATAAGATCAAAATTGCACCTAGATAGAGGCCATCAACATCATTGGGTCTTCTTTATTCATATCACCCATTATTCTGCCACTATTTTGCCACCAATGAATTAGGTTCGTCACGCTTCCACTACGCCACTCTAATTTAATATCCCCGATCAACACTTTTATCCTCCTTGATTAATCAGAAGTAGATAAAGTTAGAGGACCAAATGTTCTTGACATCTTGGATTTCTAAAAGATATCAAAGAAAATTTTCACTTATCACTATAGTCTACTAGTCCTCAATATAATTTACTAATCCTCATTATATTTTACACATCAAATAAATCAAATATCTCAGAGATCCTCAAACCATACTCTAATACCATCTTTGTCACCCCCCCCCCCCCCCCACCCCAACTCCCCCCGAATTTATTATAGATCAACAATATATTCCATTCCAGGATCCAATCACACATTTGAGGACACTGAGAAAATGTTCAAGTCATTTTCATATATTCTATAATCCATAATTCCTGTATAGTTTATAATTGTACCATCATATCACATAATGATTCACAAAATCCAAAACCCACTCAACTAAACCATAACCACATTATAAATCTATAGTTGTGGAAATCTATACAATCACAAAAACTAATATTTACCACATTTTCATATCATTACATAAATTATCTTAACATTCCGAAAATCCCAATATGAGGGGTACTTTTCAAATATTTACAAGATATATCAATCTAGATTTGTCGTTGATACACATAAAAGGAACTTATACGACATTAACTTAACAAGTACGAAAGATTTACCCTAAAACCTTCTAGCTTTCTACTGTCATAGCTCAATTTAAACATTCTAGTAAGCGACAAGTTATCCTAAAAAATTTATATAGCAACGGGGTGATCACATAAAGCTCAGCAAGCGATTAACGATCAATGGCAAATAAATCATTTCGGAGCATATCAATGGCATATGAAGCATATCCATGACCTATGGAATAATTCAAAGCATATCAAAGATGTAAGGAGCATTTCAGATATCAATGACATATGAAACATTTCAGAGCATATCAGGGAACAAATATGTGTTAGGATCGGAGCAGCACTAAGAGGGGAGGGGGTGAATTAGTGCAGCGGTAAAGTGTGATAAACTTTTGACGATTTAAATACTTTCGGAAACTTCGTACAATAAAAGTAATGTTTTTGTTTGAAACCGTTTCGATTGCGTTTTAACTTGAAGAGATAAGTAAGATGGAGACAAAGAAGTAGAGCATTAAAGTGCAAATGGTTTGCAGTAATGTAAATGACAATAAGTAAATGCAAACCAGAGATCACGCTGATTTTACAGTGGTTCGGTCAAATGACCTACATCCACTTGCGAGGCCCCTCTTCGATGAGGCTCCCACCTTCCACTAGCAAATCTCTTGAAGGGGAAGGGTAAATACCCCTCTTACAACTTTTTACAAGCGGTTCACTCTCTTACAGATTTTTAGCAAGAAAGAAGGAGGTGAACACTAGCAAATTGAAAACAAGACTAGCAAAGACTTTTCTAAGACCTTGCTCTCAAACAATTGCTGCTCAAAAAGTTATAATCTCAGCTGAGATTTGAGGGGTATTTATAGGCCTCAAGAGGATTCAAATTTGGGCTCCAAAATTTGAATTCTCTTTGGGTTCCCGATGTTGGCGGTGCCATCGCCAGTCACTATCAGACATTGACAGTGCTGGGCGGTGCCATCGCCTAGCTCTCGGGTGCTGGGCGGTGCCACTGCCCAGCCCAAGCGGTGCCACCGCCCAATCTGGCGGTGCTACCGCCAGATCCTTCGGTTCACTTGTTGGGCTTCAAATTTAGCCCAAACCAAGTCTAATTTTGGGCCCAATTGGCCCCTAACCAGGATATAGGATTATCTCTTAATCCTAATCCTAATTATAAGTGAACTACATAACAAAACACATCCTAAGCAAGTTTTCAACCTCGAACGTCGAGTCTTGTTCCGGCGAGCTTTCCGTCGAACTTCTTCCGACGGACTCCCAACAAGCTCTCGAACTTGTGATGACTTTAACGAGTAGCCGAGCCTTCTCGGTGATCTCCGTGAACCTCTGACGATCTCTTCGGTGAACTTCCGAAAATTCCGACAGGTTCCCGATTTCTTCTCGATTGGTTCCGGCAGCATCTCCGACGATTCTTCGGACTCTTAAATGTCCATCGAACTTGACTCCGGTATTCTTGCTTTATGTTTTCTGGTTATCGTAGTTAATCCTGTACACTTAACTCAATAATATGGATTAGATCAATTAGCCCATCAATTTATTTTATCATCAAAATCCGAGATTCAACAATCTCCCCCTTTTTGATGATGACAATCAATTGATGACGAAGTTAAAACATAACTCCCCCTATCTATATGCCATATTATGAGAAGAACACACTTGAATTTCATCCATTGAATTCAAGCATAAACCGATAAGTTCTAACCGTAGAACTTATCGTTATTCTCATTAAGCAATAGTAAATTCAAAACTTCGATGAAAATCATTTTCAAGTCAAATGATAAGAGACAAATTTTACTACAGCAGGGGATAAAGATTTTCAACATGAATTTAATGATATAAATGTAAGGCATGCTTTCAATATGATCAATCAATCTTGTGATATTCTCAAAGATTTTGCAAGGCATATAAGACATTCATATCACACAAGCTTTTGTAATTCATATAAGTCATGCTATTAAAATGGTACAAGTCATCACTTTTCTCCCCCTTTGTCATCAACAAAAAGGGAATGAGACTTGAAGCACATAATTTGTGATTATAACATCAGGAATTCAGCATTGATCATAAAAATTTTATCATTCAACATTAAGTATGCTAAAATATTTACTCAGAGTTCATCTTAAAAGAAAATTCAGCATTCATCCATTTTATCAAATCTCTTCTTTCTATAAATAACAAAAATTGTAGATATACAAGGAAGAGATAATGATAAAAAAAATTTTAAGTAGTAACTCTAATAAGCCAAGATCATAATTCGAATACAAATCCATTCAAATTCAATTCGTCAACTTGAAACTCATAATCAAGCCATCAAAATCAATTTCGAGATTCACAAGATGTCAGAAAATCGTTAATCTTGATCAGATGGGAGCGGTGTTTGATTCAAGATAGGATAAGATAATTTAACATGTCATTTAGAATCGAAAGAGAATGATCAGATTCATCGAGGAACGGAGAGAGGATGAAAAACTTTATAGAAAAATCCATTCAAACAAGTTTATTCTTAGGGACAATTTAACATACCTAATTCCCTTCTAATGAATTCAAATTGGTCTTCATTCAAAGCTTTTGTAAATATATCTGCTAATTGATGCTTTGTGTCAATGAATTCTAGAACAACATCATTGTTAAGGATATGATCGTGTATGAAATGATGCCTAACGTCGATGTGCTTAGTTCTAGAGTGCTGAATTGGATTTTTAGTAAGACATATGGCACTAGTATTATCACATTTTATGGGAATGTTTTTAAAGTGAATTCCATGGTCTTCTAATGTATTTTTTCAGCCAAACAACTTGTGCACAACATGCACTTGCAGCAATGTATTCGGCTTCCGCCGTAGATAGTGTAACTGAATTTTGTTTCTTGGAAGTCGAAGAAACAAGTGCATGTCCTAAAAATTGGCATGTTCCGTATGTACTTTTTCAATCTATCCTGCATCCGCCAAAATTGGCATCTGCATAAGCTATTAAATCGAATTTTTCAGATTTTGGATACCACAGTCCTAGATTTGGAGTTCCTTTAAGATACCTAAATATTCTTTTAACACTTTTAAGATGAGATAATTTAGGATTTGATTGAAACCTAGCGCAAAGTCCTACACTAAACATAATATTGATTTGGCATATAAAAACTAAGTACATTGGGCTGGCGGTGCCACCGCCTAGCTCTCGGGTGCTGGGCGGTGCCACTGCTTGGCTCTCGGGTGCTAGGCGGTGCCACCGCCTACACTATTTCAGCTCACTGGTTGGGCTCCAAAATTTGCCCAAACCAGTCCGAACTAGAGCCCAATTGGCCCCTACTTGGTTTATAGGATTAACACCTAATCCTAACCCTAAGTAACGTGCTAACTACGAATTTAAAGACATTTTCTAAGCTATTGCAAAGTCCGTAAGTCAAGACTTCTTCCGGCGAGAATCCAGTGAACTTCCGACGATTTTCCGATAAAGTCTCAGAAACCATTCTGCGGACTCCCGACTGTTAGGATCGGAGCGGTACTAAGAGGAGGGGGGTGAATTAGTGCAACAGTAAAGTGCGATAAACTTTTGACGATTTAAACACTTTCGGAAACTTCATACGATAAAAGTAACGTTTTCGTTTGAAACTATTTCGATTGCGTTTTAACTTGAAGGGATAAGTAAGACGGAGACAAAGAAGTAGAGCATTAAAGTGCAAATGGTTTGCAGTAATATAAATGACAATAAGTAAATGCAAACCAGAGATCACGCCGATTTTTCAGAGGTTCGGTCAAATTACCTACATCCACTTGCGAGGCCCCTCTTCGACGAGGCTCCCACCTTCCACTAGCAAATCTCTTGAAGGGGAAGGGTAAATACCCCTCTTACAACTTTTTACAAGTGGTTCAATCTCTTACAGATTTTCAGCAAGAAAGAAGGAGGTGAACACTAGCAAATTGAAAACAAGACTAGCTAAGACTTTTCTATGGTCTTTCTCTCAAACAATTGCTTCTCAAAAAGTTGTTTTCTCTACTGAGATTTAAGGGGTATTTATAGGCCTCAAGAGGATTCAAATTTGGGCTCCAAAATTTGAATTCTCTTTGGGTTCCCGATGTTGGCGGTGCCACCGCCTGTCAGTGGTGGTGCCACCGCCTGTCAGGTGCTGGGCGGTGCAACCACCTAGTCTAGTGGTGCCACCGCTAGACCCTTTGGTTCACTGGTTGGGCTTAAAATTTAGCCCAAACCATATCTAATTTTGGCCCAGTTGGCCCCTAACCAGGATATAGGATTATCTCTTAATCCTAATCCTAATTACAAGTGAACTACATAACTAAAAACATCCTAAGCAAGTTTTCAACCGTGAACGTCGAGTCTTGTTCTGGCGAGCTTTCCGACGAACTTCTTCCGACAGACTCCCAGCAAGCTCCTGAACTTGTGATGACTTTAACGAGTAGCCGAGCTTTCTCGGTGATCTCCGTGAACCTCCGACGATCTCTTTGGCAAACTTCCGAAAATTCTGACAGGTTCTCGATTTCTTCTCAGTTGTTTTCGGCAGCATCTCCGACGATTATTCGGGCTCTTAAACATCCATCGAACTTGACTCCGGTATTCTTGCTTTGTGTTTTCTGGTTATCGTAGTTAATCCTGCACACTTAACTCAATAATATGGATTAGATCAATTAACCCATCAATTGATTTTATCATCAAAATCCGAGATTCAACACAGGCAAGCTCCTAGACTTCACGATTTGATCTTGACGAGTTCCAACGAGCTTCTTCGGTAAGCTCCGATCTTTCTCGGCGAGCTCCGCGAACTTCCAACGAACCTTACGGCGAGCTTCCGAAAAACCCTTCGGCAAGCTCCCTACTCATTCTCGGCTAGTTCCGGTAGCATTCCCAACGAACCTTTGGACTTCCGTCGAACTCTCGAACTCGCAATGAATCCTTCGTGCTTGACTCCGACACTTTGTTTTGCTTTATTTCTTCATCGTTATCGTAGTTAATCCTGCACACACAAGCTAAAACTCTACTCCGATCTAGACAATTATTACAACGCGAATTGACATTCTATTGCCCGGCATGTCATTGGTTGGTGTTTCAACCGATTCTTTAGTGCATCGTCCTTTCTTGCGGCTTGTTGCCCAATCGTCGGTTGACCTCCGCAACCCCGATATCCTTGGCGCCATTCCGCTCTCCTTGGCCCGATGCCCGACGTCCGAAGCGTTCTGCCATCCAATATCCTGACGTGATCTCCTTCGGCGCAACGTCAATTCCTCCTGCGTTAACTGTCTAATCCTGATCGAGCAGACCTGCATCACTCAAAATGCAGTTTAAATTATAAACACATATCAAGTGGTTTCATCATCAAAATACGAGATTCAACAGGTTGGGCTCCTAATTTGGCCCAAACCAGTTTGTATTAGGGCCTAGTTGGCCCCTTACTAGGTTATAGGATTAACCCTTAATCCTAACCCTAATTACATGCAAACTACAAAATTAAGACATAGCCCGGCTATGTCGAGTTTCCTTCCGGTGAGCTTTTTGACGAACTTCGGTAGACTTCCGATACACCCTCGGATTTCTTCCGGCGGACTCCCAGCAAGCTCCTGGTCTTGTGGCGAGTTCAGCGAGTCTTTGGCAAGTAGCTGAACCTTCTTGGTGATCTCCGCGAACCTCTGATGATCTCTTTGGCAGACTTCTGAAAACTTCGACAAGTCCCCGATTTCTTCTCGGTTGGTTCTGGCAGCACTTCCGACGAATCTTTGGACTCTCGGCGGACTCTCGAACACCCATCGAACTTGACTCCGGTAGACTTTGTTTCATTTCTTCAATCTATCGTAGTTAATCCTGCATGCTTATCTCAATAATATGGTTTAGATCTATTAACCCATCAATTGGTTTTATCATAAAAATCTGAGATTCAATAATCTCCCCATTTTTTATGATGACAATCAATTGATGACGGAGTTAAACATAACTCCCCCTATCTAAATGCCATATAATGAGAAGATAAAAACACTTGAATTCAATCTCTTTGAATTTAAGCCTAAACTGATAAGTTCTATCCGTTGAACTTATCGTTATTTTCAATAAGCATAAGCAAATACAAAACTTCATATTTCTTATAATTTCAAGCTATAAAAGTTATTTTCAAGTCGAATGATAAAAGACAATTATCATTTCGACAAGAGATATGAACTATCAACATAAATCTCATGATATAAATGTAAGCCATGATTTCATATGATCATGAGATGAAATGACAACCAATCTAAAAATTTTCATATTGTGATATTCTCAAAAAGTTTTGCGATGCATATAAGACATTTTTGTGATGCATATAAGACATTTGCATTACACAACATATTAGCTTTTGCAATTCATATAAGTCATGCTATAACATTTCGATGCATATAAGACATTTGCATTACACAAGCTTTTGCAATTCATATAAGTCATGCTATCGCATTGGCACAAGTTATCAATCTTTTGCTCATTCTTCTCCCCCTTTGTCATCAACAAAAAGGAGATGAGACTTTAAGCGTATAATTTATGATCATGAAAAGGAGTTCAGCATAAAGATCGATCATTCAACATTCATTATATTATACAAAATTCATCTTATAACAACAAAGTTCAGCATTCGTCCAAAATTCATATTATTAGAAAGAAAATCAGCATTTATCAAAACTTCATATCATTCGAAAGAAAATCAGCATTCATCCAAACTTCATATCATTTGAAAGAAAATCAGCATTGCTTTCATACAAAAAGAACAAAGATGGCAAAGCTTTAACTTGGCATTAAGAGTAATTATACAAGGATTGCTTGTCAAGGTAACAGAATAAGAAAGCATATCGATTAATCCTTAGGAGGAAATCTATAGTTCTTATACATGGCATCTATCTTTTGATTCATTTGTCACAGTTCCCTCAAAATTTTAACTTGCTGAGATTGAATTTGCTCTTACTGTGATTTGAGTTGCTCTTGTTGTGATTTGATCTGATGCAATTATGCCATAATGAGATCTTCAGAGGATGAAGCAGGAGTAGATTCTGAAGGTGCTACACTAAAGGGACTGGGAGGAGGAGATTCATTTCCCCTAAAAATTGGTGTTTCGGGGTCTTCGATTGATGGGGAAACTAGATCAGTCCTTTTAGGTTGCTTAACCCAAATACTATTACTAAAAGTGCACCTAAGTCTTTTGAGCAGGTTTCTATTGATAGTTGTAAATCGATCAACTTAAATTATTTCTTCATTGGGTGAGACACAAATATTATGGGCAAGTATTGATCGAGTGACTAACCTCCCATATGGTAACATTGTGTCTTTAGCTATTATGTCCTACATATGTTGCCGGATTAAGTATCCAAAATAATTATGTCGGCCGGTCATTATCCAATACATAGTGCTTAGCTCTATTTGACTAATTTCATCATGATAAAATTGTTTGGGAAGTAGTATGCTAGTCATGATGTGATGAAGAAATTTAGAGTTAAAGGGCAATAAGTGCTCGCAACTTTTGGGAATCATGCCTAGGTTTGGATTTGCAAAAATAGTTTCTAAGACTTCGGTGTAGGTTGCTCCTATTGCATTGATATCCCATTTATTTCTAAAATAACAGCCCATGTCCTTTTCGGTAATTCTAAATAATTCGCATATAGTGCTATCAAAGATTTTAATTTATGTTCCTAAGAGGTAGGTAGTTAAGCTATAATTGTCCACACATAAGTTTGAGTAAAAGAACCTAACTAGCCTAGGATAAATTGGTTCATTGATTTGTAGGATAGGTAAGGCATCTAAATCTGCAAACCATCTAATGGGTTCTAGGTTTCTAAGTTTATCTAGATCAACATGTTTGCCCTTATCTATAATTCTTATTTCGAAATTAGGAAACCTAAGAGCTACTTCATTAGATCTAAAAAGGTTTTGGTCATAGGAATCTCCTTCCACCCTCTTCCCTTTTATTCTTGTTGATCTCTTAGGAGCCATGTCTAAACAAGATGATAAATCAAGGAAAAAAACTGTGAAGAGTAGGCAAAATAATGAGAGGAAGAAGGAAAGATTTCAGATTTTACCTTATGGAGAATTCCTTAGAAGATAGAGAGCTTGATCAAATAAGAATCCCTCTCTTAGGCTTCTAAAGGTTAGAATGAGAGTGAGAGAGGTTTAGAGAGGTTTGTAGGAGTACTAGGGAGAGTTCTTATGGGTTGGGGGCGGTTCCACTACCGGCCCTAACTCTTCCACTTATATGTGGATTCTCGGGCGATGCCACCGCCAATCCGAGCGGTGCCACCACTTGGGGACCGAGTGCCCAAGCGGTGCTATCGCCAATTCTGGCGGTGCCACTGCTGGCGTGCCAAAAATTTTCTTTGCCTCCCCCTTTTTTTTGTTTTCAGAGGTGTTTGATTTAAGATAGGATAGGATCTTGGATTGTTCTTTAAGATGTCATTTAGAATCGAAAAAGAAGGAAGAAGTCAAATCCATGAAAACCGGAAAGAGGAAAGAAAAAAAACCTTCAGAAAATACATACAATCAAGTTTATTCACAAGGACAATTTAACATGCTTAGTTCCCTTCTAATAAATTCAAATTGGTCTTCATTTAAGGCTTTTGTAAAAATGTCTGCTAATTAATTTTTTGTGTCAATAAACTCTAGAATGATTTTATTGTTAAGGACATAGTCGCATATGAAATGATGCCTAATGTCGATATGCTTAGTTCTAAAGTGTTGAATTAGATTTTTGGTAAGACAAATAACACTTGTATTATCACATTTTATGGGAATGTTCTTCAAGTAAATTCCATAGTCTTCCAATGTATTCTTCATCCAAGCAACTTGTGCACAGCATGCACTTGCAGCAATGTATTCGGCTTCCCCCGTAGATAGTGTAACTGAATTTTGTTTCTTGAAAGTCCAAGAAACAAGTGCATGTCCTAAAAATTAGCATGTTCCGAATGTGCTTTTTCTATCTATCCTGCATCCACCAAAATCGACATCTACATAAGCTATTAAATCGAATATCGGATTTCGGATACCACAATCCTAAATTAGGAGTTCCTTTAATATATCTAAAAACTCTTTTAACAATTTTAAGATGAGATAATTTAAGATTAGATTAAAACCTAGCACAAAGTCCTATACTAAACATGATATCTGGTTTAGTCGCGGTGAGGTAAAGTAGACTACCTATCATTCCCCTATACATTTTTTTATCAAAGTTTTCACAATTTTCATCCATATCTAACTTAGTGGAAGTACTCATAGGAGTGTTTATCACTTTTGAACCATCCTTGTTAAATCATTTTAACAATTCTAATGTATATTTAGATTGATTAAGAAATATACCATCACTAAGTTATTTAATTTGTAATACTAAAAAAAAGATTAATTCACCCATTAGGCTCATTTCAAATTCATGATTCATACATTTAGCAAATGATTCACATAGTGATTCATCCGAAGAACCAAAAATAATATCGACAAGAAAATTTTGAACAATAAGAAAATTATTTTTAAAATGTTTGATAAACAATGTAGTATCAACCGTACCTTTTATAAAATTATTTAAAAAAAGAAAGGAACTAAGCCTTTCATACCAAGCTCTAGGAGCTTGTTTTAAGCCATAGAAAGTCTTAGTCAATTTAAATACATGATTAGGAAGAAGAGAATTTTCAAATCCGGGAGGTTGTTCAACATACACTTCTTCAAAAATAAAACAATTCAAGAAAGTATTTTTGACATCCATTTGAAATAGCTTAAAATATTTACTACTAGTATAGGCAAGAAGCATCCTAATGACTTCTAATATTGCCATAGGAATAAGCTTGTTTGAAACCTTCTTCTTGGTTGAAACCTTTGGCCACTAGTCTAGCCTTGTTTCTAACCACGATACCGCATTCATCTTGCTTGTTTCTAAAGACCCAATTAGTACCAATGACTAAATGGTTACTAGGTCTAGGAATAAGCTTCCATACCTCATTCCTCTCAAATTGGTTCAATTCCTCTTGCATTACAATAATCCATGAATCATCTTTCAAGGCTTCGTCAATGCATTTAGGTTTAATTTGTGAAAGGAATGTGGTGTTAGCATAAAAATTCTTGAAAGAAGAACGAGTTTGAACCCCTTTTGATGTATCTCTTATAATTTTCTTCTTTGGATGAGCATCTACATACTTCCATTCCTTGGGTAAGGAAATTTCGGAAAAAGATATATCCAGGTTGCTATTTTGAGGAGGGGGTTCATTTAAATTCAAATTATCAAAACCAAGATCATTATCAAAATTATTTTTCTTTAACTCAAAATTTTCATTAAAAATTACATGAATAGACTCCTCTATAACTAAGGTTCTTTTGTTAAAAATACGAAAAGCCTTAGAAATGGAAGAGTAACCAAGAAAGATACCTTCATCGGATTTAGCATCAAATTTTCCTAAAGCATCCTTTTTATTCAAAATAAAGCATTTGCAACCGAAAACTTTAAAATAAGAAACATTTGATTTTTTGTTATTCCATAATTTATATGGAGTTTTTGATAGAGATGGTCTTATTAGAACCCTATTTATGACATAGCAAGCCGTATTAACGGCTTCGGCCCAAAAATACTTAGGTAGACTATGTTCATTTAATATGGTTATTGCCATTTCTTGTAAATTTATATTTTTTCTTTCAACTACCCCATTTTGTTGAGGATTTCTCAGAGTGAAGAAGTTATGATTATATCCATTGGATTCACAAAAACTTTGGAAGTCACGGTTTTGAAATTCGCCACCGTGATCACTCCGAATTGATGAAATCATGAAGCCTTTTTTGTTTTGAGTAAGTTTACAAAATTTAGAGAAATATTTGAGATAATCACTTTTGTGAACCAAAAAATAGGTCCAAGTGTATCTACTATAGTCATTGATAATTACGAAGGTATATTTGCTTCCTCCTAGACTCATTGTGTCAATTGTGTTGAATCTCGGATTTTGATGATGAAGTCAATTGTCATTTGTTGTCTAATCTATGTGTTGAGATAAGTGTGCAGGATTAACTACGATGAAAGTTAGACAAGCAGCAGGAGTTGCGTCGGAGTCAAGTTCATGATCACGTTGGGAGTTCGAGAGTTCGACGGAAGTTCGGACGGTCGTCGGAGGTTCTGCGAGAACAGATCCGAGAAGTCCAGAAGCTTGCCAAGCGAAGCTCGTCGGAACTTGCCAAGTGGATCGTCGCAAAGTCCAGGAGTTTGCCGGAAGTCCGCAGGAGCATCACCGAGGATTCATCGGATGATCGACGGAAGTTCGCCGAAAACTTGCCGGAAGAAGCGATTGACGCACCGAAGCAAAGCTGTAGAAATTGTCTTAGATTTAATCATAGTTAGCACGTTGATTAAGTTCGAAAATGGGAGGTGATCCCATTGGCTTAATCTTGGGGCAATTGGGCCCCTGAAAGATTGAAATTGGGCCGAATGGAGCTAACCATTCGGACCCTGATTGCACCAGGAGGTGCAACCGCCCAGGCCAGGAGGTGGCACCGCCTGGGCTAAGCCTCCCAGCGAGACTGGGCGGTGCAACCTCCCCAGCCAGGAGGTAGCACCGCCTGAGCTCAGTCTTCGAGCAAGACTGGGCGGTGCAACCTCCCTGACAGAGAGGTAGCACCGCCTGAGCTCAGTCTTCGAGCAAGACTGGGCGGTGCAACCTCCCTGACAGAGAGGTAGCACCGCCTGGGCTCAGTCTTCGAGCTCTGCCAGGCGGTGCAACCTCTCCAGTCAAGAGGTGCAACCACCTGATCCCGGAATTCCGGGATTTGATCGTTTTGAGCTCCAAATTTGAATTGGGTTGGGGCCTATAAATACCCCACCCATTCAGCACTGAAGAGATACAGACCTACACTGAAATCTTGATCTTTTCTGTGATTCTAAGAGCTCAAAAGTGTTGTAAAGCCTTTAAGTCTCCTCCTTTTGTTCTTCAAGTTTTGAGTTGTAAAGTGAGGAGAGAAAGGTCTGTAAAGGTTGTCTCCTGAGCCTGTCAAAAGGAGAGAAACTGTAAAAGGGCAGTTGGCCTTCGCCTATTGAAGGAAGGCCTCTAGTTGACGTCGGTGACCTCGTCGGTGGAGGAAGCCAAAAGTGGAGTAGGTCAAGACTGACCGAACCACTCTAAATCTCTGGTTTGCGTTTATTTTGAGCACTTTATCATTACTGCAAACCTCCTTCATAACTACTGCTCTCTGCGCTTTTACGAACAAGTTCTAACTGCTGTTCTTTCCGAATCTGCATTCAGACGTAAATCGATGTTTTCGTACATTACAGTTTACGTTTACGTTTTGATTCTGCAAAACTGCTCTCTGCGCTTTTACGAACAAGTTCTAACTGCTGTTCTCTCCGAATCTGCATTCAGACGTAAATCGGTGTTTTCGTACATTACAGTTTACGTTTACGTTTTGATTCTGCAAAACTGTCTTCTGCGCTTTTACGAACGAGTTTCTAAGTTCAGATCCCTTTAAAACTGCGTCTAGACGTAAAATTGCGTTTAGACGTAAAACTGCCTAAACTGAGTTTAGACGTAAATCTGCGTTTAGACGTAAATCTACGTTTAGACGTAAATCTATGTTTAGACGTAAAACTGCGTTTAGACGCAAACTACGTTTAAAACGTAAAACTGCGTTTTAGACGTAAACTGAGTTTAGACGTAAATCTGCGTTTAGACATAAATCTGTGTTTAGACGTAAATCTGCGTTTAGACGTAAAACTACGTTTAGACGCAAACTGCATTTAAACGTAAATTGTGTTTAGACGTAAACTGCATTGAATCTTAAGTAATCTTAAAATCGGCTTTTACATCGAAATCGTTTTTATCGAACGAACGCAGCTTTCATTTTTTAATCGCTGAAAGATTTCCGCTGCACTAATTCACCCCCTCTTAGTGCTCTCGATCCTAACAAATTGGTCCAAATAAATCCAAATAGATCAATTGTTATGGTCTAGTGGTGCTAATTTGATTTTTTGGTTTGAAACTAGTTTTTATTTGTTTACCTAGTTGACACACATCACATACTTTGTTCTTAACAAACTTCATATTGGGAATCTCTCGTACTAAATCTCTAGATGAGATCTTAGCTATTAGTTTTATACTTGCATGGCCTAATCTCCTATGCCAAGGCCAAGCATCATCATTTAAAGCGAAGAAGCACATTTCATTACTCAGTTCATCAAGGTCGATAGTGTAGACATTATTTTGTTTTAAAGCAATCATTGACATGTTATTGTTTGGTTTTTCAATAATGCACACATTAGATTCAAATCTAACGATGTAACCTTTATCGTATAATTGACTAATACTTAAGAGATTGTGTTTTAATCCATCAACTAGCTATACATCATCAATTGAAAATTTTAATTTGTTACCTATGGTTCCCTTGCCAATGATTTTGCCTTTGTTGTTGTCTCCGAAGGTGACGTACCCTTCTTCTTTGCTAGTGAGCATAGAGAAATGAGATGGATCTCTAGTCATATGTCTTGAGCATCCACTATCAAGATACCATCTCTTGCTCCTAGCTTGTGGGTTTGTCTACAAAAGAGGATGGTTTTTAGCTACCCATTTGATTTTGGGTGCCTCAAAAATTGATCTACCAATTTTATTATTCATCATTGAACTATTTATAGTTCCTTTAGGAACCCATATCAACTTATGTGGATTAATTTTCCTAAATGGACATTTGTAAGCAACATGTCCAGATTTACAACAAAAGTTGCATTTCAAACGAGGTGAAACATGTAATGTGGGTCCTTTAATGAAAGTGGTAGGATGTTGGTGAGATCCTCTCACAAAACCAATTCCACTTCTATTTGCGACGTGACCCTTGTTTGCAAGGATCATGTCTAATCCCTTACTACCGACCTTAAACTTGTTTAAGGTCTCTTTAAGTAGCAAATTTTTATTTTTTATTGCTTCTAAGTATTCACACATAGAGCATGGAGGAGTTTGAAGACTATCAAGCTTATTTTGTAGTAAGACATGCTCTTTCCTTAATAGATTAAACTTCTTACTAATAGTTCTACACTCATCAAATAATTAATGAAAAGTGATAGAGAGTTCATCGAAAGATAAATCTTCATTAATTAAATCACATACCTCTTCTCCTAAAGCCATTAGCGCATAGTTTGCCTCCTCTTTGTTGCTAGCTTTTTCACTTTCGGAATCACTTGAATCATCCCAAGTTGCTTTTAAAGCTTTCTTCTTCTTCGGTTGCTTCTTCCTGGCTTGGGGGCATTCATTTTTGAAGTGCCCTGGCTTCTTGCATTTGTAGTATATTACTTGGTCCTTTTTATATTCAAGTTTATTTTTAGTGTTATTTTTAAATTTATTCTTTCTTATAAATTTTTAAAATTTTTGAGTTAAAAGTGCAATGTCATCGTCATTATCCTCATCACTTGATGTTCCTTTCGTGTGGTTTTCTTATGATGTAAGCGTCATATCCTTCCTGTTCTTTGGAAGGGGGTTCTCGAGGTTTTCTTGAGTATGACACGTCATTTCGTAAGTCATTAGAGACCTAATAAGTTCTTCAAGAGGAAATGTTTTAAGGTCCTTGGCCTCTTGAATGATCGTAACTTTTGGATCCCAACTCTTTGGAAGGGATCTTAAAATTTTAGTTACTAATTCAAAGTTAGAAAAACTTTTACCAAAAGCTTTGAGTCCATTGATGACATCCGTAAAACGGGTGTACATGTCTCCGATGGACTCACTTGGTTTCATTCGAAAAAGTTCATAAGAGTGCACAAGAATATTGATTTTGGATTCTTTCACTCGGCTAGTGCCTTCATGAGTGACCTCAAGAGTTCTCCAAATATCAAAAGCCGAATCACAAGAAACGCGATTAAATTCATTCTTGTCCAATGCATAAAATAAGGCATTCATAGCCTTTGCGTTTAAAGCAAAAAACCTTCTTCTCCAATTCATCCCATTCGCTCATTAGAAGAGAAGATTTTTTAAATCCATTTTCAACAATAGTCCAAAGCTCGAAATCCATGGAAATAAGGAAGATCCTCATTCAAGTTTTCCAATACGTGTAATCCGACCCATTAAACATAGGCGGACGTGTAATGGAATGACCCTCATACAAGCCGGAGTAAGCTATCTTTCTTGGGTATTAAACCAAATATAAGAGTGAGCCTTGCTCTGATACCAATTGTTAGGATCGGAGTGGCACTAAGAGGGGGGAGGGGGTGAATTAGTACAGTGGATTAAAACTCATAAGTTTGAAAATGATTTCGTAAATGCATAGAGATTTCGATTCGACAAAGAATGACTTGGTAAAAGCAGCTCGAGTAAAGTAAGGAGATGAAAACCAAAAGCTTGCCGCTATGTAAATAAAGGTTTCAGAAAGGTAAACACACACATTCAAGGAACACACCAATTTAAAGTGGTTCAGTCAAATGACCTACATCTACTTGCGAAGCCTTCTTCGATGAAGCTCCCAACTTCCACTAGCAAATCACTTTGAAGGAGAAGGACAAATACCCCTCTTACAACTTTTTACAAGTGGTTCACACTCTTACAGATTTTTCAAAGAGAAAGAGGGAGGTGAATACTTAAGCTATTGAAAACAAGACTTGCTAAAGACTTTGCTAAGGCTTTTTCTCAATCTCTAATATCTCAAAAGGTGTCTTCTCTACTAAGAATTGAGGGGTATTTATAGGCCCCAAGAGGATTCAAATTTGGGCTTCAAATTTGAATTGCTTTTGGGTTACCGGTGCTGGCGGTGCCACCGCCTGTCAGTGTCTGACACTGACAGTGTACTAGTTGTGCCACCGCTAGAACTCTCGGGTTCTGGGCAGTGCCACCACCCAATCCAGCCAAGTGCTGGGCGGTGCCATTGTCCAGTCCGATAGTACCACTGCTCGGCCTTTCGGGTTCTGGGCGGTGCCACCACTTGACCTTACGGGTCACTGGTTAGGCTCCTAATTTGGCCCAAACCAATCTGTATTAGGGCCCAGTTAGCCCTTTACCAGTTATAGGATTAACCCTTAATCCTAACCCTAATTATATGCAAACTACGAAATTAAGACAGTCCGGCAACGTCAAGTTTCCTTCCGGTGAGCTTTTCGGCGAACTTCCGGCAGACTTCCGATACACCCTCAGATTTCTTCCGGCGGACTCCCAGTAGGCTCCTGGTCTTGTGGCGAGTTCATCGAGTCTTTGGTAAGTAGTCGAACCTTCTCGGTGATCTCCGCGAATCTCCGACGATCTCTCCGGTGGACTTCCAAAAACTTTGACAAGTCCCCGATTTCTTCTCGATTGGTTCCGATAGCACTTCCGATGAATCTTCGGACTCTCGACGGACTCTCGAACACCCAGAACTTGACTCTAGTAGACTTTGCTTTACATCTTCAATCTATCATAGTTAATCCTGCACACTTATCTCAATAATATGAATTAGATCAATTAACCCATCAATTGATTTCATCATCAAAATTTGAGATTCAGCAAGTTTAAGTTCATGTTCACCATCACTTAAGCTTATGCTCGAGTGGTCTTCAAATGTTCTAAGTTCAAAATCCTTCCTATTCTTTGGAAGGTGGTTCTCAAGTTCTTTCCATACATTGCACGTCATTTCATAGGTCATCAAGAACTCTATTAATTCTTCGATTGGAAATTGGTTCAAGTTTTTGATTCTTGAATAGCCATTATTTTTTAATCCCAACTCTTATTAAGAGAATTCAAAATCTTGTTTATAAGTTCAAAATCCAAAAAACATCTACCAAGTGCTTTTAAACTATTGATGACATTCGTAAAACGGGTGTATATGTCTTCAATAGTTTCGCTTGGTTTCATTCGAAAAAGTTCAAAATCATACATTAAAAAGTTGATTTTTGAATCTTTTAATCTACTTGTGCCTTCATGAGTAGTTTCAAGAATATGCCAAATGTCGAATGCTGTTTCGCAAGTAGAAACTCGATTAAACTCGTTTTTGTCTAAAGCACAAAATAAGGCATTTATAGCCTTTGCATTTAGAGAAAAGCCTTCTTCTCCAAATCATTCCAATGGTTCATTAGAAAAGAAGACCTTTGAAAACCAGATTCGACTATGTGCCATAAATCGAGATTCAATAAAAGCAAAAAACTCTCATTCGAGTTTTCCAATAAGTGTAGTCCGTCCTATTGAAAAATGGAGGACGAATGAGAGAGTGACCCTCTTGAAAGCCGAAAAGAGTCATTTTTCTTGGGTGTTAAACCAACTGAGAAATTACGAGGCTCTGATACCAATTGTTAGGATCAAGGGTCGGCACTAAGAGGGGGGTGAATTAGTGCATTAGTAAAATAATGTCGGTTTAAACAACTTCGTACGATAAAAACCGTTTCCGATGAAAGACCATTTCGTAAAGGTAATACTTTGAAAGCGTACATAAACATAATGAAGGTAGTAAGCTCTTAAAGAGGTTTGTAGTATGTAAATGGCAGGAAGTAAATGCAAACCAGAGTTTTAGAGTGGTTTGGTCAACGTGACCTACATCCACTTTCGGGTTCCACCTCCGACGAGATCACCGGCATCCACTAGAGGCCTTGCTTCAATAGGTGAAGGCCAATCACCTTTTATACCCCTCTTCTACTTTTCATGGGTTTAGGAGACAACCCTTACAAGCACTCACACACCTCTTACAGAATTCTAAACTTAGAGTGGAGGAGAGAATTTCTAAACAGATTACAGCAGCATTTTCTCAGGGATGAGAGGGGTATTTATAGGCTACAAGTTGATTCAAACTTGGAGCCTAAAACTGGCGGTGGCGCCTAAAACTTTCCCATCCCGGGTTCCCCGGGCACTGGCGGTGGAGCCTAAAACTTTCCCATCCCGGGTTCCTCGGGCACGGGCGGTGGAGCCTAAAACTTTTCTATCCCGGGTTCCCCAGGCACGGGCGGTACTACCACCTGCGTTGGGCGATACCACCATATAGTATTAGTCTGACTAACACTACCCTTGGCGGTACCACCGCTTGGGGGGCAGTGTTGGGCGGTACCATTGCCTAAACTGGAGGTACCATCGCCTAACATAGCCTCGAAGACTGTGCCATGATAGTGAGACTGTTGGGAAATTATGGGGGCGACATCACATGCGCAGCGGAAGAACAAGAAAACAAAATCCCCGATTCCCAAAGAGATGTTCGTCGTCGTACGAAGATTGGTGCGCAAAATCCGTGAAACTTAAAACTGCGTATAAAGTAGGTTGTGTTACCTAGGGAGATCGTATATCCCTATTTCCTTGCAGATCCTTAGGAGAGGGTGAAGGAGGTCAAGCGTCCTCCTCTCTAGCGGTGATCCACACAGTAGGGTTGCGATGACGCTCCTCAAGACTCCAGGCCTGCTCTGAGGTGGAGAGGAAGAGGAGAATAGGAAAGGCAAGCAAAGGCTCTAGCCTATGAGGCTCTGAATCCCTCCTATTTATAGAGGTCCCCTGTCAAACCCTAATGGGTCCTCCCCTAGTGGGTATTGGATCTGCATCCAATAAGACAAGGGCTCCGTCGGATATCTCATATCCGAACCTCTACTCATCGCAATCCCTACCATATGTGTGTGACCCTCTAGGCCCATTATCGAGCTGGTCGTGAGTCATACCTGTCAGAACTCCTTCTAACTCAATGAATTATTATCTCTGTAATAATTCACTCGACTCATCGACTACGGACGTACTAGGCCACTACGCCGTAGTCCCCAAACGATACAAGGGAATCCAATCCATTGGACCTGTCTGTCCTCAGTTACCGTGTACCTATAGTCCCTCATCCATCTAATATCCCAGAGATAGTATATTGAGCATGGTGCTGTCAGACCTATACGGTTTCTACTCGAGTCTCGCTCTAATCGGATTCTCCCGGAGAACTCTTTCTCTCTCAACCCGAATGACCCTGGCTAGGGATTTGTCTGAGCAAGAACACATGGGATATTCCTCTCATGACGCTGAGAGTGGATGATCCTCTATCGACACTCAATAGCCCTCGTAAGGTCGACTACCACTCCTAATGACCAGCTGTACTAGATTTGGGACAGCCAAACCTATAATTCTGGTATCAAAGAGTGGAGCACTCATACAGGACATCCTTGGTGTCTCAAGTCTAAGGACCAGATACACCACTAGGACTACGGAATCGCTGTCTGACAATAAGGCAACATCAACCATCCAGCATTCCGTAAGCAGATCAATCAGTGAACTCATTCTCCAATGAGCACCTGTACTGTATCCCTAGTGTCCCTACACGAGCAGCTATGAGACCAGCTACATCCATCATATAGACGGGTATACAGCACACCAGTCTATCTGGTTATCACGATGTCCCTCTCGAGTAACCTATGACCGGGATCATTTAGGATATGTGTTTAAAGGTGAATCGATCTCATTATCGTGATCTCATCACGATCCGATTCCCATTGCACAAATCCAAGGACATCACAATATATGTATGCATTTATGCAATAGTTATAAAGTGATATATGCCAAAATATAATAAGCAAAAAGATTCTGTATCAAGTCACACGTGCCATCACTCACGTGATTGGCTTGCTGGGCACCTATGACTAGCAGAGACTTCTTGGGGCATTATTTATGCCTCGTATTGGGCCCAACATAGTCCTTACATGGGCCTAGCTGGCCCCTAATTGGGTTGGCCCAAATCCAAGCCCAATTACGTGCTAACTATGAAATCTAAGACATAATCTAAGCTAAACAAGTCCGTAAGTCTATTCTTCCGGTGAGCTTTCGGCGATCTTCCAACGAACCTTCGACGATCTCTCGGCAATGTTCCGGCGGTCTCCTAGCAAGCTCCTTGACTTCACGACGATCTTCTTGGCGAGTTCCGATGAGCTTCTTTAGCAAGCTCCGAAACTTCTCGGCTGGTTCCGACAAAACTTCTAACGAACGTTCGGACTTCCGACGAACTCTCAAACTCCCAACGAAGTCGCATCCTTAACTCTAGGACTTCATTTTGCTTCATGCCTTGCTATCGTACTTAATCCTGCACATGTAAAATATACTTCGATCTAGACAATTAATACTAAGCATTAATTAAGTTGTTCGGCATGTCATTGGTCCCTTGACCCTTCGTTCGATTCTTCGGCACATTGTCCTCCCTTGCGGCCTATTACCCAATCGGCCAGTTGACTCTACAACTCTAATATCCTTGGCGCAATATCTGCTCTTTTTGGCCCAATGCCCGAATCCACGGCCTGAAGCCTACTGTCGATACGTCGACCGTTCCTCCGGCCCGACGTCCAATCTTCTAACATGTTTTCCTCTAGCACAACATGATTTTTCCTGCTTTAATTGTATCATCCTAATCGAAGTATCTTGCATCACTCAAAATACTTTTTTTGGTAAGTAAAAGTAAATTGATTATGTGTAAAGTTTCTACAACTAGCTTTATCTATACAAGTCATAGACAAAGCCAAGTAACTCACAGAGTGCGAATGCGATAGTTATGACTACACATGCTGTAGACTATAACTACCTGTGGGTACATTATTTGGCATCATTCCCAAGATCTTTAGCTAATAGCAAAATTAAATTTGATAAAAATATCTTTTTCTCTTCGAGTGAAGTGCTCGGTTTTGAGATCATGCTCCATACAGGATCTTGAGTCTCTAATAATCTCTTTCAAGAGTTGAGCATTGTTTGTGTGTTGACATTCAAAGATTCTATTACATCTCTCCTTCCACATCCACCAAATAGCGCATCTGAAAGTAACCTTTGCCAGTTGTGTAAGAGGCCCCTTTCTTGAGAAACATTGCATAAGGTCGCCTAGTTCTTGGTGCAAGTTTGGTTGCGGCAGTCTATTGAGTTCAAATCGCTGGAGAATCTCTTTCCATATCCATTTTATATAATCACAAGCAAAATAGAGGTGGTCAACAGTTTCTTCTTGTTGCAAACAAAGGGAGCATCGGTTAACATGATAGATACCTCTTCTTTTCATATTGTCTATTGTAGGTAGTTTATTGAGAAGGGCCTGCCATGTACATAAGGAGTGTCTTTGTGATCCCGGTCGATCCCATGTCCAACTGCTTGGGACCCACTTGTTATTTCTTTGCCTAATTTGATTCCATGCGGATGTGGCACTAAATTTGCCATTGTCATGAGGCCAAATAAGTGTATCTAAAGAGTTGTTCCTGATTGGAATAGCTATGATAGTCGGCCAAAGTGATAACATTTCGGGAGAAATAGGATTAGGGAGACACCAAGTACCGTTAGCAATGAACTCGGAAACCTTCCAATCTTTGGGAGCCCCAAGATCTTTTCGTATTCTGTCGCTATATAATTGAAATATACTCTTCCCATTCACCCAAGGATCGTACCACATATTAGTACTAGTTCCAGAAGAGATTGCATATGAAATGTATTTGATTAGCCAATTCTTTGCATCACTCAAAATACAGATTAAAACATAAGCACATATTGATTTGTTTCATCATCAAAATCTGAGATTCAATAAATTCTGGGAATTTGATCTTCAAGTCGTCATAATTCTCCAAAGTGACATCTTCTGCTAGTAAGTTCGCCCATTATATTAACACTTCAGTAGTGGGTTGTCGTTGTCGAGTTATGATCCATCAATTAATAATGATACTTAGCTAGGTCTGGAGTTCTCCTTGGGTAGTCATATTTGGTAGATCGCTTTTGGCTATCTCGTTTTGTCCCAGCTTGAGCTTTAAACACGACACATGGAAGACTAGATGGATTCGGGAGCTGGCGGGTAAGTCCACTCTATATACCACTACTCTGATGCACTCTAAAATTTAGTAGGGTCCATAGAACCGAGGTGAAAGCTTCATAGATGCTCTGGTCTAGTATTGCTTGTATAGTTGGAGCCATAGGAAGACCCAATCTCCTACTGAAAATTCTTTTTCACCTTTGTGTTAATCATATTGTTGCTTGAGCTTTTCCTTGTGATGTGGGAAGCCCTTCAATGAAGTCCATTGATATATCAGTCCATATTAAGTTCGGGATAGGTAAGGGTTACAATTTTCGGGACATACATTACATTGTGCCACGAATTTAGCAATAATATTTTTCATCCCAACCCAATAAAAATTTTGCTTAATTCTCTTATAGGTGTCCGGCCATAGGTGTGGAATGCATCTCTTGAAGGATGGTCCTTATGTAAGTAGAATTTGGCACAAGCACAATGTGTCCCTTATAATGCAATTCTTTTTAGCCCCAACTATAATGAGTCATGGAGCTTGGTGCTTCCTCCAATTTTTTTTATGATCTTATAGGTCTTCGGATCTTCCTACCATTCCCTCTTAATATCCTCAAGGAAGTCCCTGGTCAGAAGTGAAACGGCCAAAAATTCAGCTTGCTCGGATAGCCACGAAAGTGCATCTACAACAACATTCTATTTCCCCCTTTTGTAAGTTATTTCATAATCATATCAAAGAAGCTTTGTTACCCTTTTTTTTGCTCGGGAGAAGATATCTTCTACTTCAAGAAATATTTTAGGATTTTATGGTCAGTCTTGATTTGAAAGCGTCGCCCAATCAAGTACGGTCTCCATTTAGTCACCGCATGCACAATCACAAGCATCTCCTTGTCGTAAATAGTCATCTTGAGATGGGAAGGAGATATTGCCTTACTAGTATAAGTGAGGGGGCAACCATCTTGCATTAGTATAGCATCAATTCCGATTATGAAGGCATCGACTTCAATAATAAAAGTCTTGACAAAGTCAGGGAGCGCTAGTACGGGCATTTGTTGGGAAATCATGGGGGAGGGAGAGGAGAATAGGAAGGGCAAGCAAAGACTCTAGCCTATGAGGCTGTGAATCCCTCCTATTTATAGAGATCCCGTGTCAAAACCCTAATGGGTCCTTTTCCCTAGTGGGTATTGGATCTGCATCCAATAAGACAAGGGCTCCGTCGGATATCTCATATCCGAACCTCTACTCATCGCAATGCCTACCATATGTGTGTGACCCTCTAGGCCCATTATCGAGCTGGCCGTGAGTCATACCTGTCAGAACTCCTTCTAACTAAGTGAATTATTATCTCTGTAATAATTCACTCGACTCATCGACTACGGAAGTACTAGGCCACTACGCCGTAGTCCCCAGACGATACAGGGGAATCCAATCCATTGGACCTGTCTGTCCTCAGTTACCATGTACCTATAGTCCCTCATCCATCTAATATCCCAGAGATCGTATATCGAGCATGGTGCTGTCAGACCCATACGGTTTCTACTTGAGTCTCGCTCTAATCGGATTCTCCCGGAGAACTCTTTCTCTCTCAACCCAAATGACCCTGGCCAGGGATTTGTCTGAGCAAGAACACATGGGATATTCCTCTCATGATACCGAGAGTGGATGATCCTCTATCGACACTCAATAGCCCTCGTAAGGTCGACTACCACTCCCAATGACCAGCTGTACTAGATCTGGGAACAGCCAAACCTATAAGTCTGGTATCAAAGAGTGGAGCACTCATACAGGACATCCTTGGTGTCTCAAGTCTAAGAACCAGATACACCACTAGGACTACGGAATCGTTGTCTGACAATAAGGCATCATCAACCATCCAGCATTCCGTAAGCGGATCAATCAGTGAACTCATTCTCCAATGAGCACCTGTACTGTATCCCTAGTGTCCCTACACGAGCAGCTATGAGACCAACTGCATCCATCATATGGACGGGTATACAGCACACCAGTCTATCCGGTTATCACGATGTCCCTCTCGAGTAACCCATGACCGGGATTATTTAGGATATGTGTTTAAAGGTGAATCGATCTCATTATTGTGATCTCATCACGATCCGATTCCCATTGCACAAATCCAAGGACATCACAATATATATATGCATTTATGCAATAGTTATAAAGTGATATACGCCAAAATATAATAAGCAAAAAGATTCTGTATCAAGTCACACGTGCCATCACTCACGTGATTGGCTTGCTGGGCACTTATGACTAGCAGCATTGTCATCATTGCGGCTTTAAGTTTGTCGAAGGCGATGGTGGCTTTGTCCAACCATCGAAAAGCATCTTTTTTTAGCAAGGAAGTAAGGGGTGCATTGATCTTTCCATAGTTTTTCATTAACTTGTGGTAATAGCCTGTTAAACCAAGAAAGCCGGGTAGCGATTTTATGTTCCTCGGGGTTGGCCAGTTTTGCATTGCTTCAATTTTGGAGGGGTTCACAGCCACACCTTCCTCTGATATGATATGCCCAAGATATTCCACCTTCTATTAAAGAAAGCTGCACTTCAATTTTTTGACAAAAAGAACATGTTCTCGCAAAATCATTACAACAAGTCGTAAGAGCTAAAAATGACTTTCAAGATACGGGTTGTAAATAAGGATATCATCAAAGAAAACTAGCACAAAGTTACAAAGATAATTTCAGAAAATATCATTTATAAGGCTCTAGAAGGTGAAGAGAGCATTGGTGAGACCAAAGGGTATTACCAAAAATTCGTAGTGGCCGTCGTTATGTGTTCGAAAGACAATTTTCAGTATGTCTTCTTTGCACACTCGTATTTGATGATACCCGGATCGAAGGTCCAGCTTTGTGAAGACTTATGCTCCCTTTAATTCATCAAGCAATTAATCTATTACTGTAATAGGGTATTTATCCTTGATGGTTATGCCATTGAGAGCTCGGTAATCAACGCACATTCGTCATGTCCCGTCCTTCTTTCGTACGAGGAGCACTAGTGAAGAGTAGGAGCCGAAACTTAGCTGAATAACTTCTGTTGAAAGCATCTCTTTTATAATCTTTTCTATTTCATCCTTCTAGAGATGTGGATACCGATATGGCTGAATATTTTTTGGAAGTTTGGCCGGAAGAATCGGTATACAATGATCATACCGACGGGTAGGAGGAAGGTTATGCGGTTCATCAAATATATCTAAAAATTCAGCAAGCAAAGGAAGTAGGTTTAGATCTTCAAATTCTATTGGCTCTCCCTTAGTTTGTAGCTCAAGTTGTACAAAAAATCCACTGCTTGCTTTGTGCCAAACCTTCTCTATTTGATGTGTGCAAATCATCATTACGTCGCCCCCACGTTTCCCGTGCAGCATCACCTATTTCCCCTTACTATAAAATTTCATAATTAGTTTCATAAAATTTCAAGAAATATCACCTAATATCATCAACTATTTGATGCCAAGCATGGCCTCATAATCATCAAGAGGGAGGAGGAAAAAATCTATAATTATCTCTTGATCCTGTAGTAACAGTTTCACCCGCGGGCACCTATGATCACACTTCAAAATTTGTCCGTTGGTGACCTTAACATCAAAACTGCTACAATTCTCAATAGGTAAGGCCATCTAGATAGCAACCTTACTGTTCATATAATTATTAGTGCTCCTGGTGTCAATAAGAATAGTGATAGGTTGTTGCTCCAGAAGTCCTCCCACTTTCATCATTTGTGGGTTTGCGTAACCGACAAGGGCATACATCGTAATATTGACCAGCTGCTGTTCTTCATCTGTGACCTCTTCCTCATGCTCTTGGACCTCATCCTCCATGTCTTCAAGAGGTTCAATCAGTAGGAGGTGACCCTTTTGCAGTGATAATCACAGTTTCATGGCTCGTCGCAATGCCAACAAAGACCCTTTGTTGATCGGTCACATAATTCTTCTCTTGTCAATTTTTTTGGCAACGAAGGACGGCTAGGAGCAGAAGGCTGTTTATATTCCATGGGTCTAGGAGAGGTTCTCATCCTTTGAGCATCTTGGATGAGCCATTCTTCTTATATTTTGGTGAAAGAAATCGCAGTTGTCACGATACGAGGCTGCCGTGCCTTAACCTCCCCTTTTATCTTTGGCTTGAGTCCTTCGATGAATGTTCCTAACAATTCACAATTAGTCTAATCACAAGTAAGGCAGGATAGCTTTTAAACCTAGTTTGGTACTCTTGAATCATAGAGGTTTGTTGAATCTTTGCGAGTTGGCAATCGATATTTTCATATTCCGTAGGTTCGAAACGATTCAGTAGTGTGTTCTTAAATTGATTCTACGTCGAAGCCCCATGATTATATTCTAGCCAATTATACCATTGAATAGCATCTCCTTCTAGATGGATGACAGCAATTTCCACCATAGCATCATCAAACGTTTGGTAGTAGTGAAAGTAACGTTCGGCGCACGAAATCCACCCCGTTGGGTCTCCTTCTTCCCATCACGGGAAGTCCACCCTCATGCATGGCTGAAGCATGTCCAAGGGTGGTCCCTCCTTCTCTAGAGGTTAATCTAAACTCTCTCCTTGCTAAAATTTGGTTGGACTCGACAGTTGTCCAATTCTAAATTCTACAAACAAAGCATGCAATTTGTTCTCCAAGCACGATTCAAGCTGCGATTCAATCCAAGATTCCCAAGCTTCAAATTTGGCATCAATTGAATCTTGAGAAGTCATAACATATGCCTATAGATTAGATATGTCCCTATGTTTTTTTTGTTGATGGGTTAATGGCATGGGGTGGTGGAAGGTTCAAAAAATTACGGATCACGGAAAAGTACTACAGTAGATTTTTACGTCTAAAGTATAGCAATTTAGATATAAAAGATCAGTGGTTTATATTAAGAATTTTTTTATTAAACTAAAAGAAAATCTACTGTTAGGAAGTGTCAAAGGTGCAATAAAAATTTTATAGAAATTTGGATAGAAAAAATACAATAGCAAGATCAAACAAACTGTGCTATGCGGCTGAAATTCTATAGTACATCTAGCAGCTTAGACATAAAAGATCAGTGGTTTATATTGAGAAGTTTTTAATGAAACCAAAGGAAAATATGCTGTTACAAAGTGTCAAAGCTATCATAAAAATTTTGCAGAGATTTGGATAAAAAAAATGTATTAGCAAGATCAAACAAACTATGCTGTGGTTGGAATTTGGCAATGCATCTAGCAGTTTAGATGTAAAAGATCAGTGGTTTATATTGAAAATATTTTGATAAAACCAAAGGAAAATCTTATGCTAGGAAGTGTCAAAGTTGTCATAAAAATTTTGTAGTGATTTGGATAGAAAAAATGCAGTAGTAAGATCAAACTATTTGAGCTATGCGGTTGGAATTCTGTAGTGCATCTTTCGTTGTAGAGATAAAAACTTTGTGATGAAATATTTATACAGTAATATAGGAATGATTTTCTTTTGAATTTTTTAATAAGGATTACTAATTTGCAGCAGTAGTAAGATAGGAAACCAGAACTTATTGTAATTCACAGGGAGATCAAAGGATAATCCGCGATGGTAGAGACGATGGTAGAATTCGGCGATGATCTTTTAAGCAATTGTGGGAATTGCTTTGGGCGGTTGTGGAGGGTTGATGGATGGCTAGATTTTTGAATAAGGATAATTAAATTACAGTAGCAGTAAGGTAGAAAATTAGAACCTATTGCAATTCATAAGGAGATCGAAGAATGATCCACAATGGTGGAGATGACGGCAGAATTCGATGATGATCTTTTAAGCAATTGTGGAAATTATTTTGGATGGTTGTGGAGGGCTGATGGATAGCTATGGAAGGGCAGCGAGATGCCACGAATGCTGCTCTGATACCAAGTGTTAGAACCCTAGCAAATTCTAAGCTTGGGTTTGATCTCTTTAGGGGATCGGCCTCCTTGGAACTCTATAGGGGTTCCTTCCTCCAAGTTACTGCTCAAAGGCTGTTAAAAAGATTCATCTATTATCTATCGAAAGAGAATGAATATATGGCTATTTATAGGGCTTCTAAACCCTAACTCCTAATAGGACTTATACTCAAGACTCCTACTCCTAACCAACTCTTAAGAAGACTCCTACTCTAAGAAGCAACCTCCCAACTAACCGTAACCCTAGCCAGCCTCTTCATATCTTTAACAGGGGTCGGCTAGGTAGGTTTTACATGAATGCCCCTTTCAATAAAATTCAATTAGGACTCTCCTAGCTAGAGTCCTAACAAATTTCTCAAAGGCCTTAGACCTGTACTTCATCAAGTACATATATCCATACCTTGAGAAATCATTAGTAAAAGTAATAGAGTTGAAGTAATCACCTATGGCATGAGTTAACATGGGTCCACTTACATCTCTCTCTAGTTCCATTAAAAGAAGAGTTGGTTAGTTTTCTATGAAGGCAAGGCTCGAAAGTTTCATATGACTCAAAGTCAAATGGATCTAGATATCCATCCTTTAACAACTATTGAATCCTTCCCTCATGGATGTGACCTAGCCTATAATGTCACAGGTATGCACCATTCACCTCATCTCGTTTCTTCTTGGACATATTTACATCTATGATAACATTTGAAGCTTCTCCAAGCTTTTGTTTCACCCTTTCTATAAGGTACTCTTTGCAATTTTTCTTCCAGTGCCCATCTTTGCCATAGTGGAAGCATTGGCCTTTATCCTTTCTTGGGTCTTTCTTAGCAACTTTAGCTTTACCCGGTCTGCCCTTGCCCTTGCCCTTCTTAAGGGACTTTTCTGCTTTCCTTTTCTTTCTGGTCCCACCAGTGTAGAGAACTAGCTTCTCCTTCTTGATAGTGCTCTCTACCTCCTTTAACATATTGAGGAGCTCCGGGAGAGTCACCTCAAGCTTGTTCATATTAAAACTTATTATGAACTATGACAAGGAATCTGGTAGGGACTGAAGCATAATGTCCACACACAAGTTATCCTCTATGACCATTCCTAGACTTATCAGTTTCTCTATCCACTCAATCATTTTTAGGACATGGCTCTAAACCGGTGTCCCCTCAGTCATCCTAGCATAGAAGAGACTCTTGGATATCTCATGTCGCTAAGTCCTTCCCTATTTTTCAAACAGTTTGCAGACATGTAGGAGAATAGATCTGACATCCATCTTTTCATGTTGTCTCTATAACTCAGGAGTCATAGAGCCCAACATATAATACTGAGCAAGAGTGGAGTCATCAATGTACTTCATGTAGCGAGCGATCTCATCCTCGCTTGCCCCTTCATCAGGCATAGGCATCACTGTATCAAGGACACATGCGATTTTCTCTACCGTGAAAATAATTCTTAAGTTGTGGAGCCAATCCGTATAATTTGGACTAGTAAGGCGGTTGACATCAAGTATACCACATAAGGGATTTGAAAGCGACATTTTCTGAAAATAAAGATGTAGCAGAAATAAATAACATGTAGATTTTACAAAACTAAACAATCAAGATATGGACTTCTATCTTAATTTACTCCCACTATTTTACCGGCAAGTCACATGACACTCTTAGCACGTGAAATAGAAGTCTCCGGCAGACTTCTAGTGGGGATCGGGATCCAATCAGCGTCTTAATGTAACCTTGAGAGACTCGACCAATCACACTAAGCCCAAAAGGTAGGCCACTCTTGCCTATCACAACTCCTTGTGATTCCCATCCTGTTTGACCTCTAAACTACTATGTTCTTGAGGGACTCGACCAACCAAGATGTTCGGTTAAGTCAACACCATCGTTACAAGATGAGTCTGAATCGATGATATACCCTTGTATACCATGTCTTCAAGTCACCGGTGACATACATCTCTATGTCATAGGCAAGATTGCGAATCGCGATATAGGTGAGCCTCGAGAGACTCGACCAACTCAACCTACATTAAGAATCGGTCCCTACCTATAACGATGGAGGCCATGTGGGTCAATCTTATTGCCTCACATTTATCGACTCAATATTATAAAGTGAGGGGATTTTGATTTGGTCTCTTAATGTAATGTGTTATATGTATATATATATATATATATATATATATATATATATATATAAAATATATATCTACATCGTATACAAATATATATACATATCTAGTAGACAAGCAATCACACATCATATGAGCAATCATATTAAATAGTCATGGACCACAGCCTAATGTGATCAGGCCCGAGCTAGTGGGCCTAATGACTCACATCAAGATCTATGTGTGTAGCGGTGCATCTCCATGCCTTGAGATCATCCCGTTAGGATCAAAGCGGCATTAAGAGGGGGGGGGGGGGGGGGGGGGGTTGAATTAGTACAGCGGATTAAAACCTGTAAATTTGAAAACGATTTCGTAAATGTGTAGAGATTTCAATTCATCAATAAATTAGAGAAAGTAGCTTGAGTAAATTGAGAAGATGAAAATAGAAGCTTACTGCTATGTAAATAATGGTTTCAGAAAAGTAAATACTCACATGTTCAAGGAACACATCAATTTAAAGTGGTTCGGTCAAAATGACCTACATCCACTTGCGAAGCCTTCTTCAATGAGGCTCCCAACTTCCACTAGCAAATCATTTTGAAGGGGAAGGACAAATACCCCTCTTACAACCTTTTATAAGTGGTTCACACTCTTACAAATTTTCAAAGAGAAAGGGGGAGGTGAACACTCAAGCTATTGAAAACAAAACTTGCTAAAGACTTTACTAAGGCTTTTACCTCAATCTCTTGCTTCTCAAAAGTTGTTCTCTCTGCTGAGAATTGAGGGGTATTTATAGGTCCCAAGAGGATTCAAATTTGGGCTCCAAATTTGAATTACTTTTGGGTTCCCAATGCTGGTAGTGCCACCACCAGTAAGTGTCTAACACTGACAGTATACTGGCTGTGCCATCGCCTAGTCCGACGGTGGCGCCGTCGGACCTCTCGGGTGCTGGGCAGTGCCACCACCCAATCTAGCAGTTTGCTCGCGGTGCCACTGCTAAAACTCTCGGGTTTTGGGCAGTGCCACCGCCCAGTTTGGCGGTGCCACCACCTAGACTATTTTAACTCACTGGTTGGGCTCCAAACTTGGCCTAAAGTAGTCCGAACTTAGGCCCAATTGGCCCCTAACTGGGTTATATTGTTAACCCTTAATCCTACCCCTAATTACATGCAATCTATGAAATTAAGACATAGTCCTAAGCAAGTTTTTAATCGGCAATATCGAGTTTCCTTCCAGTGAGCTTTTTCGGTGAACTTCTAGCGGACTTCCGATACAGCCTCGGATTTCTTCCAGCAAACTCCCAACAGGCTCCCAATCTTGTGGTGAGTTCAGCGAGTCTTTGGCAAGTAGCCGAACCTTCTCGGTGATCTCCGCGAACCTCTGACATGTTAGATAAAGAGCACTAAGAGGGGGGGGGGGGGTGAATTAGTGCAGCGAAAAACCTTCGACGAAAAATAAAAACTGCGTTCGTTTGTTAAAAGTGATTTCGGTAAGAAAGCTGATTCGTAAATCACTTTAACTTTTGTTTAAGTAAGATGCAGCAAAGATACAAATGCAGTTTGCAGTTATGATAGAAATCAAAATGTAAATGCAAACAGAAATATGATGATCGTACGATGAAACTGTTTTACGTCTAAACGCTGATTCGGAAAGCACTGAACTTTGAAACACGTTCGTAAAAACATAGAAGGAAGTAAGCTATTGAGGAGGTTTGCAGTAAAGATAAGATACTCAAAGTAAATGCAAACTGAGATTTAGAGTGGTTCGGTCAATCTTGACCTACTCCACTTTTGGCTTCCTCCACCAACGAGGTCACCGACGTCAACTAGAGGCCTTCCTTCAATAGGCGAAGGCCAACCACCCTTTTACAGTTTCACTCCTTTTGACGGGCTTAGGAGACAACCCTTACAGACTTTTCTCTCCTCTCTTTAAAGCTCAGAACTTGGAAGAAAAGAGGGAGAAGAACTTTTGGCCTTTACAACAATTTTGAGCTCTAAAAATCACAGAACAAGATCAAGATTTTGGTGTATCTTGGTTTCTGTTTCAGTGCTGAATGGGTGGGGTATTTATTGTTGAATCTCGGATTTTGATGATAAGATCAATTGATGGGTTAATTGATCTAATCCATATTATTGAGCTAAGTGTGCAGGATTAACTACGATAACCAGAAAACACAAAGCAAGTATACTGGAGTCAAGTTCGATGGACGTTTAAGAGTCCGAAGAATCGTCGGAGATGTTGCCGGAACCAATCGAGAAGAAATCGGGAACCTGTCGGAATTTTCGGAAGTTCGCCGAAGAGATCGTCGGAGGTTCACGGAGATCACCGAGAAGGCTCGGCTACTCGTTAAAGTCATCACAAGTTCGGGAGCTTGCTGGGAGTCCGTCGGAAGAAGTTCATCGGAAAGCTCGCCGAAACAAGACTCGACGTTCGCGGTTGAAAGCTTGCTTAGGATGTGTTTTTTTGTTATGTAGTTCACTTGTAATTAGGATTAGGATTAAGAGATAATCCTATATCCTGGTTAGGGGCCAACTAGGCCCAAAGTCAGATATGGTTTGGGCTAAAATTAAGTCAAACCAGTGAAATCGAAGAGCCAGGCGGTGGCACCGCCCAGCACCCGAGAGCTGGGCGGTGACACCTCCTTGGCTGGGCGGTTGCACCGTCCAGCACCCGAGCGCTGGGCGGTGGCACCGTTTGGCTGGGCAGTGGCACCTCCAACACCGGGAACCCAAAGAGAATTCAAATTTTGGAGCCCAAAATTTGAATCCTCTTGAGGCCTATAAATACCCCTCAAATCTCAGCTGAGCGAACGACTGTTGAGCAGCAAGTAATTGAGAGAAAAGTCTTAGAAGTGTCTTTGCCTTTCTTGTTGTCATTTGCTAGTGTTCACCTTCTTCTTTCTTGCTGAAAATCTGTAAGAGAGTGAACCGCTTGTAAAAGTTGTAAGAGGGGTATTCACCCTTCCCTTTCAAGAGATTTGCTAGTGGAAGGTGGGAGCCTCATCGAAGAGGGGCCTCACAAGTGGATGTAGGTCACTTGACCGAACCACTTTAAAAACAGCGTAATCTCTGGATTGCATTTCATTACTGCTATTTACATTACTGCAAACCCTCTTACTACTTTATTTCCTCATTACATTTACTGCACAACTTTACGAATACTTTTTTAAGTTAAGCACTTCCAATTCCGATTTTTTATCGTACGAAAGATTTGTCTAAAACCGAAGTTTTAATCCTCTGCACTAATTCACCTCCCCTCTTAGTGCCGCTCTGTTAGAACCCTTGCAGATTCTAAACTTGGGGTTGATCTCTTTAGGGGATCGGCCTCCTTGGAACTCTATAGGGGTTCCTCTCTCCAAGTTGCTGCTCAAAGGCTGCAGAAAAGATTCATCTATTGCTTATGAAAAGAGAAGGAATACATGGCTATTTATAGGGCTTCTAAACCCTAACTCCTAATAGGACTCCTACTTAAGACTCGTACTTCTAACCAACTCCTAATATGACTCCTACTCAAGACTCCTATTCTCTTACAACTCCTAATTCTTCTCTAAGAAAAAACCTCCTACATGAATGCCCCTCACAATTAGGACTCTCCTAGCTATAGTCCTAACAGAATGTCCCTCTCAATTAGGACTCTCCTAGCTAGAGTCCTAATATTTTTACATGAATGTCCCTCTCAATTAGGACTCTCCAAGCTAGAGTCCTAACAGACCCGCCCTCTTCAAATCAGCCTTGTCCTCGAGGCTGATGATTTATGAATTCTGAGAATTTGATCTTCAAGTCGTTATAGTTCTCCCAAGTGGCATCTTCTTTTGGTAGGTTCGCCCACTGTATTAGCACTTCATTAGTGGGTCATCGTCGTCGAGTCACGATCCGTCGATCAATAATGGCACTTGGCTGGGTCTGGAGTTCTCTTTGGGTAGTCATATTTGGTGGGTGGCTTTGGGCTGTCTCCAAGCACTTGTTTAAAACTTCCGGTTGGCTGTTGATTTGTGGGTGATATGTCGTACTTCTTTTCAATTTAGTACCCTGCATATAGAATAACTTTGTCCAAAATCTGCTATTGAAGATGCAAGTAGAATTTGTCACAAGCACAATGCGTCCCTTATAGTATAATTCTTTTGAGTCCCAATTGTAATGAGCCATGGGGCTTGGTGCTTCCTCCAATTTTTTTATAATCTTACTAGTATTTGAATCTTCCTGCCATTCCATCTTAATATCCTCAAGGAAGTCGCTGGTCGGAAGTGAAACGGTCGAAACTTCAACTTGCTCGGGTAGCTGCGAAAGCGCATCTGCAAGAACATTCTCTTTCCCCTTTTTGTAAGTTATTTCAAAATCAAATCCAAGAAGTTTTGTTACCTATTTTTGCTGCTCGGGGAAAGATATCTTCTGCTCCAAGAGATATTTTAGGCTTTTATGGTCGGTCTTGATTTGAAAGTATCGCCTGATCAAGTACAATCTCCACCTCGTTGCTGTGCGCACAATGGCGAGCATCTCCTTATCATATGTTGACATATTTTGATCGGAGGGAGATAATGCCTTGCTAGTGTATGTGAGTGGTCGACCATCTTGCATTAGAATGGCTCCAATTTTGACTCCAGATGTGTCGGCTTCAATAATGAAGGGTCGGTTGAAATCTGGTAGTGTTAGCACCGGGTCGTCGTCATGGCTGCCTTAAGTGTGTCGAAGGCAGTGGAGGCTCTGTCCAACCATTGGAAGACATCTTTTTCTAGTAAAGAAGTAAGTGGTGCACTGATCTTTCCATAGTTTTTCACGAACTTGCGGTAGTAGCCTGTAAACCCAGAAAGCCATGTAGCAATTTTATGTTTCTCGAGGTCGACCAGTTTTGCATTGCTCCAACTTTGAAGGGGTCCACTGCCACACCTTCCTCTGATATGATATGCCCAAGATATTCCACCTTTTGTTGAAGAAAGCAAAAATTTGTGGTTGTTGTGTATTCAAAAGGTGGTTTTCCGTATGTCTTCTTCGCAGGCTCGTATTTGATGATACCCGGATCAAAGGTCCAGCTTTGTAAAGATTTGTGCTCCCTTTCATCTAGCAATTCATCTACTATTGGAATGAAGTATTTGTCCTTGATGATTATGCCATTGAGAGCTCGGTAATCAACACATATTCGCCTTGTTCCGTCCTTCTTGCGTACAAGTAGCACCGGCGAAGAGTAGAGGTTGCAACTTGGCCAAATAACTCCTGTTTCGAGCATCTCTTTTATAATCCTTTCTATTTCATCCTTCTGGAGATGTGGATACTGATATGGCTGAGCATTTGCTGAAGATTTGCCTGGAAGAATCATTATACAATGATCATGCCGACAGGTAAGAGGTAGGTTGCGCGGTTCGTCAAATATATTTGAAAATTCAGCAAGCAAAGGAAGTAGATTTGGATCTTCAAATTCTGTTGGCTCTCTCTTAGTTTGCTACTCAAGTTGTACCAAAAAGCCGCTGCATGCTTTATGCAAAACATTCTCCATTTGTTGTGTGCAAATCATTGTTATGTCGCCCCCACGTTTCCCGTGCAATGTCACTTGTTTCTCCTTACTGTAAAATTTCATAATTAGTTGCATAAAATTCCAAAAAATATCACCTAATGTCATCAACCATTTTATTATGAGCATGGCCTCATGATCATCAAGAGGGAGAAGGAAGAAATATGCAATCATCTCTTGGTAAGGCCTCATGATCATCAACAGTTTCACTTGCGGGCGCCTACGATCATACTTCAAAATCCGTCCGTTGGCGACCTTAACGACAAACCTGCTGCAATTCTCAATAGGTAAGTTCATATGGACAGCAACCTTACTGTTTAGGAAGTTATTAGTGTGGCCCGTCTCGATGAGAACAGTGATCGGTTGTTGTTTGAGAAGGCCTCCAACTTTCATCGTTTGCGGGTTTGAGTAGCCAGCTAGTGTTTGTACCGTAACTTCGGTCGGTTGTGGCTCTTCTTCTACATCTTTTTCTTCATGTTCAAGGCTCTCTTCTAAATTTTCAATGACCTCTTCTTCTATCGGTTCAATCATAAGAAGTCCTCCTTTACTACAGCGATGCTCACGGCTCCACGGCTCGTCACAATGCCAACATAACCCGTTCGCATATCGCTCCCGAAGCTCTTCTCCTGTTAACCTCTTTGGTGCAGGGACTTGGTCAATAGTAGGGGGGGCTGAGGGCTTCAATATTACTAGTTGAGGAGTGACCCTAGTCCTCCGAGCTTCATGGTTCAATTGCTCCTCTTGATGTCGTGCGAAAGAGATGGCTGCCCTAAGCGTGTACGGTTGTCGCGTTTTAACTTCTCCTCGGATCTCTGGCTTCAAGCCCTCAATGAAGGTCCTCAATAGATGTTTTTGAGACCAATCATGATTTTGATTAGATAACCTTTCAAACCTGGTTTGGTACTCCTGAATGGTGGAGGTTTGTCGGATCTTTGCTAGTTGTTCGTCAATATTCTCGTAAACGGTTGGTCTGAAGCGGATCAGCAGTCCTTCTTTGAATTGTTGCCATGAAAGGACTCCATAAGTATGTTCAAACTGTTTAAACCACTGTATAGCATCCCCTTCAAGATGTATAGCTGTAATTTTCACCATAGATACATCCATGGTTTTGTGGTACCAAAAATATCGCTCCGCGCGCGAGATCCAACCAATCGGGTCTCCTTCTTCCCATCTAGGGAAGTCCACTCTCATGCATGGATAGTTGGGGTTGGTCATAGAGCCTACCCTCCCTAGGAAGTCATCTCTTTGGGCCTGGTGTGATTGGGCAAAGCTCTCTCCTTGATATGATTTCTTCGGGCTTAGTGGTCGGCCCAATCTGAGTTCGGTAAAGATTGTCCGAATCTTATCCTCCATTCGTGCCTCCAAGGCTTCGAATTTAGCATTGATTACCTCCTTAGATGCCATAATATGGCCCCAAATCAATGATGTTAAGATCTCTCTTTTGCTATTGGGTTAAAGGCATGTATAGGTTGAGAGAAGTGATGGTCGAAAGTGTTGGTGGATTGGTGGATGTAGGCTGCGGTTTAGGCTTATTTTGTGGCTGTTTTGGGTGCAGTTTGAGGGTGTAGTTTGGTAGAGTTTTAGGGCTGTGGATGAAAGTTTTGGATCTATGGTAGATGGTAGCAAAGGTTTGACAGAAATCCGTGGAAGTTGCAGCAAGTATGTGCTGTCTTGTAAGAGTAGAATTGTCATCGAAGAAACAACGGTTTCTCGACGTAATTTCCACCAAAAACTTGAGAGATTTGAGGAGGGAATTGATAGCAAAATCACAGTTTATATGACAGCAAGGATATCTAATTTAATCAATAAAATTTTGGCAGTATAACAGCAAGGAAATTGGTGCAAGTTGCAATTGCAGAATTGTCGTCGAAAAATTTCAGCGGGATACGATGAAAATTTGCAGCAACATAAAATCGTTTTTAGAGATGAATTTCTTAATAGATCAATCTTAGATGGAAGCCAAGATGATCTATGAAGTGTATAAGAAATTTCATTCAAAAAAGATTGCAAATAGATGGGTTAAGGCAACGATATGCAGCTGAAATTTTCTGCAGCATAGATTTTCAAGTGCAGCAGATTGGACATAAAAGATCAGTAGTTTATATTGAGAATTTTTCAATGAAACCAAAGGGAAATCTACTGTTAGGAGGTGTCAAAGATGTCATAAAAATTTCGTAGAAATTTGGATAGAAAAAGTACAGTAGCAAGATCAAACAGATGGTGTTATGCGGCTTGAATTCTGCAATTCAAGTGCAGCAGATTGGACATAAAAGATCAGTAGTTTATATTGAGAATTTTTTTATGAAACCAAAGGGAAATCCACTATTAGGAAGTGTCAAAGATGTCATAAAAATTTTGTAGAAATTTGGATAGAAAAAGCATAGTAGCAAGATCAAACAGATGGTGCTATGCGGCTGGAATTCTGTAATGTATCTTTCGTCGTAGAGATGAAAACTTTGTGACGAAAAGTTTATGCAGCAATATAGGAACAATTTTTTTTTTTTGGATTTTTGAATAAGGATAACTAAATTGCAGCAGCAGTAAGGTAGGAAACCAGAACCTGTTGCAATTCACGGGGAGATCAAAGGATGATCCGCGGTGGTGGAGATGATGGCGGAATTCGGTGACGATCTTTTAAGCAATTATGGGAATTGCTTTGGATGGTTGTGGAGGGTTGATGGATGGCTGTGGAATGGCAGCGAGACGCCAAAAACGCTGCTATGATACCAGGTGTTAGAACCCTTGCAGATTCTAAACTTGGGGTTGATCTCTTTAGGGGATCGGCCTCCTTGGAACTCTATAGGGGTTCCTCCCTCCAAGTTGCTGCTCAAAGGCTGCAGAAAAGATTCATCTATTGCTTATGAAAAGAGAAGGAATACATGGCTATTTATAGGGCTTCTAAACCCTAACTCCTAATAGGACTCCTACTTAAGACTCTTACTTCTAACCAACTCCTAATAGGACTCCTACTCAAGACTCCTATTCTCTTACAACTCCTAATTCTTCTCTAAGAAAAAACCTCCTACATGAATGCCCCTCACAATTAGGACTCTCCTAGCTAGAGTCCTAACAGAATGTCCCTCTCAATTAGGACTCTCCTAGCTAGAGTCCTAATATTTTTATATGAATGTCTCTCTCAATTAGGACTCTCCAAGCTAGAGTCCTAACACGCTCCGAACCTAACAAGTGGTATCAGAGCGAGGTTATCTCTCATATTTGGTTTAATACCAAAGAGAGATGGCTTACTCCGGCATGCAAGAGGGCCATTCTATTGCACGACCACCTTTGTTTAATGAGTCGGATTACACATATTGGAAGACTCGTATGAGGATCTTCCTCATTTCTATGGACTTTGAGCATTGGTCTATTGTCGAGAATGGATTTCCAAAATCTTCTCTTCCGATGAGCGAATGGAATGAATCGGAGAAGAAGGTTTTTGCTTTAAATGCAAAGGCTATGAATGCCTTGTTTTGTGCATTAGACAAAAACGAATTTAATCGTGTTTCAATGTGTGATTCGGCTTTTGATATTTGGAGAACTCTTGATGTCACTCATGAAGGCACTAGCCGAGTGAAAGAGTCCAAAATCAACATCCTTGTGCACTCTTATGAACTTTTCCGAATGAAACCAAGTGAGTCCATCGGAGACATGTGCACCCGGTTTACGGATGTCATCAATGGACTCAAAGCTCTTGGTAAAGAATTTACTAACTTTAAATTAGTAACTAAAATCTTAAGATCCCTCCCTAAAAGTTGGGATCCAAAAGTTACGGCCATTCAAGAGGCCAAAGACCTTAAAGCATTCCCTCTTGAAGAGCTCATTGGGTCTCTAATGACCTACGAAATGACATGTTAAGCTCATGACGAGCTCGAGAACCCCCTTCCAAAGAATAGGAAGGATATGACACTCAAATCACAAGAAGACCACTTGAAAGGAGCATCAAGTGATGAGGACAGTGACAATGACATTGCACTTTTGACTCAAAAATTTAAAAAATATTTAAGAAAGAATAAATTTAAAAATAATATAAAAAATAAATTTGAACAAAAGAAGGACCAAGTGATTTGCTATGAATGCAAAAAACCGGGACACTATAAGAACGATTGTCCTCAAGCCAAAAAGAGGACATCAAAGAAGAAGGCGCTCAAGGCAACATGGGATGATTCAAGCGCGTCCGAAGAAGAGGAGTCCAACACCGAGCAAGTTGCTCATTACGCGCTAATGGCTTTAGGAGAAGAGGTATGTGATTTACTTAATGAAGATTTATCTTTTGAAGAACTCTCTATCGCTTTTCATGAATTATTTGATGAATGTAGAACTGTTAGCAAGAAGTTAAGTATCTTAAAGAAAGAGCATGCTTTGCTACAAGATAAGTTTGATAGTCTTCAAACTCCTCCATGCTCTAAGTGTGAGCATTTAGAAGCAATAAAAAATAAAAATTTGCTTCTTAAGGAAACCTTAAACAAGTTTAAGGTTGGTAGCAAAGGATTAGATATGATCCTTGCAAACAAGGGTCACATCGCAAATAGAAATAGAATTGGATTTGTAAAAGGATTACATCAAAATCCTACCACTTTCATAAAAGGACCTACATTACATGTTTCCTCCTATATGAAATGCAACTTCTGTTGCAAACCTGGACATATTGCCTACAAATGTCCATTTAGGAAAATTAGTTCACAAAAATAAATATGGGTTCCTAAAGGAAATATAAAGGATTCAAAAATAAATAACAAGGTTAGTGGGTCAATTTTTGAGGCACCCAAAATCAAATGGGTACCTAAAAATCATCCTCTTTTGTAGACAAACCCACAAGCTAGGAGCAAGAGATGGTATCTCGATAGTGGATGCTCAAGACATATGACTGGAGATCCATCTCATTTCTCTATGCTCACTAGCAAAGAAGAAGGGTACGTCACCTTCGGAGACAACAACAAAGGCAAAATCATTGGCAAGGGAACTATTGGTAACAAATTTAGTTTTTCCATTGATGATGTTTTACTAGTTGATGGATTGAAACATAATCTCTTGAGTATTAGTCAACTATGCGATAAAGGTTATATCGTTAGATTTGAATCAAATATGTGCATTATTGAAAAACCAAATCATAACATGACTATGATTGCTTTAAAGCAAAATAATGTCTATACCATCAATCTTGATGAACTAAGTAATGAAATGTGTTTCTCCGCCGTAAATGATGATGCTTGGCTTTGGCATAGGAGATTAGGCCATGCAAGCATGAAAACAATATCTAAAATCTCATCTCAATAATTAGTACGAGGGATTCCGAATATAAAGTTTATTATGGATAAGGTATGCGATGCATGTCAACTAAGCAAACAAATAAAAACAAGCTTCAAACCAAAAAATCAAATTAGCACCACTAGACCGTTACAATTGATCCATTTGGACTTATTTGGACCAACTGATACAACAAGTCTAGGTGGAAGCAAATATGCTTTTGTGATTGTGGATGACTACTCTAGATACACTTGGACCTATTTCTTAGCTCACAAAAGTGATTGCTTCAAGTGCTTCTCTAAATTTTGTAAACTCACTCAAAACGAAAAAGGTTTCATGATTTCATCAATTCGGAGTGATCACGGTGGCGAATTTCAAAACCGTGACTTTCAAAATTTTTGTGAAGTTAATGGATACAATCACAACTTCTCCACTCCGAGGAATCCCCAACAAAATGGAGTAGTTGAAAGAAAAAATAGAAACCTACAAGAAATGACAAGAACTATGTTAAATGAATATAGTTTACCTAAGTATTTTTGGGCCGAAGCCGTAAATATGGCTTGCTACATCATGAATAGAGTCCTATTAAGACCATCCTTATCAAAAACTCCCTATGAATTGTGGAATAACAAAAAACCAAATATTTCCTATTTTAAAGTTTTTGGTTGTAAATGCTTTATTTTGAATGAAAGAGATGTCTTAGGAAAATTTGATGCTAAATCCGATGAAGGCATCTTTCTTGGTTACTCTTCCGTTTCTAAGGCTTTTCGGGTTTTTAACAAAAGAACGTTAGTAATAGAAGAGTCTATTCATGTAGTTTTTAATGAAATTTTTAATTTAAAGAAAAATGATTTTGATGATGATCTTGGTTTTGATAATTTGAATTTAAATGAACCTCCTCCTCAAAATAGCAACTTGGATGCAACTTCTTCCGAAATTTCCTTACCTAAGGAATGGAAGTATATAGATGCTCGTCTGAAGGAGCTAATTATAGGAGATACATCTAAAGGGGTTCAAACTCGTTCCTCTTTCAAGAATTTTTGTGCTAATGTCGCCTTCCTTTCTCAAATTGAACCTAAATGCATTGACGAGGCCATAAAAGATGATTTTTGGGTTATTGCAATGCAAGAGGAATTGAATCAATTTGAGAAGAATAAGGTATGGAAGCTTGTTCCTAGACCAAGTGACCACTTAGTCATAGGTACTAAGTGGGTCTTTAGAAACAATCAAGACGAAAATGGTATCGTGGTTAGAAACAAGGCTAGATTAGTGGCCAAAGGTTTCAACCAAGAAGAAGGTATCGATTATGAAGAAACCTTCGCTCCCGTGGCTCGATTAGAAGCCATAAGGATGCTCCTTGCCTATGCTAGTAGTAATAATTTTAAACTATTTCAAATGGATGTCAAAAGTGCTTTCTTGAATGGTTTTATTTCCGAAGAAGTATATGTCGAACAACCTCCCGGATTTGAAAATTCTCTTCTTCCTAATCATGTATTGAAATTGACTAAGGCCCTCTATGGCTTGAAACAAGCTTCTAGAGCTTGGTATGAAAGACTTAGTTCCTTTCTTATTTTAAATAATTTTACTAAAGGCAAGGTTGATACTACATTGTTTATTAAATATTTTAAAAATAATTTTCTTATTGTGCAAATTTATGTTGACGATATTATTTTTGGCTCTTCGGATGAATCACTATGTGAATCATTTGCCAAATGTATGAGTCTTGAATTTGAAATGAGTTTAATGGGTGAATTAACTTTCTTTTTGGGATTACAAATCAAACAACTTAGTGATGGTATATTTCTTAACCAATCTAAATATACATTAGAATTGTTAAAATGATTTAACATGGATAATTCAAAAGCAATAAATACCCCTATGAGCACTGCGACTAAGTTAGATATAGATGAAAATAGTGAAAATTTCGATCAAAAAACATATAGGGGAATGATAGGTAGTCTACTCTACCTCACCGTGACTAGACCGGATATTATGTTTAGTGTAGGACTTTGTGCTAGGTTTCAATCTAATCCAAAATTATCTCATCTTAAGAGTGTTAAAAGAATATTTAGGTATATTAAAGGAACTCCAAATTTAGGATTGTGGTATCCAAAATCTGAAAAATTTGATCTAATAGCTTATGCAGATGCCGATTTTGGCGGATGCAGGATAGATAGAAAAAGTACATCCGGAACATGCCAATTTTTAGGACATGCACTTGTTTCTTGGACTTCCAAGAAACAAAATTCAGTTGCACTATCTACGGCGGAAGCCGAATACATTGCTGCAAGTGCATATTGTGCACAAGTTGTTTGGATGAAAAATACATTAGAAGACTATGGAATTCACTTTAAAAACATTCCCATAAAATGTGATAATACTAGTGTCATATGTCTTACTAAATATCCAATTCAGCACTCTAGAACTAAGCACATCGACGTTAGGCATCATTTCATACGCGATCATGTCCTTAACAATGATGTTGTTCTAGAATTTATTGACACAAAGCATCAATTAGCAGATATATTTACAAAAGCTTTGAACGAAGATCAATTTGAATTCATTAGAAGGGAATTAGGTATGTTAAATTGTCCCAAAGAATAAATGTGTTTGAATGGATTTTCCGTAAAGTTTTTCATTCTCTCTGATCAAGATTTTATGATTTTATGAATCTCGAAATTGATTTTGATGGCTTGATCAAGATTAATGATTTTATGAATCTCGAAATTGATTTTGATGGCTTGATTATGAGTTTCAAGTTGATAATTTGAATGAGTTTGTATTCGAATTATGATCTTGACTTATTGGAGTTACTACTTGAATTTTTTAATCACGATCTCTTCCTTGTACACCTACAATTTTTGATTATAGAAAGAAGAGATTTGATAAAATGGATGAATGTTGAATTTTCCTTTATGATGAACTCGACATAAACATTTTAGCATACTTAATTTTGGATGATAAAATTTTTTGTATGATCAATGTTATAATCACAAATTATGTGCTTCAAGTCTCATTCCCTTTTTGTTGATGACAAAGGGGGAGAAAAGTGATGACTTGTACCATTTTGATAGCATGACTTATATAAAAATTAATTGATCCTTGAGAATGTCTTATATGCCTTGCAAAATCCTTGAGAATATCACAAGATTGATTGATCATATTGAAAGCATGGCTTACATCTATATCATGAAATTCATGTTGAAAATCTTTATCTCCTATCGTAGTAAAAATCGTCCCATATCATTTGACTTATGATTTTCATCGAAGTTTCGCATTTACTATTGCTTAATGAGAATAACGATAAGTTCTACGGTTAGAACTTATCGGTTTATACTTGAATTCAATGGATGAAATTCAAGTGTTTTCATCTTCTCATAATATGGCATATAGATAGGGGGAGTTATGTTTAACTCCGTTATCAATTGATTGTCATCATCAAAAAGCGGGAGATTGTTGAATCTCGGATTTTGATGATAAAATCAATTGATGGGTTAATTGATCTAATCCATATTATTGAGCTAAGTGTGCAGGATTAATTATGATAACCAGAAAACACAAAGCAAGTATACCGGAGTCAAGTTCGATGGACGTTTAAGAGTCCGAAGAATCGTCGGAGATGTTGCCAGAACCAATCGAGAAGAAATCAGGAACCTGTCGGAATTTTCGGAAGTTCGCCGAAGAGATCGTTGGAGGTTTACGGAGATCACCGAGAATGCTCGGCTACTCGTTAAAGTCATCACAAGTTCGGGAGCTTGTTGGGAGTCCGTCGGAAGAAGTTCGTCGGAAAGCTCACCGAAATAAGACTCGACGTTCGCGGTTGAAAGCTTGCTTAGGATGTGTTTTTTTGTTATGTAGTTCACTTGTAATTAGGATTAGGATTAAGAGATAATCCTATATCCTGGTTAGGGGCCAACTGGGCCCAAAGTCAGATATGGTTTGGGGTAAAATTAAGCCAAACCAGTGAAATCGAAGAGCCAGGCGGTGGCACCGCCCAGCACTCGAGAGCTGGGCGGTGACACCTCCTTGGCTGGGCGATTGCACCGTCCAGCACCCGAGCGCTGGGTGGTGGCACCGCTTGGCTGGGCGGTGGCACCTCCAGCACCGGGAACCCAAAGAGAATTCAAAATTTGGAGCCTAAAATTTGAATCCTCTTGAGGCCTATAAATACCACTCAAATCTCAGCTGAGCGAACGACTTTTGAGCAGCAAGTAATTGAGAGAAAAGTCTTAGAAGAGTCTTTGCCTTTCTTGTTTTCATTTGCTAGTGTTCACCTCCTTCTTTCTTGCTGAAAATCTATAAGAGAGTAAACCGCTTGTAAAAGTTGTAAGAGGGGTATTCACCCTTCCCTTTCAATAGATTTGCTAGTGGAAGGTGGGAGCCTCATCGAAGAGGGGCCTCGCAATTGGATGTAGGTCACTTGACCGAACCACTTTAAAAACAGTGTAATCTCTGGTTTGCATTTCATTACTGCTATTTACTAATACTGCAAACCCTCTTACTGCTTTATTTCCTCATTACATTTACTGCACAACTTTGCGAATACGCTTTTAAGTTAAGCACTTCCAATTCCGATTTCTTATCGTACGAAAGATTTGTCTAAAACCGAAGTTTTAATCCGCTGCACTAATTCACCCCCCCTCTTAGTGCCGCTCCGAACCTAACAAGTCGTATCAGAGCGAGGTTATCTCTCATATTTGGTTTAATACCCAAAAGAGATGGCTTGCTCCGGCATGCAAGAGGGTCATTCTATTGCACGACCACCTTTGTTTAATGGGTCGGATTACACATATTGGAAGACTCGTATGAGGATCTTCCTCATTTCTATGGACTTTGAGCATTGGTCTATTGTCGAGAATGGATTTCAAAAATCTTCTCTTCCGATGAGCGAATGGAATGAATCGGAGAAGAAGGTTTTTGCTTTAAAAGCAAAGGCTATGAATGACTTGTTTTGTGCATTAGACAAAAACGAATTTAATCGTGTTTCAATGTGTGATTCGGCTTTTGATATTTGGAGAACTCTTGAGGTCACTCATGAAGGCACTAGCCGAGTGAAAGAGTCCAAAATCAATATCCTTGTGCACTCTTATGAACTTTTCCGAATGAAACCAAGTGAGTCCATCGGAGACATGTACACCCGGTTTACGGATGTCATCAATGGACTCAAAGCTCTTGGTAAAGAATTTACTAACTTTGAATTAGTAACTAAAATCTTAAGATCCCTCCCTAAAAGTTGGGATCCAAAAGTTACGGCCATTCAAGAGGCCAAAGACCTTAAAGCATTCCCTCTTGAAGAGCTCATTGGGTCTCTAATGACCTACGAAATGACATGTCAAACTCATGACGAGCTCGAGAACCCCCTTCCAAAGAACAAGAAAGATATGGCACTCAAATCACAAGAAGAACACTTGAAAGGAACATCAAGTGATGAGGATAGTGACAATGACTTTGCACTTTTGACTCAAAAATTTAAAAAATATTTAAGAAAGAACAAATTTAAAAATAATATAAAAAATAAATTTGAACAAAAGAAGGACCAAGTGATTTGCTATGAATGCAAGAAACCAGGACACTACAAGAACGATTATCCTCAAGCCAAAAAGAGGACATCAAAGAAAACGGCGCTTAAGGCAACATGGGATGATTCAAGCGCGTCCGAAGAAGAGGAGTCCAACACCGAGCAAGTTGCTCATTACGCGCTAATGGCTTTAGGAGAAGAGGTATGTGATTTACTTAATGAAGATTTATCTTTTGAAGAACTCTCTATCGCTTTTCATGAATTATTTGATGAATGTAGAACTGTTAGCAAGAAGTTAAGTATCTTAAAGAAAGAGCAAGCTTTGCTACAAGATAAGTTTGATAGTCTTCAAACTCCTCCATGCTCTAAGTGTGAGCATTTAGAAGCAATAAAAAAATGAAAATTTACTTCTTAAGGAAACCTTAAACAAGTTTAAGGTTGGTAGCAAAGGATTATATATGATCCTTGCACACAAGGGTCACATCGCAAATAGAAATGGAATTGGATTTGTAAAAGGATTACATCAAAATCCTACCACTTTCATAAAAGGACCTACATTACATGTTTCCTCCTATATGAAATGCAATTTCTGTTGCAAATCCGGACATATTGCCTACAAATATCCATTTAGGAAAATTAGTTCACAAAAATTAATATGGGTTCCTAAAGGAACTATAAAGGATTCAAAAATAAATAACAAGGTTAGTGGGTCAATTTTTGAGGCACCCAAAATCAAATGGGTACCTAAAAATCATCCTCTTTTGTAGACAAACCCACAAGCTAGGAGCAAGAGATGGTATCTCGATAGTGGATGCTCAAGACATATGACTGGAGATCCATCTCATTTCTCTATGCTCACTAGCAAAGAAGAATGGTACGTCACCTTCGGAGACAACAACAAAGGCAAAATCATTGGCAAGGGAACTATTGGTAACAAATTTAGTTTTTCCATTGATGATGTTTTACTAGTTGATGGATTGAAACATAATCTCTTGAGTATTAGTCAACTATGCGATAAAGGTTATATCGTTAGATTTGAATCAAATATTTGCATTATTGAAAAACCAAATCATAACATGACTATGATTGCTTTAAAGCAAAATAATGTCTATACCATCAATCTTGATGAACTAAGTAATGAAATGTGTTTCTCCGCCGTAAATGATGATGCTTGGCTTTGGCATAGGAGATTAGGCCATGCAAGCATAAAAACAATATCTAAAATCTCATCTCAATAATTAGTACGAGGGATTCCGAATATAAAGTTTATTAAGGATAAGGTATGCGATGCATGTCAACTAGGCAAACAAATAAAAACAAGCTTCAAACCAAAAAATCAAATTAGCACCACTAGACCGTTACAATTGATCCATTTGGACTTATTTGGACCAATTGATACAACAAGTCTAGGTGGAAGCAAATATGCTTTTGTGATTGTGGATGACTACTCTAGATACACTTAGACCTATTTCTTAGCTCACAAAAGTGATTGCTTCAAGTGCTTCTCTAAATTTTGTAAACTCACTCAAAATGAAAAAGGTTTCATGATTTCATCAATTCGGAGTGATCACGGCGGCGAATTTCAAAACCGTGACTTTCAAAATTTTTGTGAAGTTAATGGATATAATCACAACTTCTCCACTCCGAGGAATCCCCAACAAAATGGAGTAGTTGAAAGAAAAAATAGAAACCTACAAGAAATGGCAAGAACTATGTTAAATGAACATAGTTTACCTAAGTATTTTTAGGCCGAAGCCGTAAATACGGCTTGCTACATCATGAATAGAGTCCTATTAAGACCATCCTTATCAAAAACTCCCTATGAATTGTGGAATAACAAAAAACCAAATATTTCCTATTTTAAAGTTTTTGGTTGTAAATGCTTTATTTTGAATGAAAGAGATGTCTTAGGAAAATTTGATGCTAAATCCGATGAAGGCATCTTTCTTGGTTACTCTTCCGTTTCTAAGGCTTTTCGGGTTTTTAACAAAAGAACGTTAGTAATAGAAGAGTCTATTCATGTAGTTTTTAATGAAATTTCTAATTTAAAGAAAAATAATTTTGATGATGATCTTGGTTTTGATAATTTGAATTTAAATGAACCTCCTCCTCAAAATAGCAACTTGGATGCAACTTCTTCCGAAATTTCCTTACCTAAGGAATGGAAGTATATAGATGCTCATCCGAAGGAGCTAATTATAGGAGATACATCAAAAGGGGTTCAAACTCGTTCCTCTTTCATGAATTTTTGTGCTAATGTCACCTTTCTTTCTCAAATTGAACCTAAATGCATTGACGAAGCCATAAAAGATGATTTTTGGGTTATTGCAATGCAAGAGGAATTGAATCAATTTGAGAAGAATAAGGTATGGAAGCTTGTTCCTAGACCAAGTGACCACTTAGTCATAGGTACTAAGTGGTTCTTTAGAAACAAGCAAGACGAAAATGGTATCGTGGTTAGAAACAAGGCTAGATTAGTGGCCAAAGGTTTCAAACAAGAAGAAGGTATCGATTACGAAGAAACCTTCGCTCCCGTGGCTCGATTAGAAGCCATAAGGATGCTCCTTGCCTATGCTAGTAGTAATAATTTTAAACTATTTCAAATGGATGTCAAAAGTGCTTTCTTGAATGGTTTTAGTTCCGAAGAAGTATATGTCGAACAACCTCCCGGATTTGAAAATTCTCTTCTTCCTAATCATGTATTGAAATTGACTAAGGCCCTCTATGGCTTGAAACAAGCTTATAGAGCTTGGTATGAAAGGCTTAGTTCCTTTCTTATTTTAAATAATTTTACTAAAGGCAAGGTTGATACTACATTGTTTATTAAACATTTTGAAATAATTTTCTTATTGTGCAAATTTATGTTGACGATATTATTTTTAGCTCTTCGGATGAATCACTATGTGAATCATTTGCCAAATGTATGAGTCTTGAATTTGAAATGAGTTTAATGGGTGAATTAACTTTCTTTTTGAGATTACAAATCAAACAACTTAGTGATGGTATATTTCTTAACCAATCTAAATATACATTAGAATTGTTTTTTTTTTTGGTAAGTAAAAGTAAATGGATTATGTGTAAAGTTTCTACAACTAGCTTTATCTATACAAGTCATAGACAAAGCCAAGTAACTCATAGAGTGCGAATGCGATAGTTATGACTACACATGCTGTAGACTATAACTACCTGTGGATACATTATTTGGCATCATTCCCAAGATCTTTAGCTAATAGCAAAATTAAATTTGATAAAAATATCTTTTTCTCTTCTGGTGAAGTGCTCGGTTTTGAGATCATGCTCCATACAGGATCTTGAGTCTCTAATAATCTCTTTCAAGAGCTGAGCATTGTTTGTGTGTTGACATTCAAAGATTCTATTACATCTCTCCTTCCACATCCACCAAATAGCGCATTTGAAAGTAACCTTTGCTAGTTGTGTAAGAGGCCCTTTTCTTGAGAAACATTGCATAAGGTCGCCTAGTTCTTGGTGCAAGTTTGGTTGCGGCAGTCTATTGAGTTCAAATCGCTGGAGAATCTCCTTCCATATCCATTTTGTATAATCACAAGCAAAATAGAGGTGGTCAACAGTTTTTCTTGTTGCAAACAAAGGGAGCATCGGTTAACATGATAGATACCTCTTCTTTTCATATTGTCTATAGTAGGTAGTTTATTAAGAAGGGCCTGCCATGTACATAAGGAGTGTCTTTGTGATCCCGGTCGATCCCATGTCCAACTGCTTGGGACCCACTTGTTATTTCTTTGCCTAATTTGATTCCATGCAGATGTGGCACTAAATTTGCCATTGTCATTAGGCCAAATAAGTGTATCTAAAGAGTTGTTCCTGATTGGAATAGCTATGATAGTCGGCCAAAGTGATAACATTTCGGGAGAAATAGGATTAGGGAGACACCAAGTACCGTTAGCAATGAACTCGGAAACCTTCCAATCTTTGGGAGCCCCAAGATCTTTTCGTATTCTGTCACCATATAATTGAAATATACTCTTCCCATTCACCCAAGGATCGTACCACATATTAGTACTAGTTCCAGAAGAGATTGCATACGAAATGTGTTTGATTAGCCAATTATTTGCCTTTAAAATTCCTTTCCAAGCTGCAGAGTGGTATGTTCTTGTTGAAATTTCCCAGATTGATTCCTTTGAAAGATACCTAGCAGAAACCCATTATGACCATAAGGAACATTTGTTTTGCAAAAGATCCCACAATTGTTGTACCAGGCATGCTTGATTCCAATCTCTAGTATTTCTCAAGTTTAGCCCCCCTTCATCTTTCGGTTTAACATGGATAATTCAAAAGCAATAAACACCCCTATGAGCACTGCGACTAAGTTAGATATGGATGAAAATAGTGAAAATTTCGATCAAAAAACATATAGGGGAATGATAGGTAGTCTACTCTACCTCACCGTGATTAGACTGGATATTATGTTTAGTGTAGGACTTTGTGCTAGGTTACAATCTAATCCTAAATTATCTCATCTTAAGAGTGTTAAAAGAATATTTAGGTATATTAAAGGAACTCCAAATTTAGGATTGTGGTATCCAAAATCTGAAAAATTTGATCTAATAGCTTATGTAGATGCCGATTTTGGCGGATGCAGGATAGATAGAAAAAGTACATCCGGAACATGCCAATTTTTAGGACATGCACTTGTTTCTTGGACTTCCAAGAAACAAAATTCAGTTGCACTATCTACGGTGGAAGCCGAATACATTGCTGCAAGTGCATATTGTGCACAAGTTGTTTGGATGAAAAATACATTAGAAGACTATGGAATTCACTTTAAAAATATTCCCATAAAATGTGATAATACTAGTGCCATATGTCTTACTAAAAATCCAATTCAGCACTCTAGAACTAAGCACATCGACGTTAGGCATCATTTCATACGCGATCATGTCCTTAACAATGATGTTGTTCTAGAATTCATTGACACAAAGCATCAATTAGCAGATATATTTACAAAAGCTTTGAACGAAGATCAATTTGAATTCATTAGAAGGGAATTAGGTATGTTAAATTGTCCCAAAGAATAAATGTGTTTGAATGGATTTTCCGTAAAGTTTTTCATTCTCTCTGATCAAGATTTTATGATTTTATGAATCTCGAAATTGATTTTTATGGCTTGATCAAGATTAATGATTTTATGAATCTCGAAATTGATTTTGATGGCTTGATTATGAGTTTCAAGTTGACAATTTGAATGAGTTTGTATTCGAATTATGATCTTGACTTATTAGAGTTACTACTTGAATTTTTTAATCACGATCTCTTCCTTGTACACCTACAATTTTTGATTATAGAAAGAAGAGATGTGATAAAATGGATGAATGTTGAATTTTCCTTTATGATGAACTCGACATAAACATTTTAGCATACTTAATTTTGGATGATAAAATTTTTTGTATGATCAATGTTATAATCACAAATTATGTGCTTCAAGTCTCATTCCCTTTTTGTTGATGACAAAGGGGGAGAAAAGTGATGACTTGTACCATTTTGATAGCATGACTTATATAAACATTAATTGATCCTTGAGAATGTCTTATATGCCTTGCAAAATCCTTGAGAATATCACAAGATTGATTGATCATATTGAAAGCATGGCTTACATCTATATCATGAAATTCATGTTGAAAATCTTTATCTCCTATCGTAGTAAAAATCGTCCCATATCATTTGACTTATGATTTTCATCGAAGTTTCGCATTTACTATTGCTTAATGAGAATAACGATAAGTTCTATGGTTAGAACTTATCGGTTTATGCTTGAATTCAATTGATGAAATTCAAGTGTTTTCATCTTCTCATAATATGGCATATAGATAGGGGGAGTTATGTTTAACTCCGTCATCAATTGATTGTCATCATCAAAAAGCGGAAGATTGTTGAATCTCGGATTTTGATGATAAAATCAATTGATGGGTTAATTGATCTAATCCATATTATTGAGCTAAGTGTGCAGGATTAACTACGATAACCAAAAAACACAAAGCAAGTATACCGGAGTCAAGTTCGATGGACGTTTAAGAGTTTGAAGAATCGTCGGAGATGTTGCCGGAACCAATCGAGAAGAAATCGGGAATCTGTCGGAATTTTCGGAAGTTCGCCGAAGAGATCGTCGGAGGTTCACGGAGATCACCGAGAATGCTCGGCTACTCGTTAAAGTCATCACAAGTTCGGGAGCTTGCTGGGAGTCCGTCGGAAGAAGTTCGTCGGAAAGCTCGCCGAAACAAGACTCGACGTTCGCGGTTGAAAGCTTGCTTAGGATGTATTTTTTTGTTATGTAGTTCACTTGTAATTAGGATTAGGATTAAGAGATAATCCTATATCCTGGTTAGGGGCCAACTGGGCCCAAAGTGAGATATGGTTTGGGCTAAAATTAAGCCAAACCAGTGAAATTGAAGAGCCAGGCGGTGGCACCGCCCAGCACCCGAGAGCTGGGCGGTGACACCTCCTTGGCTGGGCGGTTGCACCGTCCAACACCCGAGCGCTGGGTGGTGGTACTGCTTGGCTGGGCGGTGGCACCTCCAGCACCGGGAACCCAAAGAGAATTCAAATTTTGGAGCCCAAAATTGGAATCCTCTTGAGGCCTATAAATACCCCTCAAATCTCAGCTGAGCGAATGACTTTTGAGCAGCAAGTAATTGAGAGAAAAGTCTTAGAAGAGTCTTTGCCTTTCTTGTTTACATTTGCTAGTGTTCACCTCCTTCTTTCTTGCTGAAAATCTGTAAGAGAGTGAACCGCTTGTAAAAGTTGTAAGAGGGGTATTCACCCTTCCCTTTCAAGAGATTTGCTAGTGGAAGGTGGGAGCCTCATTGAAGAGGGGCCTCGCAAGTGGATGTAGGTCACTTGACCGAACCACTTTAAAAATAGCGTAATCTCTGGTTTGCATTTCATTACTGCTATTTACATTACTGCAAACCCTCTTACTGCTTTATTTCCTCATTACATTTACTGCACAACTTTGCGGATACGCTTTTAAGTTAAGCACTTCCAATTCCGATTTCTTATCGTACGAAAGATTTGTCTAAAACCGAAGTTTTAATCCGCTGCACTAATTCACCCCCCCTCTTAGTGCCGCTCCGAACCTAACATTTATTGGCCCCAACCCAGTTCAAATTTGGAGCTCAAAACTGTCAATTCCCGGAATTCCGGGATCTGGCGGGTGCACCTCCTGGCTGGAGCGGTTGCACCGCCTGGCAGAGCTCGAAGATTGAGCCTCTGGGCAGTGCCACCTCCTGTCAGGGGCGGTTGCACCTCCTACTAGAGCTCAAAGACCGAGCTCAGGTGGTGCCACCTCCTGACTGAGGCGGTTGCACTACTCAGCCAGAGCTCGGAGACCGAGCCCAGGTGGTGCCACCTCCTGTTAGGGGAGGTAGCACCGCCTAGTCTCGCTCGGAGACTGAGCCCAAGCGGTGCTACCTCCTGGCTAGGGTGGTTGCATGTTAGAACCCTTGCATATTCTAAACTTGGGGTTGATCTCTTTAGGGGATCGGCCTCCTTGGAACTCTATAGGGGTTCCTCCCTCCAAGTTGCTGCTCAAAGGCTGCAGAAAAGATTCATCTATTGCTTATCAAAAGAGAAGGAATACATGGCTATTTATAGGGCTTCTAAACCCTAACTCCTAATAGGACTCCTACTTAAGACTCTTACATCTAACCAACTCCTAATAGGACTCCTAGTCAAGACTCCTATTCCCTTACAACTCCTAATTCTTCTCTAAGAAAACACCTCCTACATGAATGCCCCTCACAATTAGGACTCTCCTAGCTAGAGTCCTAACAGAATGTCCCTCTCAATTAGGACTCTCCTAGCTAGAGTCATAACAGTTTTACATGGATGTCCCTCTCAATTAGGACTCTCCTAGCTAGAGTCCTAACAGTTTGACATGAATGTCCCTCTCAATTAGGACTCTCCAAGCTAGAGTCCTAACATTGCACCGCCCAGTCTCGCTCGGAGACTTAGCCCAGGCGGTGCCACCTCCTGGCTTGGGCGGTTGCACCTCTTGCCAGAAATCAGGGTCCGAATGGGTTGATCCATTCGGCCCAATTTGGGTTTTTCAGGGGCCCAATTGCCCCAAGATTAAGTTAATGGGATCACCTCCCATTTCCAACGTAATCATTGTGCTAACTATGATATTTCCTAAGACATTTACTGCAACTTGCTCCGGTGCGTCAATCGCTTCTTCCGGTGAGCTTCCGGCGAATTTTCGTCGATCATCCGATGAACCCTCGGTGATGCTCCTGCGGACTTCCGTCAAACTCCCGGACTTGCGACGATCCACTTGGTGAGTTCTGACGAGCTTCTTTGGCAAGTTCATGGACTTCTCGGATTTGTTCCCGTAGAACCTCCGACGACTGTCCGAACTTCCGTCGAACTCTCGAACTCGGTAATCAACGCATATTTGCCATGTTCCGTCCTTCTTGTGTACAAGTAGCACCGGTGAAGAGTAGAGGTTGCAACTCGGCCGAATAACTCCTGTTTCGAGCATCTCTTTTACAATCCCTTCTATTTCATCCTTCTGGAGATGTAGATACTGATATGGCCAAGTATTTGCTGAAGATTTGCTTGGAAGAATCATTATATAATGATCATGCCGACGGGTAAAAGGTAGGTTGCGCGGTTCATCAAATATATCTGAAAATTTAGCAAGCAAAGGAAGTAGATTTGGATCTTCAAATTTTGTTGGCTCTCCCTTAGTTTGCTGCTCAAGTTGTAACAAAAATCTGCTGCATGCTTTATGCAAAACCTTCTCCATTTGTTGTGTGGAAATCGTCGTTAAGCCGCCCCCACGTTTCCCGTTCAGTATCACCTGTTTGTCCTTATTGTAAAATTTCATAATTAGTTGCATAAAATTCCAAGAAATATCACCTAATGTTATCAACCATTTAATTATGAGCATGGCCTCATGATCATCAAGAGGGAGAAGGAAGAAATATGCAATCATCTCTTGGTAAGGCCTCATGATCATCAACAGTTTCACTTGCGGGCGCCTACGATCATACTTCAAAATCCGTCCGTTGGTGACCTTAACGACAAACCTGCTGCAATTCTCAATAGGTAAGTTCATATGGACGGCAACCTTACTGTTTAGGAAGTTATTAGTGCTGCCCGTCTCGATGAGAACAGTGATCGGTTGTTGTTTGAGAAGGCCTCCAACTTTCATCGTTTGCGGGTTTGAGTAGCCAGCTAGTGTTTGTACCGTAACTTCGGTCGGTTGTGGCTCTTCTTCTGCATCTTTTTCTTCATGTTCAAGGCTCTCTTCTGAATGTTCAATGACCTCTTCCTCTATCGGTTCAATCATAAGAAGTCCTCCTTTCCTACAGCGATGCTCACGGCTCCACGGCTCGTCACAATGCCAACATAACCCCTTCGTATATCACTCCCGAAGCTCTTCTCCTGTTAACCTCTTTGGTGCAGGGACTTGGTCGACAGTAGGGGGGGCTGAGGGCTTCAATATTACTGGTTGAGGAGTGACCCAAGTCCTCCGAGCTTCATGGTTTAATTGCTCCTCTTGATGTCGTGCGAAAGAGATGGCTGCCATAAGCATGTACGGTTGTCACGCTTTAACTTCTCCTTGGATCTCCGGCTTCAAGCCCTCAATGAAGGTCCTCAATAGCTGTTTTTGAGACCAATCATGATTTTGATTAGATAACCTTTCAAACCTAGTTTGGTACTCCTGAATGGTGGAGGTTTGTCGGATCTTTGCTAGTTGTTCGTCAATATTCTCGTAAGCGGTTGGTCTGAAGCGGATCAGCAGTCCTTCTTTGAATTGTTGCCATGAAAGGACTCCATAAGTATGTTCAAACTGTTTAAACCACTGTATAGCATCCCCTTCAAGATGTATAGCTGCAATTTTCACCATAGATACATCCGCGGTTTTGTGGTACCGAAAATATCGCTCCGCGCACGATATCCAACCAATCGGGTCTCCTTCTTCCCATCTAGGGAAGTCCACTCTCATGCATGAATAGTTGGGGTCAATCATAGAGCCTCCCCTCCCTTGGAAGTCATCTCTTCGGGCTTGGTGTGATTGAGCAAAGCTCTCTCCTTGATATGATTTCTTCGGGCTTAGTGGTCGGCCCAATCCGAGTTCGGTAAAGAGCGTCCGAATCTTATCCTCCATTCGCGCCTCTAAGGCTTCGAATTTAGCATTGATTGCCTCCTTAGATGCCATAGTATATGGCCCCAAATCAATGATGTTAAGATCTCTCTTTTGCTGTTGGGTTAAAGGCATGTATAGGTTGAGAGAAGTGATGGTCGAAAGTGTTGGTGGATTGGTGGATGTAGGCTGCGGTTTAGGCTTGTTTTGTGGCTGTTTTGGGTGCAGTTTGAGGGTGTGGTTTGGTAGAGTTTTAGGGCTGTGGATGAAAGTTTTGGATCTATGGTAGATGGTAGCAAAGGTTTGACAGAAATCCGTGGAAGTTGCAGCAAGTATGTGCTGTCTTGTAAGAGTAGAATTGTCGTCGAAGAAACAATGGTTTCTTGACGTAATTTCCACCAAAAACTTGAGAGAATTGAGGAGGGAATTGATAGCAAAATCACAGTTTATATGACAGCAAGGATATCTAATTTAATCAAGAAAATTTCGGCAGTATAACAGCAAGGAAATTGGTGCAAGTTGCAATTGCAGAATTGTCGTCGAAAAATTTCAGCGGGATATGATGAAAATTTGCAGCAACATAAAATCGTTTTTAGAGATGAATTTCTTAATAGATCAATCTTAGATGGAAGCCAAGATGATCTATGAAGTGTATAAGAAATTTCATTCAAAAAAGATTGCAAATAGATGGGTTAAGGCAACGATATGCAGCTGAAATTTTCTGCAGCATAGATTTTCAAGTGCAGCAGATTGGACATAAAAGATCAGTAGTTTATATTGAGAATTTTTCGATGAAACCAAAGGGAAATCTACTGTTAGGAAGTGTCAAAGATGTCATAAAAATTTCGTAGAAATTTGGATAGAAAAAGCACAGTAGCAAGATCAAACAGATAGTGCTATGCGGCTTGAATTCTGCAATTCAAGTGCAGCAGATTGGACATAAAAGATCAGTAGTTTATATTGAGAATTTTTTGATGAAACCAAAGGGAAATCCACTGTTAGGAAGTGTCAAAGATGTTATAAAAATTTTGTAGAAATTTGGAAAGAAAAAGCATAATAGCAAGATCAAACAGATGGTGCTATGTGGCTGGAATTCTGCAATATATCTTTCGTCGTAGAGATGAAAACTTTGTGACGAAAAGTTTATGCAGCAATATAGGAACGATTTTTTTTTTTTTTTTGGATTTTCGAATAAGGATAACTAAATTGCAGCAGCAGTAAGGTAGGAAACCAGAACCTGTTGCAATTCACGGGGAGATCAAAGGATGATCCGCGGTGGTGGAGATGATGGCGGAATTCGGTGACGATCTTTTAAGCAATTGTGGGAATTGCTTTGGATGGTTGTGGAGGGTTGATGGATGGCTGTGGAAGGGCAGCGAGACGCCAAGAACGCTACTCTGATACCAGGTGTTAGAACCCTTGCAGATTCTAAACTTGGGGTTGATCTCTTTAGGGGATCGGCCTCCTTGGAACTCTATAGGGGTTCCTCCCTCCAAGTTGCTGCTCAAAGGCTGCAGAAAAGATTCATCTATTGCTTATCAAAAGAGAAGGAATACATGGCTATTTATAGGGCTTCTAAACCCTAACTCCTAATAGGACTCCTACTTAAGACTCTTACATCTAACCAACTCCTAATAGAACTCTTAGTCAAGACTCCTATTCCCTTACAACTCCTAATTCTTCTCTAAGAAAACACCTCCTACATGAATGCCCCTCACAATTAGGACTCTCCTAGCTAGAGTCCTAACAGAATGTCCCTCTCAATTAGGACTCTCCTAGCTAGAGTCCTAACAGTTTTACATGGATGTCCCTCTCAATTAGGACTCTCCTAGCTAGAGTCCTAACAGTTTGACATGAATGTCCCTCTCAATTAGGACTCTCCAAGCTAGAGTCCTAACATTGCACCGCCCAGTCTCGCTCGGAGACTTAGCCCAGGCGGTGCCACCTCCTGGCTTGGGCGGTTGCACCTCTTGCCAAAAATCAGGGTCCGAATGGGTTGATCCATTCGGCCCAATTTGGGTTTTTCAGGGGCCCAATTGCCCCAAGATTAAGTTAATGGGATCACCTCCCATTTCCAACTTAATCATTGTACTAACTATGATATTTCCTAAGACATTTACTGCAACTTGCTCCGGTGCGTCAATCGCTTCTTCCGGCGAGCTTCCGGCGAACTTCCGTCGATCATCCGATGAACCCTCGGTGATGCTCCTGCGGACTTCCGTCAAACTCCTGGACTTGCGACGATCCACTTGGTGAGTTCTGACGAGCTTCTTTGGCAAGTTCATGGACTTCTCGGATTTGTTCCCGTAGAACCTCCGACGACTGTCCGAACTTCCGTCGAACTCTCGAACTCCCAACGTGATCATTGTTTTGATTCCGGCGCAACTCCTACTGCATGTCTTTCTTCCATCGTAGTTAATCCTGCACACTTAAAACAAAACTTCGATCGAGACAATTAATTCTAAGCAATTAACCAAGTTGTCCGGCATGTCATTGGTCCCTCGACGCTTTGTCCGATTCTTCGGCACATCGTCCTCTCCTGCAGCCTATTGCCCAATCGGCCAGTTAACTCCGTAACTCCGATATCCTTGGCACAATACTCGCTCTTCTTGGCCCGATGCCCGAGTCCACGACCCGAAGCCTTCTGTCGATACGTCGACCGATCCACTGGCCCGACGTCCAATCTTCTGACATGTTCCTCCAGCACAACATGATTTTCCTACTTTAATTATCTCATCCTGATCGAAGCCTCCTACGTCACTCAAAACGTAGATTAAATCATAAACATTTATCAAGTAGTTTCATCATCAAAATACGAGATTCAACAATCTCCCCCTTTTTGATGATGACAACCACTTGAGGACGGAGTTAAATTTAACTCCCGGAGTTTAAACAAACTCCCCCTATCAATATGCCATATTGATAGAACCTTGAATTCAAACTGAATTCAAGTCATTGCAATATTCATCATGAATACTTGCAACACGTCATCATGAACTTATGCATAACATCATACTTCTCCCCCTTTGTCATCAACAAAAAGGAGAAGTCCAACTATTCTTGTGTTTGGAATATTAGTTTAACTTATTGCATGAAAAACATAATATCAAGTTTTATCATCATGCAGTTTTGAAGCCAAAAAATTCAGCAAATGTTACATCATGCTTAGAACATTCAAGCTATCAAGTTTTAGATATGCAAGTTTTACAGCATACAAGATAGCGCTTTTAGAACATGCAAGCTAGCAATGTTACAACATTTTAGAACTTGCAAGCTAGCAATTTAGAGATGTTCAAGAAGGCAACTCTTGCTTCTTGAAATATGCAAGTTGCAAGCTAGCAAATTTTTGCTTCCTTTGCAATGTTTGAGCTCACAATTTTGCTTCAATTGCAAGGTGTAAGTTTAGCATGTTTAATTTTCTTGAGATAGCAACTATTTGCTTCTCTTTATACTACAAGCTAGCAATTTTTACGATATGTAAGTTTTACTATATATAAGCTAGCAAAAATTTCGAAAGCAAATGCAGGATAGCTTTCTTGTGTAAGCTTATGATTCTTGCTTCCTATTGCAATGTGCAAGTTGCAAGTTTTGCTTCTTGAGATAGGCAAGATAGCACTTTTGCAATTTTTGTTTGGCAAGCTTGTGATGTTCAAGATAACAAGCTCTTTCTTCTCTTTTGAGAAGTGTCATTTTTGCTTTCTTTGCAAAGTGCAAGCTAGCAAAATGCCAAACGAGCAAGAGATAATGTTTTACATGAGACAAGCAAACAATTTGGCAAGTGTTACATTTGCATCTTCTCTTTAGAGGAGTGTAATTTTTGCTTTCATCTTGAATTGTGTAAGCTAGCTAGTTTGCCTCTTTTCATGATGTCCACACTAGAAATTCTTGCTCCCCCTTTGTCATTGTCAAAAAGAAGGGAAGACCCTTTTTTCAATTTTCAGATTATGACAAAGGTAAGTATCAATTTTATTTGTGCATCATTATATATTCAAATTAAAACATATACAATTTCAAAAGCCTTATTTTTCATGCACGATACCGAAAAATAAATCAATCATCATTAATGGGTATATCATACACGATACTCAAACATTAAAATTTTTAAGCATTTATCAACATGTTGATCATGATACCAAACATTCATCATTTAAAGCATTCATGATACATATTATATGCAATACATCATGTACATCATTGTCATAAGTATTGCATGCATCATTTCAAATTCATGAATATTTCATCATTACATGCATCATGCCAAATCATAAAATATACAATCATCATTAATGCATGATTCGTAATCATCATTTATTTTGCAACATGATGGTACCAAATTTGTCAAATTACATCCTACTATACATGATCGAAACTTCTTATTTGTATACATCAAAACAAATTAATGAATATTTCATGTATTCTTCTCATCACATAAGGAATATCAAGAAGAATTATTAGATGATGAGATAAACATTTCATGAATACAAGGAATTGCATAAAAATCGTATCATAAATGTTTCATGTATTGATATTATCACATGAAGCATACAAGACAACAATGCAAAGAAATCATGTCATGAAGAATATCAATATGAAAATTTAGCAAAGATCACATGATACAATCGCAAAGCATGATATAATTATGCGATATGAGATGATAATTTATCATATCAACGAAAGATATCAATGAGGATCAATTGTTAGGATCAATTCGTGAATACCAAAGATATGATTCATAGTTCATTGAAATTTTTCTTAACAAGTTCACGATCAAGATTCATATAATTCATAATAAAGCAAATTGATGTACAATCATCACACAAGACATATAAGGCAAAGAAATCTTGTTATTTCTATATTATTAAATATATGATATCAAGGCTCATGATTCATTTGAAAAGATATAGCACAATGAGCAAATTGAAACATTTTTATCAAGATCACATTTTAAAATATTCCAAGTATCAAGATATCAATATGACACTCAATTGAATTATGAGAAATCAAAAGACAAGTTACACTTCATTTGAAGAATTCTTTTTTGATAAATGTAGGGAGCATAATGAACGATCTTGATTTATAAAGAACTTCATGTTATAATTATCAAGATCATGATTTTAATAATTATTTTCTTTAGCAAAGAATTACAAAAGCACTTTATTTTTGCATAAGAAATCTCATTGTATTATGATTTATAAATTCTTTCTCTACACATGAATCATAGGAGATATGTATGTGAAACAAATCTTTGCAAGTAAAAACACTATCATCCATATTTCAAGATGGAATTTATAAGCAGGAATCATTTCATCAAATCCATTTCAAAAAAATATTTTTCATATAATAAGTGTATGAGAAAATCCGATTGTTAGGATACCAATTGTTAAGCGAATCCGAAAATGAAATCAACACTTTCATGCATTCGGACAAGATTTTGCTATAGATTTTCAAGTTCAATCATGAAGATAAAACATGCTCATGATCATAAAAATTTTTGTATCCAAAACACATAATTTCCAACATGTTATTAAGGCATGTAATAGTGTAAAATCATCATGGCAATTAAGTGATTTGAACATTGAATCAAGAAAGTCCGAAAAACAATCTTAACAAGTTCATGCATTCGAGCACATTTTTTGCCATAGTTTTTCAAATACATTCATGAAAATAACACATGCTTATCATCATGAATAGCTTAAAATCTCATGCATAAAATTGTTAATCAAAATATTTAATATTACATCATTATACATTTCTTCATATCAAACATGATTTTTTTTAATCAAAATCGAGAAATAACAATGGAAATCAACGTAATACACATTTTTACTTCTTAACCATGATTTCATATTTTCAATCAAAATCATTTTATTTGTTTATCATAAAATATGCAATATTATCATTTTCGAAATTACTTGGCATGATCATAATTATTATTATTTTTTTTAAACATGTAATTTTTAAAAAAATTAATTCTAAACTAAAAGAGAAAATACATCATGAGAGCATCAAGTAATTTCAAAATAAATTAGGGGGATTTCGATTACCTCATCATTGAAAGTGGTTAAGGCGTAGTTTGCCACCTTGCCTTTCTTGATTTTCTCCTCGTCTTCAGAGGAGCTCGATTCATCCCACTTTATGTTCTTCTTCTTTGGCATCTTCCTTTGTTTAAGTTTATTGTTTATTTTAGATTTTTGTTTAATAAACTTATTAAGATTTAGTGTTCGAAGTTCAAGTTCATCATTGTCCTCATCACTTGAGTCATCGCTTAAATAATATTCATTTGTCCGGAGTTCCAAATCCTTCCTGTTTTTTGGAAGGTGGTTTTGTTCATCATGTTCATCATGTGTATTGTGCACCATTTCATATATCATCAATGAACCAATTAGTTCTTTAAGTGGTAGGTTGTTTAGGTTTTTAGCTTCTTGTATTGCAGTTACTTTTGAATCCCACTTCTTAGAAAGAGAACGCAAAATCTTGTTTACGAGTTCAAAATTTGAAAAACATTTTCCAAGAGCTCTTAAACTGTTGACGACATCCGTGAAACGGGTGTACATGTCTCCTATAGTCTCGCTTGGTTGCATTCGAAAAAGCTCAAAATCATATAATAAAATGTTAACTTTCGAGTCTTTGACTCTACTAGTTCCCTTGTGCGTGATTTCAAGTGTTCGCCAAATGTCAAAAGCCGTTTCGCACGTAGAAATCCGATTGAACTCATTTTTGTCCACAGCGCAAAATAAGGCATTCATAGCCTTTGCATTTAAAGAAAAATACTTCTTCTCCAAATCCGACCATTCGTTTATCGGTTTGGAGGGAAGTTGAAAACCGTTTTCAACGATATTCCATAAATCCAAATTCATAGAAATCAAGAAAACTCTCATTCGAGTTTTCCAATAAGTGTAGTCCAATCCGTTAAATAACGGTGGACGAACAACCGATAAGCCCTCTTGAAAGCCATGAAGAGCCATTTCTCTCGGGTGTAAATCCGAAATGAGAAATACCGGGCTCTGATACCAATTGTTAGGATCAAGAGCACTAAGAGGGGGGGGGGGTGAATTAGTGCAGCGAAAAATCTTCTACGAAAAAGAAAAACTACATTCGTTTGTTAAAAGTGATTTTGGTAAGAAAGTCGATTCGTAAATCACTTTAACTTTTGTTTAAGCGAGATGCAGCAAAGATATAAATGCAGTTTGCAGTTATGATAGAAATCAAAATGTAAACGCAAACAGAAATATGATGATCGTACGATGAAACTGTTTTACGTCTAAACGTCGATTCGGAAACCACTAAACTTTGAAACACGTTCGTAAAAACACAGAAGGCAGTAAGCCATTGTGGAGGTTTGCAGTAAAGATAAGATGCTCAAAGTAAATACAAACCGAGATTTCGAGTGGTTCGGTCAATCTTGACCTACTCCACTTTTGGCTTCTTCCATCGACGAGGTCACCGACGTCAACTAGAGGCCTTCCTTCAATAGGCGAAGGCCAACCACCAATTTACAGTTTCACTCCTTTTGACTGGCTTAGAAGACAACTCTTACAGACTTTTCTCTGCTCTCTTTAAAGCTCAGAACTTGGAAGAAAAAAGGGAGAAGAACTTTTGGACTTTACAATAATTTTGAGCTCTAAAAATCACATAACAAGATCAAGATTTCGGTGTATGTTGGTTGTTGTTTCAGTGCTGAATGGGTGGGGTATTTATAGGCCCCAACTCAGTTCAAATTTGGAGCTCAAAACTGTCAATTCCCAGAATTTCGGGATCTAGCAGTTGCACCTCCTGACTGGGGCGGTTGCACCACCTAGTAGAGCTCGAAGATTGAGCCTCTGGGCGGTGCCACCTCCTGTCAGGGGCGGTTGCACCTCCTGCCAGAGCTCAAAGACCGAGCTTAGGTGGTGCCACCTCCTGACTGAGGCGGTTGCACCGCTCAGCCAAAGCTCGGAGACCGAGCACAAGCGGTGCCACCTCCTATCAGGGGAGGTTGCACCGCTCAGTCTTGCTCGGAGACTGACCCCCAGGCGGTGCTACCTCCTGGCTAGGGCGGTTGTACCGCCCAGTCTCGCTCGGAGACTTAGCCCAGGCGGTGCCTGTCACGCCCCTCAAAATATCCATGATATTAAAAATTTTCATCACAAATCCATCCAGGATCCAAACACACATTTGAGGGCATTGAAAAACATTCTATCAAATTCACATCTATAAAACCTGTGCAGTTTATAATCATATATCACATTACTTGATAATTCTCAAGGATACCATCTCATTAGATACAAAATCATATGTGTCATGTCATTCAAAACATATTTGGTTCATAACAGATGGAGCATAGAGTAATTGGAGTATATTAACAGCGTACGAGATGTTCTGGAGTATATCAATTGCAAATAGGACATTTAAGAACATATCAGTTCATAGCAAATGGAGCACAGAGTAATTGGAGCATATCAATAGCGTATGAAATGTTCCGGAGCATATCAACTACATATGGAACATTTCGAAGCATAACAATAGCAAATGAAACATTTCGGAGCATATCAAAGGCGTATGAAATATTTCGGAGCATATCAATAATAAATGAAACATTTCGGAACATATCAATGGCGTATGGACCATTTCGGAGCATTTCAAAGAACGAATACGAAACAGAAGCTAAAACGTCGAATCGAAGTTGCATTCATTTCATTCTTATCCAAAGCATGTATAGAAACACATAACCAAAGCTTTGGATATCATATCAAGCATACAGAAGGTGAAGTGGGACCATAACATAATATGGTACATCCATTTCTGAAAGACCACCAAACATAAGTCTCCCACGTATGGCAGGTCTCCCACGTTTGGGAGCTCCATCCACCCACGTCTGAGTGAAGTCATAGGGGCCGGCAGAGCATCTCAGGCTCTATGCATAACTCCCTTCACCATTTCTGGCGAAGGTTCACAATATCCCACAAACACCAGAGTACAAAAGGATAGTATGAACAATGAATAGCACATATCGGAAGCACACGCGAAACAACAAAACGTACATGTGCCTTTACGAGTCAGTACACAGTAAGCAATAATCTTTCACAATTATATTCAGATTTAAAAGGAAATGAAAGCAAGAGCATTCAAGGATTCCAAGCAATCACATATAACTCAATTCAAATAAGAAGATTTGATGAATTCAATGTCCAAAGGAATGAAATTGGAATAGGCACATATCAAAAGCAAAGGCAGAACAATAGGATATACATGTGCTTATATGAGTCAATACGATATAGCATAAACGTTACACAACAGTTTTCACGAATGCAATAATTTTAAGGACAAGAGCATACAAGAATTCAAAGCAGTAATATAAAGCTCAATTGAATAAGAAAGCTAAAGGATATCAATTTCCAAAGGAATGAAACCAGAATATGAGAAATCGACCAAAGCTCGATTTCTGGCAGAATACAAAAGGCACATTGAACAAATGATTCAAACTATCAATCGTGCTCCAATTTACTCAGAATTATATCATTGGATTATACTATCAGATAAGACAGGCTTCATATGAATTGAACTGCCCAATAGAGAGAGTTACAAATAATTTGGTAAACAAGGGTCATAGAACAAAATCTCTGTTTGGCAGAAATCATAATGTCAGATTCAACAGAAAACTGGGCAGGTGTTTGGATTCCAAATCTTTCAATCCATATATCAAAAGAAAGATCTACGAGTCTAGTTTCCAATGAAATAAGCTTTGAATAAATCAACGTTTGCAACAGGGACTTATAAGCAGTTCAGTATCAAAAGGACAGAAATTACGATCCCTGTTTTGCAGAATCTGTAGGCTCATTTGAAACAGAAGTTTGGGCAGAAAAACTTACTCCAAATTCTTAAAATAAGCTATCAAAACAAAGGTTTATGAGTCTATATTCTGATCAAATAAGTTTTGTCCAAATCAGATGTCAATACATGAAGTTATAACCATAACAAGGTAGAAAGGTCAGAATCTTGGAAGTTGCACAGATCCGAATCGTTACGTCTAAACAGGAGATATATCAAATGCAAGGCTAGAACAATTCAAAGTTCCTCATATTCAAAGCAAATGTAGAGATAAAATTGCAGTGAGGAATGATCAGGATACTTGCAATAGGAAAGATTAAAACAATTACAGGAGAAACGATCGGGAAACTTGCAATAGAAAGGATCGAAATATTTGCAATAGAAAGGATCGAAACACTTGCAATAGAAATGATTAGAACACTTGCACGAGGAAGATCATAATACTTGCAATAAGAAAATTTAGAACAATTACAGGAGAAATAATTGGGAAACTTGCAATAGGAAAGATTAGAACAATAACAGGAGAAACGATTGGGAAACTTGCAATAGGAAAGATTAGAACAATAACAGGAGAAACAATTGGGAAACTTGCAATAGGAAAGATTAGACCAATAACAGGAGAAACGATTGGGAAACTTGCCTTTCAAAGATTTCGATCCGAAGATCCAAAGAAGGTGCCAGCCCAAATCGTTCTATTTTTCCTCTATGTCCTCTCTCTGTTTCGTTTTGTGCACTCGTTTTCTTTCTTTCTTCGCAACTATACCACGTGTCGAACATCGAGGCATAGTCACCTGCTCTCTCTTACTCTCATTCCTTCTTTTTCTTTCCCAAACACAGCTGCCACAACCGCCACCGCTGTCGCTGCCACAATCGCAGCCCCTTCCACCGCACTACCTTCCTTCTTCCCTTCTCTCGCAGACATAACTGTTGCATATGCAGTCGCTGTCGCTGCGGTCACAATCCCATCTGCAGCCCCTTTTTCCCCCTTTCCATTCTTTTCTTTCCCAGCTGCAACTGCCGCAGTCGCAATCGCAGCCATGGCCGCAGCCACCACAGCCACAGCCTCTTCTTCCTCCCCTGCTCTATTTCCTCTCCTTCTCTTCCAGTTGCAGCTGCCACTACCACAGCTGCCTCCCCTTCTCCTCTTCCTCTCTTCTTCCCTTTTCCTTTCTCTTCTTCTTCCTTTCCTTCTCTTCTTTCCCAACTGCACTGCTGCAGTCGCAGCCTCAGCTACGGCCACAGCCTCTTCTTCCTCCCCTGCTCATCTTCCTCTCCTTCTTCTCTTCCAACTGCAGCTGCCATCGCTGTAGCCACAGCCCCTTCTTTCCCTTCTCTTCTTCCTCTCCTTCCCTTCTTCCTTTCTCTTCCTCTTTCCCTGCCATAGCTGCAACTGCCACAGCCGCAGCCGCAGCTACTACTTTCCCTTCTCCTCTTCCTTCTCCTTCCTTTCTTCTTCTTCTCTTCTTTTCCTTCCTCCCCTTCTTCTCCCCGACGAACAGCACCTCCTTTCCTCTGTTTCCTCCTGCAGGAAACAGAGGTGCCGCCTCTTCACCCGCTTCTACTTGTTCTCTTCTTCCTCACCATCTCTTCCTCTCCTTCTCTTCCAGCTGCAGCTTCCACCGCCGCAGCTCCTCCATTCCCTTCTCTTCTTCTTCTCCTCTTCTTCTTCCCTCCTCCTCCCCGGCGTCACACACACCCTCTCCTCTATTTCCTCTGCAGGAAACAGAGGTATCACAACCTCTTCTCCTGCTTCCTCTTCCTCTTCTCTTCCTCTTCTTCTTCTTCTCCTCTTCGAACGCCCCACACCTCTCCTCTATTTCCACCTGCAGGAAACAGAGGTGCTGCAGCCCTAGCTGCTGCCACCTCTCGCTCCTCTCCCTCTTCCCTCTCTTTTCCCTCTTCTTCTCCTTCTCTTCTTCTCCTCTTCCCTTTTCCTCCCCAACGCCACACCCCTCCTCGCTGCAGCCTTGCCACAGCTATCCTCTCTTCTTCTTCTTCTTCTTCTTCTTCTTCCCTTCTCCTCCCCAACGCCCCACACATCCTCTCCTCTGTTTCCACCTGCGGGAAACAGAGGCGCTGCAGCCCTAGCTGCAGCTGCTGCCTCTCTCTCTCACCTCTCCATCTTCCCTCTCTTCTTCTTCTTTTTCTTCTTTTCTTCTCTTCTCCCTCTTCTTCCTCCTCTTCTTTTCCCTCTTCTTCTCTTCTCCCTCTACTTCTCTTCTTCTTCTCCCCACGCCCCACCGCTCCTCTCTCTATTTCTCGAGACATGGGAGGCGGTGGGATAAAACCGAAATTTTTGGTTTTCTTTATTTTTTTCTTTTTACAACTTAATAGTTTAGTCCTTGAAATTTTTATATCTACATATAAGCCCTCCAATTTATATATAAATCCTTATTAATAAATTTTCAAAAGTGAGGGATATTACACTCTCCCCCCCTTAAAAGAAAATTTAGTCCTCTAAATTGGTTATAGCTCAATCGATGAAAAGATGAGGATTATGATTTCTTTATTTCCTCCTCCTGCTCTTAAATAATTTCATCAATATAATACAATTACACAATTATCCAAGAGTAACTGAAATATCCTCCTCCTTGATCCTCAATAGATGGTAACCCGACCTTCAATCAATCTTTGAAAATACTTGTGCACCCTGCAGTTAATCAAACAAGTCGTTACTTCAGAAAATACTCGTTTTTGATGGTCACTTGATTCAACTGTCCATAATCAATACAAATCCTCAATGTTCCATCCATCTTTTTAACTAAACACCGGAGTACCCCATGATGAAATATTGAGCCAAATAAAATTCTTATTTTAATAGTCCTTGTAGAAGCTTTTCTAATTCCATTTACTGAAATGATGTTATTCTGTAGAGAGGCTTAGATATTGGGATTGTCCCAAGGACCAAATCTAAAGCAAAATCACGTTTTGGAGGTAATTCGAGCAAATCATCCTAGGATACATTAGGCAATGAGATAAATCAAGTCCAATACTCTGAAAATAAAAGATCAGCTGATCAAATATATAAAAAGTAATCATTTGTTATATACCAATCCATACTGGTATGATAAGAAGATAGCCAAGCCATACCAAGTATAATATCAAAACTCCAAATCTCTAGGAGAACCTAAATCAGCAAAAAGTTCAAGTTCTCCAATAAAATCAAATAAGGGGACCAGATTCAAGTTCGTTATCAAAGAATCTCCAATGATCATATTTACATATAGCACATAATGCAATGGTCTATGTTGCATACCTAAGTGATAAGCAAAATATTACGAATCAAATCGTAGATGGGACCCATGGTCAAACAAATATTTGTATTCTTTCATAAACATACATAATACCTTCTGTAATATCCCCCATTTTTAAAAATTTAGTAAATGCTTATTTGTAAATATGAGGATTATTTAATAATTTTTTTATATTAAATAATATTATAATAAAAGTTTGATATGATTTATGAAAGTTTCAGATTTAAGTTAAAAAAAAAAAAATTAGTGGACATGTGTCATTTGCTAACCTAATGGTGCCACCTAAGTTTGCTCTAAGGATGACATCTAGCACTTTTCATGCATGCTTGCCACCTTGAAACTTTGCAACTCTTGTGTTAACCAAAAGTAATTAAATAAGAGTTTAAAGGAGAAACTAAATGTAACCTTCAGATGCTGCATCCAACATGAGTTTAAGAGGAGAAGAGAAGGGAAGAAAAAGAAGAAGAGGAATTGAAGAAGAAGATTTGATTGAGGTTTTGCATCAACTCCCCCCATTTGGGAATCAAATTTGTTTAAGGCAAGTGTCCTAATCTCTTCCTACAGAATTCCTAATCTCTGTTTTCCTTTTAATTCTTCATAATTCAAAAGATTTCAGCTTACTACCAAACCGTTCTTTCTTTTTGATACAAAGCCATGAATCTGAAATTTTTTCGGTAAGCTGACTTCTATACATTGTTTTGGACATAACTTTTAGCACTAAATTCTGATTTAGGCAAAACCTAATCCATTTGAAAGTAGACTCAAATATCTTTATTTTGACACTAAGATTGAATGATTTGGAGTTTAAATGCCTACTAAGACTTCTGTTTTAATTAACCCTACAGATTCTGCAAAATAGGGACTGAAATATCTGACCTTCTGTTACTAAATTACTCATAACTCTCTAGAAAAAATTCTGAATTATACAAAGCTTGGTTCTTTTGAAACTAGATTCGCATATCTTTCTTTTGACGTATAATTTAGTAATTTTGAAGTATGTTTGCCTTGTGAAACATCTGTTTAAATTGACTCTATCAATTCTGCAAAACAGAGATGATCAATTCTGACCTTCCTTTACTCTATTTGTTGTAACTTCCTGTTAAGAACTCAAAAAAATTATAAATCTGAGTTCATCCGAAAATAGATTGATACAGCTTTCCAATGACATCTATTTTTAGTGATTTGGAGTATTCTTGGTCACTCAAACAAATCATGAAATGTACCATTCAAATTCTAGCAGAATTGAAAACTTTGTTGGGTTTTGCCTATTCAATTTTCATCCTATTGGAAATATGATTTCTACTAAATTATTTTTCAATTGAGCTTTATATTAGTCCTTTGAAGTTCTTGTATTGTTCATCCTGAAATTATTGTATAACTGAAATTTATTATGTAATGCTTTGTTTGCATTTCCTTGTTTGATAAAGGCACATGCATATCTTCGTTGTTCCGCATGTGCATCTGATATGTGTTAATGTTATTGTTCATACTACCCTTTTGTACTCTGGTGTCTCGTGGGATATTGTGAACCTTTGCCAGAAATGGTAAAGGGAGTTATGCTTAGAGCCCGCGATTGCTCTGCCGACCCCATTGACTTCATTTAGATGTGAGTGGATGGAGCTCCCAGACGTGGGAGACTTATGCTTGGTGGTCATCCAAAAATGGATGAATCACATTATGTATGTGGTCCCATAGTGCCCTCTATGTTTATTGATATGATATCCAAAGCTTTGTTTATGAGTTCATATTATGCTTTGAATAAAAATGAAATGCATGCTACATCAAAAATGACATATAGCTTGTGTTTATTATTCGGTTCACTTGTTATACTTTGAAGTGTTTCATTTGTCATTATTATGCCTCCAAACACTCTTATGCCTTTGATATGTGCCTAAATGCTTCATGTGCCATTTGATACATGCCTAAATGCTTCTTTTGCCAATGAAATGCTCCAATTTCCTTTCTCCTATTGTTATGTCTAATGCCTGTTTTTGAACGAGGTAAACCTTTGTGATTTTATATCAAATGAGATGACTTCAAATGAACACTTGTATTTCTACTTTTGTAACTTGATACTAAGCCTGCTTGAACTTCTCCTATCGCCATGGATATGTTAGACGCTTGCTGAGCTCTTTATGCTCACCCCGTTGCTATATAAATTTTTTCAGGGTAGCTTGTCACGCACTGAAAAGCTAGAATTGGGTTAAAGCAGTGAAAGGCTAGAAGATTTTTGAGCTAATTTTGTTGGATGATGGTTTTTGTTGTATGGTAAACTTTACTTCTGATGTAATGTTAAGGATCTGTTGACACTTATGTGTTGTAAAAGTTTAAAGGATCGCTCATGTGTATAGAATAATAAGTTTATGTTGTATAAGGATAAGAACTCATGGTAAATAATTATCTTTTTGTGATTGTATATACTTCTATGTTTATGGATTTGTGTTGTGGTTGATGTTTAGTTGAGTTGTCTTTGGATTTTGTGAATCTCTGAGTGAAGTGGATTATGATTTATGTAACGTACAGGTTTAGGAATTGTGATTGTTGATTTTGAATGATTCTTATTATCCTCAAATTGTTATATTGGATCCTGGATTGAATTGATGATGATATTATAATATTATTGATTTTAGACAGGGTCACACCTCCTGAATGTGATAATTCAGGTGGGGCGTGATAGAGTTGGTATCAGAGCATGGTTTGAGGATTTCTAAGAATTTTGATATGCTAGATGTGTAATAAATTTTGAGGTTTAGTGATTTCTATTTAGAGACTGATCAAAAGTTTTCTTTTGTTATTTTTAGGAAGCAAGGATGACGAGGTCATCTGGTTCTCCTGTTGCATCTACTTCTGATCAATTGAGTAGAATTATGAAAACTCTAGAGGCGATGACACAAGTAATGCAACAACAAGTTCGACAAGGAAGAAATGATAAAGGTGGGAATTCAAACCAGACTGGGTTGGGAATTGAACAGTTTAAGAAGCTTAGTCCTCCCAGTTTTGGTGGTGAGCCTGATCCAATGGTAGCAGAACAATGGATGATGCAGATAGAGAAAATATTTGATGTTTTAAATTGCCCAGATGATAAGAAGGTTTCTCTTGCTACCTTCATGCTAGAAGGAGAGGCTGAGCACTGGTGGCGAACCATGAAGAGGATTTCTGAAGCTCGACAGGAGCCAATCACTTGGAAGGTATTTACAGAAAAGTTCAATGATAAATATTTTTCAGATTGTATCAGAGAGCAAAAAGAATTGGAATTCCTGAATCTCATCTAGGGAAATTTGACAATAGCCAAATATGAGTCTAAATTCACCAAGCTCTCTAGATTTGCCACACATATGATTGATGATGAATATAGGAAAGCAAGAAGATTTGAAAGAGGATTAAGGCCAGCAATAAGAAGCCGGATATCAGTTTTAAAACTCCAAGTATACACTGATGTAGTAGAAAGAGCTTTCATACTTGAAAAAGACTTGGAGGAGATCCAAGAAATCAGGGATAAGAATAGCAAGGATAAGTTTGTTGGTAAAAGTAAGAGAGGAAATGAAGCAGAAAGAAGTAACGAGAAGGTAAAGGTACCTCGATTTGAGAAAGGAACTCCATCACAAAGAACTCTATCGTGTACAAAATGTGGACGTAATCATGAAACAAGTGAGTGTTTTCGGGTGACTGGAGCCTGTTTTTCCTGTGGAAAGTTAGATCATAAAGTCAGAGACTGCCCACTAAACAAGAAGAAAGAGCCACTACTCCCTAAGCCGACAGCCCATGCTAGAGTATATGCTATCACAGAACAAGATTCCAGAGCCTCTAAATCAGTGGTTGAAGGTATTCTACATGTTTCTAATAGAAATGCAAAAGTTTTGTTTGATCCTGGCTCCAACTTGTCTTTTGTTTCACAATATTTTGCTTGTCACTTGGGCATTCAACCTAAACCACTGGATTATTTGCTACACGTAACTACTGCTGTTAGGGATTCCTTGACTACAAATCTGGTTTATCCATCTTGTTTGATTTCTATTGGAGAACATGAACTCCTTGCCGATTTGATACTCCTAGAAATCCAAGGTTTTGATATTATACTTGGCATGGATTGGCTATCTTCCTATCATACTAGTATTGATTGCTATACAAAAATAATTACTTTCTGCATACCAGATCAGCCTATATTTTACTTTGAGGGTATTAGGCATGATTTGCCCCCTTGCTTGATATCAACACTTCAAGCTTATCGTCTTATGCAGAAGGGTTGTTTTTGTTATATTGTGTGTGTAAAGGAGCATTCAAATCAAGAAACTCACCTAAATGAAATTACAGTGGTCAAAGAGTTCCCTGATGTATTTCCAGATGAATTGCCTGGTTTACCTCTAGATAGAGAGGGAGAATTTGCTATTGATTTAGTCCCTAGGACAGCCCCAATATCTAAGCCTCCCTACAGAATGGCACCACTCGAGCTCGAGGAATTGAAGAAGCAAATACAAGAGTTGTTAGATAAAGGTTTTATTCGACCCAGCGTCTCACCGTGGGGTGCTCCAGTGCTATTAGTGAAGAAGAAGGATGGGACGTTGAGGCTTTGTATTGATTATAGACGGTTGAATCAAGTGACCATAAAAAACAAGTATCCCCTACCCAGGATTGATGACTTGTTTGATCAATTGCAGGGTGCACAAGTATTCTCCAAGATTGATCTAAGATCAGGTTACTATCAGTTGAAGGTCAAGAAGGAGGATATTCCAAAAATAGCCTTTAGGACTCGATATAGTCACTATGAATTTTTAGTTATGCCTTTTGGCTTGACTAATGCTCCTGCAGCTTTTATGGAACTAATGAATAGAATATTTCAGCCACTCTTAGATGATTGTGTAATTGTATTCATTGATGACATATTAGTATATTCAAGAAGTAATCAAGAGCATGATAAACACTTGAGAGATGTATTATCTATACTAAGAGAAAAGAAGCTATATGCAAAGTTCAGCAAATGTGAATTTTGGTTGAAGGAAATTGCTTTCTTAGGCCACGTGATTTCAGGAAGGGGCATATCTATTGATCCAAAGAAGGTTGAAGCAGTAGTTGATTGGGAAGTGCCAACAAATGTAACAGAAATTAGAAGTTTCTTGGGCATGGCAGGTTATTACAAGAGATTTGTGGAGGGATTTTCTCAAATTGCTCATCCCCTTACCAAACTAACTCAAAAGAATGCGAAATTTGAATGGAGTAGTGATTGTGAGCAAAGTTTCCAAGAATTAAAAAGAAGATTAACTAGTGCCCCTATTCTCACTATTCCAAGTGGTAATGAAGGATTTGTAGTTTATACTGATGCTTCAAGAAAGAGCCTTGGATGTGTTTTGATGCAAGAAGGGAAAGTAATTGCTTATGCTTCAAGGCAGCTAAAGAATTATGAATTGAATTATCCGACTCATGATTTGGAATTGGCAGCAATCATCTTTGCTCTAAAAATTTGGAGATATTACTTGTATGGGCGGACATTTGATATATTTACTGATCACAAGAGTTTAAAGTATATTTTTACACAGAAGGAGTTAAATATGAGGTAGCGAAGATGGATAGAACTTCTGAAGGATTATGATTGTACCATCTGTTATCACCTAGGTAAAGCAAATGTTGTAGTAGATGCACTTAATAGAAAATCTACAAGTTTTATGGCTAGTCTGGTTGTGAAGCAATGAAAGCTGTTAGAAAGAAATTATGACTCAAATGTAATAAGGAAAGGACAAGACTCAATAATGTTGATGGCCTCTATCCAGGTGCAAACTGATCTCATTCAACAAATTAAAGAAGGACAACTACGAGATCCACATTTAATATACTTGAGGAATGATGTTGAAAAGGGATTGAAGTTGATTTTTCAAATTTCAGATGATGGCCTATTGAGATTTGGGGATAGAATATGTATTCCAAATGACTCAGATATCAAGAACCAAATCTTGAACGAAGGCCACAATTCAAAGTACACTATGCATCCTGGTAGCACAAAAATGTACAGAGATCTACAAAGTCATTATTGGTGGAAAGGCATGAAGAAGGAGATTGCAATATATGTTTCAAGGTGTTTGACTTGTCAGTAAATCAAAGCAGAACACCAGAGACCTGGAGGTTTGTTACAGCCCTTAGATATTCCTGAATGGAAATGGGAATGCATTACTATGGACTTTGTTTCAGGACTACCCATAACCTCTAGAAAGCACGATGCTATTTGGGTCATTGTTGATAGGTTAACCAAATCTGCACATTTCTTACCAATCAATATGACTTATTCTCTTGGTAAGCTTGCAGATTTGTATGTTGATGAAATAGTAAGACTTTATGGTGTCCCGAATAAGACTATCTCAGATAGAGACTCCAGATTTCTTTCTAGATTGTGGAGGAGATTACAAGATTCTATGGGCACCAAAGTAAAGTTTAGCACTATCTATCACCCTCAGACCGATGGTCAATCTGAAAGAACAATTCAAGTACTTAAGGATTTGCTTAGAGCCTATGTTATGGATTGGAGAGGTGAATGGGACAAAGATATTTCTCTTATTGAGTTCACTTACAATAATAGTTACCATTCGAGCATTCAGATGGCTCCTTATGAGGCATTATATGGGCGAAAATACAGAACGCCTATATGTTGGGAGGAAGTTGGTGATAGAAAGTTGTTAGCACCAGATAAAGTACAAGAGACTACTGAAAAGATTCAGGTTATCATAAAAAGACTAAAGGATGCTCAGAGTCGGCAAAAGAGATATGCTGATAACAGAAGACGAGATATCGAGTTCCAAGTAGGAGATTTTATATTCCTAAAGGTCTCCCCTTCCAAAGGCGTTGCAAGATTTGGAAAGAAAGGAAAGTTAAACCCAAGGTTCATTGGACCTTTTGAGATCCTTGAAAGAATTGGCTCTATCGCTTATAAGATTGCCTTACCACCATCGATGTGTCATATTCATGATATATTTCATGTGTCAATGCTCAGAAAGTATATACCTAATCCCTCTCATGTCATTTAGTATGAGCCGATTGTGATTGAGAAAGACTTATTTTACAAGGAAGAGCCCATTCAGATTATTGATAAAAAAGAGAAGATCTTAAGAAATAGAATCACCTCTGGTTAAAGTAATTTGGAAGCATCATTCAAAAAATGAGACGACCTAGGAGCTAGAGGAAGAAATGAAGAAAGTTTATCCTCATCTTTTCGCTGAATGAGGTATGATCAATTTAGAGGACTAAATTTTCTTTTAAGGAGGGGAGAGTGTAATATCCCCCATTTTTGAAAATTTAGTAAATGCTTATTTGTAAATATGAGGATTATTTAATAAATTTTTTTATATTAAATAATATTATAATAGAAGTTTGATATGATTTATGAAAGTTTCAGATTTAAGTTAAAAAAAAATTAAAATTAGTGGACATGTGTCATTAGCTAACCTAATGGTGCCACCTAAGTTTGCTCTAAGGATGACATCTAGCACTTTTCATGCATGCTTGCCACCTTAAAACTTTGCAACTCTTGTGTTAACCAAAAGTAATTAAATAAGAGATTAAAGGAGAAATTAAATGTAACCTTTAGCCATGAATCTGAAATTTTTTCGGTAATCTGACTTCTATACATTGTTTTGGATATAACTTTTAGCACTAAACTCTAATTTAGGCAAAACCTAATCCATTTGAAATTAGACTCAAATATCTTTATTTTGACACTAAGATTGAATGATTTAGAGTTTAAATGCCTACCAAGACTTCTGTTTCAATTAACCCTATAGATTATGCAAAATAGGGACTGAAATATCTGACCTTCTGTTACTAAATTGCTCATAACTCTCTAGAGAAAATTCTGAATTATACAAAGCTTGGTTCTTTTGAAACTAGATTCACATATCTTTCTTTTAACGTATAATTTAGTAATTTTGAAGTACGTTTGCCTTCTGAAACATCTGTTTAAATTGACTCTATCAATTTTGCAAAACAGAGATGATCAATTCTGACCTTCCTTTACTCTATTTGTTGTAACTTCCTGTTAAGAACTCAAAAAAATTATAAATCTAAGTTCATCCGAAAATAGATTGATACATCTTTCCAATGACATCCATATTTAATGATTTGGAGCATTCTTGGTCACTCAAACAAATCATGAAATGTACCATTCAAATTCTATCAGAATTGAAAACTTTGTTGGGTTTTGCCTATTCAATTTTCATCCTATTGGAAATATGATTTCTGCTAAATTCTTCTTCAATTGAGCTTTATATTAGTCCTTTGAAGTTCTTGTATTGTTCATCCTGAAATTATTATATAACTGAAATTTATTATGTAATGCTTTGTTTACATTTTCTTGTTTGATAAAGGCACATGCATATCTTCGTTGTTCCGCATGTGCATCTAATATGTGTCAATGTTATTGTTCATACTATCCTTTTGTACTCTGGTGTCTTGTGGGATATTGTGAACCTTTGCCAGAAATGGTAAAGGGAGTTATGCTTAGAGCCCGCGATTGCTTTGCCGGCCCCATTGACTTCACTCAAACGTGAGTGGATGGAGCTCCCAGACGTGGGAGACTTATGCTTGGTGGTCATCCAGAAATGGATGAATCACATTATGTATGTGCTCCCACAGCGCCCTCTATATTTATTGATATGATATCCAAAGCTTTGTTTATGAGTTCATATTATGCTTTGGATAAAAATGAAATGCATGCTACATCAAAAATGACATACAGCTTGTGTTTATTATCCGGTTCACTTGTTATACTTTGAAGTGTTTCGTTTGTCATTATTATGCCCCCAAACACTCTTATGCCTTTGATATGTGCCTAAATGCTTCATGTGCCATTTGATACATGCCTAAATGCTTCTTTTGCCAATGAAATGCTTCAATTTCCTTTCTCCTATTTTATGTCTAATGCCTGTTTTTGAACGAGGTAAACCTTTGTGATTTTATATCAAATGAGATGACTTTAAATGAACACTTGTATTTCTACTTTTGTAACTTGATACTAAGCCTGCTTGAACTTCTCCTATCGCCATGGATATGTTAGACGCTTGTTGAGCTCTTTATGCTCACCCCGTTGCTATATAAATTTTTTCAGGGTAGCTTGTCACGCACTGAAAAGCTAGAATTGGGTTAAAGCAGTGAAAGGCTAGAAGATTTTTGAGCTAATTTTGTTGGATGATGGTTTTTGTTGTATGGTAAACTTTACTTCTGATGTAATGTTAAGGATCTGTTGACACTTATGTGTTGTAAAAGTTTAAAGGACCGCTCATATGTATGGAATGATAAGTTTAAGTTGTATAAGGATAAGAACTCATGGTAAATAATTATCTTTTTGTGATCGTATATACTTCTATGTTTTTGGATTTGTGTTGTGGTTGATGTTTAGTTGGGTTTTCTTTGGATTTTGTGAATCTCTGAGTGAAGTGGATTATGATTTATGTAACGTACAGGTTTATGAATTGTGAATGTTGATTTTGAATGATTCTGAGTATCCTCAAATTGTTAGATTGGATCCTGGATTGAATTGATGATGAAATTATAATATTATTGATTTTAGACAGGGTCACACCTCCTGAATGTGATAATTCGGGTGGGGCGTGACAGAGTTGGTATCAGAGCATGGTTTGAAGATTTCTAAGAATTTTGATATGCTAGATGTGTAATAAATTTTGAGGTTTAGTGATTTCTATTTAGAGACTGATCAAAAGTTTTCTTTTGTTATTTTTAGGAAGCAAGGATGACGAGGTCATCTGGTTCTCCTGTTGCAACTACTTCTAATCAATTGAGTGGAATTATGAAAACTCTAGAGGCGATGACACAAGTAATGCAACAACAAGTTCGACAAGGAAGAAATGATAAAGGTGGGAATTCAAACCAGACTGGGTTGGGAATTGAACAGTTTAAGAAGCTTAGTCCTCCCAGTTTTGGTGGTGAGCCTGATCCAATGGTAGCAGAACAATGGATGATGCAGATGGAGAAAATATTTGATGTTTTAAATTGCCCAGATGATAAGAAGGTTTCTCTTGCTACCTTCATGCTAGAAGGAGAGGCTGAGCACTGGTGGCGAACCATGAAGAGGATTTCTAAAGCTCGACAGGAGCCAATCACTTGGAATTAGGTTCACCATTTTTCTGCCACCAACGAAATTAGGTTCACCACGCTTTCGCTATACCACTCTGATTTGATATCCCCGATCAACCCTTTCATCCCACTTAATTAATCAGAAACAATTAAAATAGGCGGACCAAATTACCTCATCATCCGTGATTCCTAAAATGCATCAAAGAAAATTTTCACCAATCACTGTACTTCACTAGACCTCAATATATTTTGCACATCAACATATCAAATATTTCAGTAATCCTCTGATACCACCTCTGTCACGCCCCTCAAAATATCCATGATATTAAAAATTTTCATCACAAATCCATCCAGGATCCAAACACACATTTGAGGACACTTAAAAACATTCTATCAAATTCACATCTATAAAACCTGTGCAGTTTATAATCATATATCACATCACTCGATAATTCACATTTATGGCAACCCAAGCCAACTAAACAAACATGAACAACATTTATAAATCCATAAGCTAAATAAATTATACAATCAGAACTCTAACTATTCACCACAAGTCCATATCATCATAAATTAGACTTAACATTCTGAAATTCCAAACAAGAGAGATCTTCTAACACTTTTATACAGTATATCCATTTTGATTCATCGACAACATTTCATTACATACAAAACATGCTTATATAACAATAACTTAATAACCAACAAGACTTGCCCATAATTCTGAATAGCTTTCCACTACCTCAGCCCAATTCAAACATCTCAAAGAGTGACAAGCTGTCCTGAAAGATTTTATATAACAAAGGAGTGAGCTAAAAACAGCTCAGCAAGTAACAAAGCATATTCAGAACAAAAGGAACGGTTTCAAACAAGTAAGGTATCATAATACAAGGCAGAATACATGAATTCTCAAGGATACCATCTCATTAGATACAAAATCATATGTGTCCTGTCATTCAAAACATATTTGGTTCATAACAGATGGAGCATAGAGTAAGTGGAGTATATTAACAGCGTACGAGATGTTCTAGAGTATATCAATTGCAAATAGGACATTTCAGAACATATTAGTTCATAGCAAATGGAACATAGAGTAATTGGAGCATATCAATAGCGTATAAAATGTTCCGGAGCATATCAGCTACATATGGAACATTTCGAAGCATAACAATAGCAAATGAAACATTTCGGAGCATATCAAAGGCGTATAAAATGTTTCGGAGCATATCAATAATAAATGAAACATTTCGGAACATATCAATGGCGTATGGACCATTTCGGAGCATTTCAAAAAACGAATACGAAACAGAAGCTCAAACATCGAATCGAAGTTGCATTCATTTCATTCTTATCCAAAGCATGTTTAGAAACACATAACCAAAGCTTTGGATATCATATCAAACATACAGAAGGTGAAGTGGGACCATAAAATAATATGGTACATCCATTTCTGAATGACCACCAAACATAAGTCTCCCACATTTGGGAGGTCTCCCACGTTTGGGAGCTCCATCCACCCACGTCTGAGTGAAGTCATAGGGGCTGGCAGAGCATCTCAAGCTCTATGCATAACTCCCTTCACCATTTCTGGCGAAGGTTCACAATATCCCACAAACACCAGAGTACAAAAGGATAGTATGAACAATGAATAGCACATATCGGAAGCACACGTGGAACAACAAAACGTACATGTGCATTTACGAGTCAATACGAAGTAAGCAATAATCTTTCACAATTATATTCAGATTTGAAAGGAAATGAAAGCAAGAGCATTCAAGGATTCCAAGCAATCACATATAACTCAATTCAAATAAGAAGATTTGATGAATTCAATATCCAAAGGAATGAAATTGGAATAGGCACATATCGAAAGCAAATGCGGAACAATAGGATATACATGTGCCTATATGAGTCAATACGATATAGCATAAACGTTACACAATAGTTTTCAAGAATGTAATAATTTTAAGGACATGAGCATACAAGAATTCAAAGCAGTAATATAAAGCTCAATTGAATAAGAAAGCTAAAGGATATCAATTTCCAAAGGAATGAAACTAGAATATGAGAAATCGACCAAAGCTCGATTTCTGGCAGAATACAAAAGGCACATTGAACAAATGATTCAAACTATCAATCGTGCTCCAATTTACTCAGAAATATATCATTGGATTATACTTTCAGATAAGACAAGCTTCATATGAATTGAACTGTCCAAAAGAGAGAGTTACAAATAATTTGGTAAACAAGGGTCGTAGAACAAAATCTCTGTTTGGCAGAATTCATAATGTCAGATTCAATAGATAACTGGGCAGGTGTTTGGATTCCAAATCTTTCAATCCATATATCAAAAGAAAGATCTACGAGTCTAGTTTCCAATGAAATAGGCTTTGAATAAATCAACATTTGCAACTGGGACTTATAAGCAGTTCAGTATCAAAAGGTTAGAAATTATGATCCCTGTTTTGCAGAATCTGTAGGATCATTTGAAACAGATGTTTGGGCAGACAAACTTACTCCGAATTCTTAAAATAAGCTATCAAAACAAAGGATTATGAGTCTATATTCTGATCAAATAAGTTTTGTCCAAATCAGATATCAATACATGAAGTTATAACCATAATAAGGTAGAAAGGTCAGAATCTTGGAAGTTGCACAGATTCGAATCGTTACGTCTAAACAGGAGATATATCAAATGCAAGGCTAGAACAATTAAAAGTTCCTCATATTCAAAGCAAATGTAGAGATAAAATTGCAGTGAGGAATGATCAGGATACTTGCAATAGGAAAAATTAGAACAATTACAGGAGAAACGATCGGGAAACTTGCACTAGAAAGGATCGAAACATTTGCAATAGAAAGGATCGAAACACTTGCAATAGAAATGATTAGAACACTTGCAGACGGAAGATCATAATACTTGCAATAAGAAAATTTAGAACAATTACCGGAGAAATAATTGGGAAACTTGCAATAGGAAAGATTAGAACAATAACAGGAGAAACGATTGGGAAACTTGCAATAGGAAAGATTAGAACAATAACAGGAGAAACGATTGGGAAACTTGCAATAGGAAAGATTAGAACAATAACAGGAGAAACGATTGGGAAACTTGCCTTTCAAAGATTTCGATCCGAAGATCCAAAGAAGGTGCCAGCACAAATCCTTCTACTTTTCCTCCGTGTCCTCTCTCTGTTTCGTTTTGTGCACTCGTTTTCTTTCTTTCTTCACAACTACACCACGTGTCGAACATCGAGGCACAGTCACCTACTCTCTCTTACTCTCATTCCTTCTTTTTCTTTCCCAAACGCAGCTGCCACAACCGTCGCCGCTGCCGCTGCCACAATCGCAGCCCCTTCCACCGCACTACCTTCCTTCCTCCCTTCTCTCGTAGACATAACTGTTGCATATGCAGTCGCTGCCGCTGCGGTCGCAATCCCGTCTATAGCCCCTTTTTCCCCCTTTCCTTTCTTTTCTTTCCCAGCTGCAACTGCCGCAGTCGCAGTCGCAGCCATAGTCGCAGCCCCCACAGCCGCAGCCTCTTCTTCCTCCCCTACTCTATTTCCTCTCCTTCTCTTCCAGCTGCAGCTGCCACTGCCATAGCTACCTCCCCTTCTCCTTTTTCTCTCTTCTTCCCTTTTCCTTTCTCTTCTTCTTCCTTTCCTTCTCTTCTTTCCCAACTGCACTGCTGTAGTCGCAGCCTCAGCAACGGCCACAGCCTCTTCTTCCTCCCCTGCTCATCTTCCTCTCCTTCTTCTCTTCCAACTGCAGCTGCCATCGCTGCAACCGCAGCCCCTTCTTTCCTTTCTCTTCTTCCTCTCCATCCCTTCTTCCTTTCCCTTCCTCTTTCCCTGCCATAGCTGCAGCTGCCAAAGCCGCAGCCGCAGCTACTTCTTTCCCTTCTCCTCTTCCTTCTCCTTCCTTTCGTCTTATTCTCTTCTTCTCTTCTTCTCCTTCCTCCCCTTCTTCTCCCCGACGAACAGCACCTCCTTTCCTCTGTTTCCTCCTGTAGGAAACAGAGGTGCCGCCTCTTCACCCGCTTCTACTTCTTCTCTTCTTCCTCACCATCTCTTCCTCTCCTTCTCTTCCAACTGCAGCTCCCACCGCCGCAGCCGCAGCTCCTCCTTTCCCTTCTCTTCTTCTTCTCCTCTTCTTCTTCCCTCCTCCTCCCCAACGTCACACACACCCTCTCCTCTGTTTCCTCTGCAGGAAACAGAGGTATCACAACCTCTTCTCCTGCTTCCTCTTCCTCTTCTCTTCCTCTTCTTCTTCTTCTCCTCTTCGAACGCCCCACACCTCTCCTCTATTTCCTCCTGCAGGAAACAGAGATACTGCCACCCTAGCTGCTACCACCTCTCGCTCCTCTCCCTCTTCCCTCTCTTTTCCCTCTTCTTCTCCTTCTCTTCTTCTCCTCTTCCCTTTTCCTCCCCAACGCCACACCCCTCCTCGCTGCAGCCTTGCCACAGCTATCCTTCTCTCTTCTTCTTCTTCTTCTTCTTCTTCCCTTCTCCTCCCCAACGCCCCACACATCCTCTCCTCTGTTTCCACCTGTGGGAAACAGAGGCGCTGCAGCCCTAGCTGCAGCTGCTCCCTCTCTCTCTCTCTCTCTCCTTCCCCCTCTCTTCTTCTTCTTCTTCTTCTTTTCTTCTCTTCTCCCTCTTCTTCCTCCTCTTCTTTTCCCTCTTCTTCTCTTCTCCCTCTACTTCTCTTCTTCTTCTCACCACGCCCCACCGCTCGTCTCTCTGTTTCTCGAGACGTGGGAGGCGGTGGGATAAAACCGAAATTTTTGGTTTTCTTTATTTTTTTGTTTTTGTAACTTAACAGTTTAGTCCTTGAAATTTATATATCTACATATAAGTCCTCCAATTTACATATAAATCATCATTAATAAATTTTCAAAAGTGAGGGATATTACACTCTCCCCCCCTTAAAAGAAAATTTAGTCCTCTAAATTGGTCATAGCTCAATCGATGAAAAGATGAGGATTATGATTTCTTTATTTCGTCCTCCTGCTCTCAAATAATTTCATCAATATAATACAATTACACAATTATCCAAGAGTAACCGAAATATCCTCCTCCTTGATTCTCAATAGATGGTAACCCGACCTTCAATCAATCTTTGAAAATACTTGTGCACCCTGCAGTTAATCAAACAAGTCGTTACTTGAGAAAATACTCGTTTTTTATGGTCACCTGATTCAACTGTCCATAATCAATACAAATCCTCAATGTTCCATCCATCTTTTTAACTAAACACCGGAGTACCCCATGATGAAATATTAAGCCAAAAAAATTCTTATTTAATAGTCCTTGTAGAAGCTTTTCTAATTCCATTTACTGAAATGATGTCATTCTGTAGAGAGGCTTAGATATTGGGATTGTCCCAAGGACTAAATCTAAAGCAAAGTCACGTTTTAGAGGTAATTCGAGCAAATCATCCTAGGATACATTAGGCAATGAGATAAATCAAGTCCAATACTCTGAAAATAAAAGATCAGCTGATCAAATATATAAAAAGTAATCATTTATTATATACCAATCCATACTGGTATGATAAGAAGATAGCCAAGCCATACCAAGTATAATATCAAAACTCCAAATCTCTAGGAGAACCTAAATCAGCAAAAAGTTCAAGTTCTCCAATAAAATCAGACAAGGGGACCAGATTCAAGTTCGTTATCAAAGAATCTCCAATGATCATATTTACATATAGTACATAATGCAATGGTCTAGGTTGCATACCCAAGTGATAAGCAAAATATTACGAATCAAATCGTAGATGGGACCCATGGTCAAACAAATATTTGTATTCTTTCATAAACATACATAATACCTTCGATCACTAATTTAGAAGTTTTAGAATCATATTCAGTGATAGCATACACTCTGACATGGGCTGATGATTTATGAGGCAGTGACTCTTTTTTTTCTTGTTCAAGGGGTAGTCTTTTATTTTATGATCCAACTTTCCACAAGCAAAATAGACTCCAATCACCCGAAAACACAAACTTGTTTCATAATTTAACTTGCAATTTACACGTGATTGAGTCTTTTGTGGTGACTTCCCATTTCAAATCCAAATGTCTTGACCCTCTTGTTATTACTTTCAGATTCATTTCCAATCTTTTTTTTTTTTTGGTAAACTTGTCATAGCTATTCTTGTCCTTGATCTCTAGAAATTATTTTCATTGTTCCCAATAATAATAAGCCTCTACTTCCAATATAAGGTAGCAAAAGAAATCTTTTGATCATTGAAACAATTTAGTACATCAAATAACTTTTCTGTTTGCATCATCCATTTTTCTGCCACCAACGAAATTAGGTTCACCACGCTTTCGTTGTACCACTCTGATTTGATATCCCCGATCAACACTTTAATCCCACTTAATTAATCAAAAACAATTAAAATAGGCAGACCAAATTACCTCATCATCCTTGATTCCTAAAATGCATCAAAGAAAATTTTCACCAATCACTATACTTCACTAGACCTCAATATATTTTGCACGTCAATATTTCAAATATTTCAGTAATCCTCAAACCATGCTCTGATACCACCTCTGTCACGCCCCTCAAAATATCCATGATATTAAAAATTTTCATCACAAATCCATCCAGGATCCAAACACACATTTGAGGACACTGAAAAACATTCTATCAAATTCACATCTATAAAACCTGTGCAGTTTATAATCATATATCACATCACTCGATAATTTACATTTATGGCAACCCAAGCCAACTTGACAAACATGAACAACATTTATAAATCCACAAGCTAAAGAAATTATACAATCGGAACTCCAACTATTCACCACAAGTCCATATCATCATAAATTAGACATAACATTCTGAAATTCACCACAAGTCCATATCACTTTTATACAGTATATCCATTTTGATTCATCGACAACATTTCATTACATACAAAACATGCATAGACAACAATAACTTAATAACCAACAAGACTTGCCCATAATTCTGAATAGCTTTCCACTACCTCAGCCCAATTCAAACATCTCAAGGAGTGACAAGCTGACCTGAAAGATTTTATATAACAAAAGAGTGAGCTAAAAACAGCTCAGCAAGTAACAAAGAATATTCAGAACAAAAGGAATGGTTTCAAACAAGTAAGGTATCATAATACAAGGTAGAATACAAGAATTCTCAAGGATACCATCTCATTAGATACAAAATCATATGTGTCATATCATTCAAAACATATTTGGTTCATAACAGATGGAGCATAGAGTAATTGGAGTATATTAATAGCGTATGAGATGTTCTGGAGTATATCAAATGCAAAAAGGACATTTCAGAACATATCAGTTCATAGCAAATGGAGCACAGAGTAATTGGAGCATATCAATAGCGTATGAAATGTTCCGGAGCATATCAACTACATATTGAACATTTCGAAGAATAACAATAGCAAATGAAACATTTCGTAGCATATCAAAGGCGTATGAAATGTTTCGGAGCATATCAATAATAAATGAAATATTTCGGAACATATCAATGGCGTATGGACCATTTCGGAGCATTTCAAAAAACGAATACGAAACAGAAGCTCAAATGTCGAATCGAAGTTGCATTCATTTCATTCTTATCCAAAGCATGTATAGAAACACATAACCAAAGCTTTGGATATCATATCAAACATACAGAAGGTGAAGTGGGACCATAACATAATATGGTACATCCATTTCTGAATGACCACTAAACATAAGTCTCCCACGTTTGGGAGGTCTCCCACGTCTGGGAGCTCCATCCACCCACGACTGTGTGAAGTCATAGGGGCCGGGAGAGCATCTCAAGCTCTATGCATAACTCCCTTCACCATTTCTGGCGAAGGTTCATAATATCCCACAAACACTAGAGTACAAAAGGATAGTATGAACAATGAATAGCACATATCAGAAGCACACATAGAACAACAACACATACATGTGCCTTTACAAGTCAATACGAAGTAAGCAATAATCTTTCACAATTATATTCAGATTTGAAAGGAAATGAAAGCAAGAGCATTCAAGGATTCCAAGCAATCACATATAACTCAATTCAAATAAGAAGATTTGATGAATTCAATATCCAAAGGAATGAAATTGGAATAGGCACATATCGAAAGCAAATGCGGAACAATAGGATATACATGTGCCTATATGAGTCAATACGATATAGCATAAATGTTACACAACAGTTTTCAAGAATGCAATAATTTTAAGGACAAGAGCATACAAGAATTCAAAGCAGTAATATAAAGCTCAATTGAATAAGAAAGCTAAAGGATATCAATCTCCAAAGGAATGAAACCAGAATATGAGAAATCGACCAAAGCTCGATTTCTGGCAGAATAAAAAAAGTCACATTGAACAAATGATTCAAACTATCAATCGTGCTCCAATTTACTCAGAAATATAGCATTGGATTATACTTTCAGATAAGACAGGCTTCATATGAATTGAACTGTCCAATAGAGAGAGTTACAAATAATTTGGTAAACAAGGGTCGTAGAACAAAATCTCTGTTTGGCAGAATTCATAATGTCAGATTCAACAGATAACTGGGCAGGTGTTTGGATTCCAAATCTTTCAATCCATATATCAAAAGAAAGATCTACGAGTCTAGTTTCCAATGAAATAAGCTTTGAATAAATCAACATTTGCAACAGGGACTTATAAGCAATTCAGTATCAAAAGGTCAGAAATTACGATCCTTGTTTTACAGAATCTGTAGGCTCATTTGAAATAGAAGTTTGGGTAGACAAACTTACTCCGAATTCTTAAAATAAGCTATCAAAACAAAGGTTTATGAGTCTATATTCTAATCAAATAAGTTTTGTCCAAATCAGATGTCAATACATGAAGTTATAACCATAACAAGGTAGAAAGGTCAGAATCTTGGAAGTTACAAAGATTCGAATCGTTACGTCTAAACAGGAGATATATCAAACGCAAGGCTAGAACAATTTAAAGTTCTTCATATTCAAAACAAATGTAGAGATAAAATTACAGTGAGGAATGATCAGGATACTTGCAATACGAAAGATTAGAACAATTATAGGAGAAACGATCGAGAAACTTGCAATAGAAAGGATCGAAACATTTGCAATAGAAAGGATCAAAACACTTGCAATAGAAAGGATTAGAACACTCGCATGAGGAAGATCATAATACTTGCAATAAGAAAATTTAGAACAATTACAGGAGAAATAATTGGGAAACTTGCAATAAGAAAGATTAGAACAATAACAGAAGAAACGATTGGGAAACTTGCAATAGGAAAGATTAGAACAATAACAGGAGAAACGATTGGGAAACTTGCCTTTCAAAGATTTCGATCCGAAGATCCAAAGAAGGTGCCAGCCCAAATCCTTCTACTTTTCCTCCGTGTCCTCTCTCTGTTTCGTTTTGTGCACTCGTTTTCTTTCTTTCTTCGCAACTACACCACGTGTCGAACATCGAGGCACAGTCACCTGCTCTCTCTTACTCTCATTCCTTCTTTTTCTTTCCCAAACGCAGCTGCCACAGCCGCCGCCGCTGCTGCTGCCACAATCGCAGCCCCTTCCACCGCACTACCTTCCTTCCTCCCTTCTCTCGCAGACATAATTGTTGCATATGCAGTCGCTACCGCTACGGTCGCAATCCCATCCGCAGCCCCTTTTTCTCCCTTTCCTTTCTTTTCTTTCCCAGCTGCAACTGCCGCAGTCGCAGTCGCAGCCATGGCCGCAGCCACCACAGCCGCAGCCTCTTCTTCCTCCCCTGCTCTATTTCCTCTCCTTCTCTTCCAGCTGCAACTGCCACTGCCACACCTGCCTCCCCTTCTCCTCTTCCTCTCTTCTTCCCTTTTCCTTTCTCTTCTTCTTCCTTTCCTTCTCTTCTTTCCCAGCTGCACTGCTGCAGTCGCAGCCTCAGCCACGGCCACAACCTCTTCTTCCTCCCCTGCTCATCTTCCTCTCCTTCTTCTCTTCCAACTGCAGCTGCCATCGCTGCAGCCGCAGCCCCTTCTTTCCCTTCTCTTCTTCCTCTCCTTCCCTTCTTCCTTTCTCTTTCCCTGCCATAGCTGCAGCTGCCATAGCCGCAGCCGCAGCTACTTCTTTCCCTTCTCCTCTTCCTTCTCCTTCCTTTCTTCTTCTTCTCTTCTTCTCCTTCCTCCCCTTCTTCTCCCCGACGAACAGCACCTCCTTTCCTCTGTTTCCTCCTGCAGGAAACAGAGGTGCTGCCTCTTCACCCGCTTCTACTTCTTCTCTTCTTCCTCACCATCTCTTCCTCTCCTTCTCTTCCAGCTGCAGCTTCCACCACCGCAGCCGCAGCTCCTCCTTTCCCTTCTCTTCTTCTTCTCCTCTTCTTCTTCCCTCCTCCTCCCCGGCGTCACACACACCCTCTCCTCTGTTTCCTCTGCAGGAAACAGAGGTATCACAACCTCTTCTCCTGCTTCCTCTTCCTCTTCTCTTCCTCTTCTTCTTCTTCTCCTCTTCGAACGCCCCACACCTCTCCTCTATTTCCTCCTGCAGGAAATAGAGATACTGCCGCCCTAGCTGCTGCCACCTCTCGCTCCTCTCCCTCTTCCCTCTCTTTTCCCTCTTCTTCTCCTTCTCTTCTTCTCCTCTTACCTTTTCCTCCCCAACGCCACACCCCTCCTCGCTGCAGCCTTGCCATAGCTATCCTCCTATCTTCTTCTTCTTCTTCTTCTTCTTCTTCTTCTTCTTCTTCCCTTCTCCTCCCCAATGCCCCACACATCCTCTCCTCTGTTTCCACCTGTGGGAAACAGAGGCGCTGCAGCCCCACTGCTCTGCTGCCTCTCTCTCTCTCCTCTCCATCTTGCCTCTCTTCTTCTTCTTCTTCTTCTTCTTTTCTTCTCTTCTCCCTCTTCTTCCTCCTCTTCTTCTCTTCTCCCTCTTCTTCTCTTCTCCCTCTACTTCTCTTCTTCTTCTCCCCACGCCCCACTGCTCCTCTCTCTGTTTCTCGAGACGTGGGAGGCGGTGGGATAAAACAGAAATTTTCGGTTTTCTTTATTTTTTTCTTTTTGCAACTTAATAGTTTAGCCCTTGAAATTTCTATATCTACATATAAGTCCGCCAATTTACATATAAATCCTTATTAATAAATTTTCAAAAGTCAGGGATATTACAGTGCCACCTCCTGGCTTGGGCGGTTGCACCTCCTGCCAGAAATCAATGTCCGAATGGGTTGATCCATTCGGCCCAATTTGGGTTTTTCAGGGGCCTAGTTGCCCCAAGATTAAGTTAATGGGATCACCTCCCATTTCCAACTTAATCATTGTGCTAACTACGATATTTCTTAAGGTATTTACTACAACTTGCTCCGGTGCATCAATCGCTTCTTCCGGCGAACTTCCGTGGATCATCCGATGAACCCTCGGTGATCCTCCTACGGACTTCCGGCAAACTCCTGGACTTGCGACGATCCACTTGGCGAGTTCCGATGAGCTTCTTTGGCAAGCTCATGGACTTCTCGGATTTGTTCCCGCAGAACCTCCGACGACTGTCTGAACTTCCGTCGAACGCTCGAACTCCCAACGTGGTCATTGTCTTGATTCTGGCGCAACTCCTGCTGCATATCTTTCTTCCATCGTAGTTAATCCTGCACACTTAAAACAAAACTTTGATCGAGACAATTAATCCTAAGCAATTAACCAAGTTGTTCGGCATGTCATTGGTCCCTCGACGCTTCGTCCGATTCTTCGGCGCATCGTCCTCTCCTGCAGCCTATTGCCCAATCGGCTAGTTGACTCCGCAACTCCGATATCCTTGGCACAATACCCACTCTTCTTGGCCTGATGCCCGAGTCCACGGCCCGAAGCCTTTTTTTGATATGTCGATCAATCCACCGGCCCGACGTCCAATCTTCTGACATGTTCCTCCGGCACAACATGATTTTCCTGCTTTAATTGTCTCATCCTGATCGAAGCATCCTACGTCACTCAAAATGTAGATTAACTCATAAACATATATCAAGTAGTTTCTGTTGAATCTCGTATTTTGATGATGAAACCACTTGATATGTGTTTATAATTTAAACTGCATTTTGAGTGATGCAGGTTTACTCGATCAGGATTAGACAGTTAACGCAGGAGGAATTGACGTTGCGCCGGAGGAGATCATATCAAGATATTGGACGACAGAAGGCTTCGGACGTCGGGCATCGGGCCAAGGAGTGTGAAATTACGCCAAGGATATCGGGGTTACGGAGGTCAATCGCCGATTGGGCAACAAGCCGTAAGAGAGGACGATGCTCCGAATAATTGGGCTCTAGTTCGGACTGGTTTGGGCCAATTTTGGAGCTTAACCAGTGAGCTGAAATAGTGTAGGCGGTGGCACCGCCAGATTTGGCGGTGGCATCGCCTAGCACCCGAGAGCTGGGCGGTGGCACCGCTTGGCTGGGCGGTGGCACCGCCAGCATCGGGAACCAAAGAGAATTCAAATTTTGGAGCCCAAATTTGAATCCTCTTGAGGCCTATAAATACCCCTCAAATCTCAACTGAGATTACAACCTTTTGAAAAGCAATAGTTTGAGTTAAGAGCCTTAGAATAGTCTTTGCAAGCCTTGTTTTTCATATTGCTTAAGTGTTCACCTCCTCTCATCTTGTTGAAAAGAATTGTAAGAGTGTGAACCACTTGTAAAGATTGTAAGAGGGGTATTAGTCCTTCCCCTACAAGAAATTTGCTAGTGGAAGTTGGAAGCCTCTTCGAAGAAGGCTTCGCAAGTGGATGTAGGTCATTTTGACCGAACCACTTTAAAAACTGCTGCGTTATCTGGTTTGCATCCTACTCTTGCCATTTACATGCTGCAAACTTCTCTACTTAGTTACTACGCTTCCATATGTTTCTAAGTTATCAAGCTTCTAAAATTGGTTTCCATTGTTATTGCTTTTCATCGTACGAAAGATTTATCAAAACTGAAGTTTTAATCCGTTGCACTAATTCATCCTCCCCTCTTAGTGCCGCTCCGATCCTAACAATTGGTACCAGAGCCCGGTATTTCTTATTTCGGATTTACACCCGAGAGAAATAGCTCTTCATGGCTTTCAAGAGGGCTTATCGGTTTTTCGTCCACCGTTGTTTAACGGATTGGACTACACTTATTGGAAAACTCGAATGAGAGTTTTCTTGATTTCTATGAATTTGGATTTATGGAATATCATTAAAAACAGTTTTCAACTTCCCTCTAAACCGATGAACGAATAGTCGGATTTGGAGAAGTATTTTTCTTTAAACGCAAAGACTATGAATGCCTTATTTTGCGCTTTGGACAAAACTGAGTTCAATTGGATTTCAATGTGTGAAACGGCTTTTGATATTTGGCGAACACTTGAAATCATGCACGAGGGAACTAGTAGAATCAAAGACTCGAAAGTTAACATTTTATTGCATGATTTTGAGCTTTTTCGAATGCAACCAAGCGAGACTATAGGCGACATGTACACCCGTTTCACGGATGTCGTCAATAATCTAAGTGTTCTTGGTAAATCTTTTTTGAATTTTGATCTCGTGAGCAAGATCTTAAGATCCCTTCCAAAAAGGTGGGATCCTAAAATAACCGCAATACAAGAAACAAAAGATTTAAATATTTTTCTACTTGAAGAACTAATTGGTTCATTGATGACATATGAAATGGTTCACAATACACATGATGAACATGATGAACAAAATCACCTTCCAAAGAACAGGAAGGATTTGGAACTCCGGACAAATGAATACCACTTGAGCGATGACTCAAGTGATGAGGACAATGTTGAACTTGAACTTCGAACACTAAATCTTAATAAGTTTATTAAACAAAAATAAAAATAAACAATAAACTTGAACGGAGGAAGAGGCCAAAGAAGAGGAAGGCAACCAAGGATGAATCAAAAACTTCCAAAGGCGAAACGGCGAATTGTGCTTTGACGGGCTTCGACTACAAGGTGAGTAACTCAACTCTCTTGAATTATTTTGAAATTACTTAAAGCCCTTCATGAGTGCTTAATTTAGATAGTAGGAATAGGAAATAAAAAAAATTATTTTTCAAAAATCATATCATGTTTTTCTTTGTAGCATCTTTGAAAAATTAAAAAATTTGATCATGAAAAGTATATTGCAAAGGTTTCATTCATGTTATGTTTTGAAATGTTGAATGATGCAATATTAGGGATGATAATATGATATGTGATAATGCTTAGGATTAATCCATACATATGTATACGTCATGCATGAGTTTGTGAAGTAAATGTTGATTTGAACCTCTCATTTTAGATTAATATGCTTTTGGTCTAATCGTTTTTATGATGAATTAAGATGACATTCTCATGACATAGTGCATGTACATCTATGTTTGAATTTCTTGATAGTGTTTTGATAATAGACGTGATATCATGATGTGTTTTAACGGTTTCATGACGAAACTTATGTTTCAATTTTAAATGATGATACTTGTTTCACAAAAAGACTTGAATATCCTCACATGAAATCAATTGTATGAAATGAAAATAATTTTCTATCCTATTGAGATTAATGAATTTATTTTACCAATCTTGTGAATCTCATGAAAATAAACATGATGAATATTTTATAAATGAGTTGTCTTATAAGATTTTGCCTTTACGTCTTGAACTTTCATGCTTATATTGATTTGGCATATAAAGACTAAGGCATGCTTAGATAAAAAAGAATCACTTAAAAAATGCTTTTCCCATCTGATCGAGATTAATGATTTCATGATATTTTGTGAATCTCAAAATTGATTTTGATGACTTGATTATGAGTTTCAAGTTACCGATTTGATTTGAATAAGTTTTATTTAAATCATAATCTTGATCTTGCAAAATTGGAATCACAAATAATATCTTTTGGAATTCATGAATTGAAACTCACAATATGAAAGTATTGGTATTCATGACTTGAATTTGATTGAAACATTGCATGCTTAAATTAATCATTCTCCTATGTTTCAAAAATTTTTTAAAAGCCTTATGAGATGACTGAAAATTAATTTGCTTTATGATGAATCACGAATCATGACTTGATCTATGATATTGATATATTGGTTGTATAATTCTTTTGCTCTATTAAAAGGATTTATTGAATGAATCATGTCCTTCTTGAATTTTCTTGATATCATGACATGATTTTGTAAGTTGGCTTGTATAATGATTAAAATCTTTTGGCCATTGACAAAGGGGGAGAAATATATGAATTGATACTATGAGTGCCATATTTGAATGATAAATATATGAATTAATGCTATAAGTGCCATATTTGAATTTAAATTATGTTAAGATATCAAAAGAAGCTTGCATCGAAATATATGGTAAATTGATAATCGAAATGCTATGATTGTCATATGCCATGTTTGCATCATATTAAGATATCAAGAACTTGTATTGTAATTTTACTTGCTGATATCTTGTCATGTGATGAAATGCTACGATTTGTTGCTAAAATGATGCATGCAATACTTATGCTTTTTATGTGATGTATTACATATGATGTGAATCATGATTAATATTGTCTTAATTTGAATTCAAGGTTTATCTCAATTATGGAATTTTTAAATAAGAATGATTACTCACCTTTGTCATGATTTAGAAATTGACATAAAGGGTCTTCCCTTCCTTTTGACAATGACTAAGGGGGAGATAGCTAGCTTGCACAATTCAAGATGAAAGCAAAAATTGCACTTCTCAAAAGAGAAGAAATTGCTATCTTGAACATCACCGAGAATTGCTAGCTTGAAACATCAAGAAAATACAAAAACGTGCTATCGTGCCTATCTCAAGAAAAGCAAATATGTCAACTTGCATATATTTGAATTTGCTAGCTAATAAAACTTGTATATTTCAAGAAGCAAGAGTTGCTTTCTTGAATATCTCTAAATTGCTTTTTTTTTGGTAAGTAAAAGTAAATTGATTATGTGTAAAGTTTCTACAACTAGCTTTATCTATACAAGTCATAGACAAAGCCAAGTAACTCATAGAGTGCGAATGCGATAGTTATGACTACACATGCTGTAGACTATAACTACCTGTGGGTACATTATTTGGCATCATTCCCAAGATCTTTAGCTAATAGCAAAATTAAATTTGATAAAAATATCTTTTTCTCTTCGGGTGAAGTGCTCGGTTTTGAGATCATGCTCCATACAGGATCTTGAGTCTCTAATAATCTCTTTCAAGAGCTGAGCATTGTTTGTGTGTTAACATTCAAAGATTCTATTACATCTCTCCTTCCACATCCACCAAATAGCGCATCTGAAAGTAACCTTTGCCAGTTGTGTAAGAGGCCCCTTTCTTGAGAAACATTGCATAAGGTCGCCTAGTTCTTGGTGCAAGTTTGGTTGCGGCAGTCTATTGAGTTCAAATCGCTGGAGAATCTCCTTCCATATCCATTTTGTATAATCACAAGCAAAATAGAGGTGGTCAACAGTTTCCTCTTGTTGCAAACAAAGGGAGCATCGGTTAACATGATAGATACCTCTTTTTTTCATATTGTCTATTGTAGGTAGTTTATTGAGAAGGGCCTGCCATGTACATAAGGAGTGTCTTTGTGATCCCGGTCGATCCCATGTCCAACTGCTTGGGACCCACTTGTTATTTCTTTGCCTAATTTGATTCCATGCGGATGTGGCACTAAATTTGCCATTGTCATGAGGCCAAATAAGTGTATCTGAAGAGTTGTTCCTGATTGGAATAGCTATGATAGTTGGCCAAAGTGATAACATTTCGGGAGAAATAGGATTAGGGAGACACCAAGTACCGTTAGCAATGAACTCGGAAACCTTCCAATCTTTGGGAGCCCCAAGATCTTTTCGTATTCTGTCGCCATATAATTGAAATATACTCTTCCTATTCACCCAAGGATCGTACCACATATTAGTACTAGTTCCAGAAGAGATTGCATACGAAATGTGTTTGATTAGCCAATTCTTTGCCTTTAAAATGCTAGCTTGCAAGTTCTAAAATGTTGTAAAATTACTAGATTACATGATGATAAAAATTTAATATTATGTTTTTCATGCAATGAGTTGAACCCATATAACAAACACTTGATTATGGTACTTCTCCTTTTTGTTGATGACAAAGGGGGAGAAGTATGTTGATGACATGACATGTGATGCATAAGTTTATGCATATGTTCATGATGATGTGTTGCAAGTATTCATTATGAATATTGCAATGACTTGAATTCAGTTTGAATTTTGAATTCAAGGTACTATCAATATGGCATATTGATAGGGGGAGTTTGTTTAAACTCCGGGAGTTAAGGTTAACTCCATCATCAAGTGGTTGTCATCATCAAAAAGGGGGAGATTGTTGAATCTCGTATTTTAATGATGAAACCACTTGATATGTGTTTATAATTTAAACTGCATTTTGAGTGATGCAGGTCTACTCGATCAGGATTAGACAGTTAACGCAGGAGGAATTGACGTTGCGCCGGAGGAGATCATATCAAGATATTGGACGGTAGAAGGCTTCGGACGTCGGGCATCGGGCCAAGGAGAGCGAAATTGCACCAAGGATATCGGGGTTACGGAGGTCAACCGTCGATTGGGCAACAAGCCGCAAGAGAGGACGATGCGCCGAAAAATCGGACGAAGCGCCAACTAATGATGTGCCGGGCAACAGAATGTCAATTCGCGTTGTAATAATTGTCTAGATCGGAGTAGAGTTTTAGCTTGTGTGTGCAGGATTAACTACGATAACGACGAAGACATAAAGCAAAACAAAGTGTCGGAGTCAAGCATGAAGGATTCATTGCGAGTTCGAGAGTTCGACGGAAGTCCGAAGGTTCGTCGGGAATGCTGCCGGAACTAGCTGAGAATGAGTAGGGAGCTTGCCGAAGGGTTTTTCGGAAGCTCACCGGAAGGTTCGTTGGAAGTTCGCAGAGCTCACCGAGAAAGATCGGAGCTTGCCAAAGAAGCTCGTTGGAACTCATCAAGATCAAATCGTGAAGTCTAGGAGCTTGCCGGGAGTCCACAGAATGGTTTCCGAGAGTTTATCGGAAAACCGTCGGAAGTTCACCGGAAGCTCGCCAGAAGAAGTCTTGACTTACGAAATTTGTAATAGCTTAGAAAATGTCTTTAAATTTGTAGTTAGCACGTTACTTAGGGTTAGTATTAGGTGTTAATCCTATAAACCAAGTAGGGGCCAATTGGGCTCTAGTTCGGATTGGTTTGGGCCAATTTTGGAGCCCAAACAGTGAGTTGAAATAGTGTAGGCAGTGGCACCGCCAGATTTGGCGATGGCACTGCCTAGCCCCCGAGAGCCAGGCGGTGGCACCGCCCAGCACCCGAGAGCCAAAGAGAATTCAAATTTTGGAGCCCAAATTTGAATCCTCTTGAGGCCTATAAATACCCCTCAAATCTCAGCTGAAATTACAACCTTTTGAAAAGCAATAGTTTGAGTTAAGAGCCTTAGAATAGTCTTTGCAAGCCTTGTTTTTCATATTGCTTAAGTGTTCACCTCCTCCCATCTTGTTGAAAAGAATTGTAAGAGTGTGAACCACTTGTAAAGGTTGTAAGAAGGGTATTAGTCCTTCCCCTACAAGAAATTTGCTAGTGGAAGTTGGAAGCCTCTTCGAAGAAGGCTTCGCAAGTGGATGTAGGTCATTTTGACCGAACCACTTTAAAAACTGTTGTGTTATCTGGTTTGCATCCTACTCTTACCATTTACATACTGTAAACTTCTCTACTTAGTTATTACGCTTCCATACGTTTCTAAGTTATCAAGCTTCTAAAATCGGTTTCCATTGATATTGCTTTTCATCGTACGAAAGATTTATCAAAACCGAAGTTTTAATCCGCTGTACTAATTCACCCACCCCTCTTAGTGCTGCTCCGATCCTAACAGTTTCATCATCAAAATACGAGATTCAACATGATGATCTCTCTAATGGACTTCCGAAAACTTCGACAAGTCCCCGATTTTTTCTCGATTGGTTCCGGCAGCACTTCCGACGAATCTTCAGACACTCAGCGGACTCTCGAACACCTATCAAACTTGACTCCAGTAGACTTGCTTTATGTCTTTAAGCTATCGTAGTTAATCCTGCATATTTAACTAAATAATATGGATTAGATCAATTTGCTAGTCATAAGTGCCCAGCAAGCCAATCATGTGAGTGATGGCACGTGTGACTTGATACAGAATCTTTTTGCTTATTATATTTTTGGCGTATATCACTTTATAACTATTGCATAAATGCATATGTATTGTGATGTCCTTGGATTTGTGCAATGGGAATCGGATCGTGATGAGATCACGATAATGAGATCGATTCACCTTTAAACACATATCCTAAATAATCCCGGTCATAGGTTACTCGAGAGGGACATCGTGATAACCGGATAGACTGGTGTGCTGTATACCCGTCCATATGATGGATGCAGCTGGTCTCATAGCTGCTCGTGTAGAGACACTAGGGATACAGTACAGGTGCTCATTGGAGAATGAGTTCACTGATTGATCCGCTTACGGAATGCTGGATGGTTGATGATGCCTTATTGTCAGACAACGATTCCGTAGTCCTAGTGGTGTATCTGGTTCTTAGACTTGAGACACCAAGGATGTCTTGTATGAGTGCTCCACTCTTTGATACCAGACTTATAGGTTTGGCTGTTCCCAGATCTAGTACAGCTGGTCATTGGGAGTGGTAGTCGACCTTACGAGGGCTATTGAGTGTCGATAGAGGATCATCCACTCTCGGTATCATGAGAGGAATATCCCATGTGTTCTTGCTCAGACAAATCCCTGGCCAGGGTCATTCGGGTTGAGAGAGAAAGAGTTCTCCGGGAGAATCCGATTAGAGCGAGACTCAAGTAGAAACCGTATGGGTCTGACAGCACCATGCTCGATATACGGTCTTTGGGATATTAGATGGATGAGGGACTATAGGTACATGGTAACTGAGGACAGACAGGTCCAATGGATTGGATTCCCCTGTATCGTCTGGGGACTACGGCGTAGTGGCCTAGTACTTCCGTAGTCGATGAGTCGAGTGAATTATTACAGAGATAATAATTCACTTAGTTAGAAGGAGTTCTGACAGGTATGACTCACGGCCAGCTCGATATTGGGCCTAGAGGGTCACACACATATGGTAGGCATTGCGATGAGTAGAGGTTCGGATATGAGATATCCGACGGAGCCCTTGTCTTATTGGATGCAGATCCAATACCCACTAGGGAAAAGGACCCATTAGGGTTTTGACACGGGATCTCTATAAATAGGAGGGATTCACAGCCTCATAGGCTAGAGTCTTTGCTTGCCCTTCCTATTCTCCTCTCCCTCTCCACCTCAGAGTAGGCCTGGAGTTTTGAGGAGCGTCGTCGCAACCCTGCTGTGTGGATCACCGCTAGAGAGGAAGACGCTTGACCTCCTTCACCCTCTCCTAAGGATCTGCAAGGAAAAAGGGATATACGATCTCCCTAGGTAACATAATCTCTATACGCAGTTTTGTGTTTTGCGGATTTTGCGCACCAATCTTCGCACGACGACGAACATCTTTTTGGGAATCGGGGATTTTTGTTTTCTTGTTCTTCCGCTGCGCATATGATGTCGCCCCCCATGATTTCCCAACAGTGGTATCAGAGCCAGGTTGTTCGTGCGAATGATTGGTTTTTGAACTGCGTGTGTTGTGTTTAGGAAGAATATTGACGTCAAAATCGTTGACGCAAAAGCAAGGAAGGGCAGCAACAGTTGCTGCCCTCGATCTGCATGCCTGCAGCCAGCCGCAGCCAGGCAGCACAGCGCCGGCGCATGCGCAAGCGCTGTGCCTGCAGTAGCCGGCCGGCGATCTGCTTGCAGCAGGCTTGCGGCCGGCGGGGCTGGGAGCCCGCTCGGTAGAAGCGCCTGCGGCCACTGAGCCCGCGGGCAGAGGCGCCGCGGGGCAGCAGCGCGGGCTGAGGCACCGCAGGGCAGCGGCGCCTGTGGCCGCTGCTCCCACGGGCAAAAACCCCGCAGGGGCGGCCGCCAGCGAGACAGCACCACCTGCGGGCGCTGACTCGCGGGCAGAACCGCCCGCGGGGGCGCCCACCTGCAGCGGCAGCGACCCCAGCGGGCGTGCCACCTGCAGGCGAGCGCAGTGCCCTCGCCCTCGCCGCACAGGCCGCCGCCAGCAGGGTGGCGGCGGCGGCGGCGCAGCAGCGAAAAGGGGAAAGGGTATTAGGGTTTTCTGCGCAAAAGACAGTTTTGCCCCTCAGAATTTGAGAAATTCCAGTTTCTGTCTTTTGTCCAAATTACGAAAATACCCTTAGGAATTGAGAAATTCCCTATATATCCCTGATTTCAGAAAATATTAATTAATTAAAAGGTTTAGTTGATTATTATTTTTATTATCTAGTAGTCCTACATAATGACGATTATTTATACATGTGATGTATGATGAGTGAACGGATGATCATGGACCGTGTGATGTGTGTACTTGTGATTATTATTATTGAGGTCTGCGAACCTCCATTATATTTCTCGTTTATTGTCGAGCCTGCGTGCCTATGATTAAGTTGTAATCACATGAGGAGGCGCAGCGGGAGCGTGGAAGCCATAGCGGGACCCACGAGACGGACGATCGTGATGCATGAAGATGCATCAAGATGTCGACGGAACCAACGAGGACGAGATGGACGATCACAAGGCATGGAGATGCACCGTTGCACACATAGATCTTGATGTGAGTGATTAGGCCTACTGGCTCGGGCCTAATCATATTAGGTTGTGGTCCATGATCATCTGGTGTGATTGCTTATACACATACTAGATATGTATATATATTTGCATGCGATGTAGATATATATTAAATATGTACATGTGTGACATGTCATAATAGGAGACCAAATCATAGAAACATCTCTCGATAATATTAAGTCGGTAAACGTGAGGCAATTATATTGACCCACGTGGCCTTCCATCGTTATGAGTAGGAACCGAATCCCGGTGTAGGTTGAGTTGGTCGAGTCCCTCGAGACTCACCTATATCGCGATTCGCTATCTTGCTTACGACATAGAGATGTCACCGGTGACCTGAGGGCATGATATGCTTGGTCGAGTCCCTCGAGGGTATATCATCAAATCAGACTCATCTTGTAACGAAGGTGTTGACTTAACCGAGCATCATGGTTGGTCGAGTCCCTCGAGGCCATGGTGATTCGGAGGCCGAACAGGACGGGAATCACAAGGAGTTGTGATCGGCAAGAGTTGTCTACCTTTTAGGCTTAGTGTGATTGGTCGAGTCCCTCGAGGTTACACTAAGACGCTGATTGGATCCTGATCCCCACTAGAAGTCTGCCGGAGACTTCCGTTTCACGTGCTGAGGGTGTCGCGTGACTCGTTAGTAAAATAGTGGGAGCATATTAAGATAGAAGTCCATATCTTGATAGTTTATTTCTTGCAAAATCTGCATGTTATTCATTTTTGCTACATCTTTATTTTCAGAAAATGTCGCTTTCAAATCCCTTACGTGGCATACTTGATGTCAACCGCCTCACTGGTCCAAATTATACGGACTGGCTCCGTAACTTGAGAATTGTTCTCACAGCGGAGAAAATCGTGTACGTCCTTGATACAGTGATGCCTACGCCCGAAGAAGGGGCAAGCGAGGATGAGATCGCTCGCTACGTGAAGTACATTGATGACTCCACTCTTGCTCAGTGCTATATGTTGGGCTCTATGACTCCAGAGTTACAGAGACAACATGAAAAGATGGATGCCAGATCCATTCTCCTACATGTCCGTAAATTGTTTGAGGAACAGGGAAGGACTCAACGATATGAGATATCCAAGAGCCTTTTCCGTGCTAGGATGACTGAGGGGACACCGGTTCAGAACCATGTCCTAAAGATGATTGAGTGGATAGAGAAACTCACAGGTCTAGGAATGGTCCTAGAGGATAACTTGTGTGTGGACATTGTGCTTCAGTCCCTACCAGATTCCTTTTCACAGTTCATAATGAACTTTAATATGAACAAGCTTGAGGTGACTCTCCCAGAGCTCCTCAATATGTTGAGGGAGGCAGAGAGTACTATTAAGAAAGAGAAGCCAGTTCTCTACACTGGTGAGACCAGAAAGAAAAGGAAAGCAGAAAGGTCCCTTAAGAAGGGAAAGGGCAAGGGCAAACAAGGTAAAGCAAAGGTTGCTAAGAAAGACCCAACAAAGGACAAAGGCCAGTGCTTCCACTGTGGTAAAGATGGGCACTGGAAGAGAAACTGCAAAGAGTACCTTGCAGAAAGGGCGAAACAAAAGCTTGATGAAGCTTCAGGTACATTCATGATCGGTCTCCATTTGTCAGACTCTTATGATAACACATGGGTATTAGATACCGGTAGTGCTTATCATATATGTAATACGTTGCAGGTTCTGGCAAGGCCTAGGAGACTAGAGAGAGGCGAGATGGACCTCAAGATGGGTAATGGAGCAAAAGTTGATGTTTTAGCTGTTGGCGAGGTCGCCCTACATCTGCCTAGTGGAGCTTTTATTGCATTAGATGCATGTTATTTTGTTCCTTCTATTATCAAAAACATTATCTCCATTTCATGTTTAACAGTTAGTGGATATAAATTTGTTTTTGAGAACAATGGTTGTTCGATATTATTAGATGATAAGATCATCACGAAAGGAACATTGCATAATGGTTTATTTATGTTAGACACCACTCCACATATCATGAATATAAATATGTCCAAAAGGAAACGAGATGAGTTGAACAGTGCATACCTGTGGCATTGTAGGCTAGGTCACATCCATGAAAGAAGGATTCAAAAGTTGCTAAATGATGGATATCTAGATCCATTCGACTATGTGTCATATGCAACTTGTGAGCCTTGCATTCGTGGAAAACTGACCAACTCTCCATTTAGTGGAACTGGAGAGAGAGCCACTGAGTTGTTGGAACTCATACATAGTGATGTATGTGGACCCATGTCAACTCATGCCATTGGAGGTTACTCCTACTTCATTACATTTACTGATGATTTCTCAAGGTATGGATATGTGTACTTAATGAAGTATAAGTCCGAGGCCTTTGAGAAATTCAGAGAGTATAAGAATGAGGTGGAGAACCAGACTGGAAAGAGTATCAAAACTCTTCGATCAGATCGAGGAGGTGAGTACTTAAGTACAGAGTTTACTCAGTTCCTCAAGGACCATGGAATATTATCCCAATGGACACCTCCTTACACACCTCAGCTCAATGGTGTCTCTAAAAGGAGAAATCGTACGTTATTAGATATGGTACGGTCCATGATGAGTTTCGCTGACCTACCCATCTCATTCTGGGGATATGCCCTAGAAACCGCAGCTTACCTTCTGAACAGAGTTCCAACTAAGTCGGTGGTGTCTACACCATATGAGATATGGAAAGGGAAGAAGCCTGATCTTAAAGTAGTTAAGATTTGGGGCTGCTCTGCCCATGTTAAAAGACACAACCCCGATAAGTTAGAATCAAGGACAGGGCGATGTAAATTTGTGGGATACCCCAAGGAAACTTGTGGGTATTACTTCTATCATCTCGAGGACCAAAAGGTCTTTGTAGCTAAGAGAGCAGTGTTCCTTGAGAAGGAACACATTCTTGACGGAGATAGTGGGAGAATGATAGAATTGAGCGAGGTTGGAGAACCAAGCTCAAGCACCACTCTACAGCCCGAGTCTGTTCAGGAACATAATACACAAGTTTCAACTTTACGCAGGTCTGATAGAGTATCCCATCATCCTGAGAGATATGTGGGACATATTAGAGCAGAGGATGTAGAGGATATTGATCCTCAGACCTACGAGGAGGCTATTATGAGTATAGACTCCAGGAAGTGGCAAGAAGCCATGAATTCTGAGATGGATTCTATGTACTCCAATAAGGTTTGGAACCTAGTTGATGCGCCCGAAGGTATTGTACCCATCGGTTGCAAGTGGATCTTTAAGAAAAAGATCGGAGTAGATGGAAAGGTAGAGACCTATAAAACAAGGCTAGTGGCTAAAGGGTATCGTCAAAGGCAAGGTGTTGACTACGACGAAACTTTCTCACCCGTAGCAATGCTAAAATCCATCAAAATTCTATTGCCTATTGCAGCACACTATGATTATGAGATCTGGCAGATGGATGTGAAAACCGCATTCCTCAACGGGAACCTCGAGGAGGAGGTGTATATGATGCAACCTGAGGGATTCATGTCCAAGAACTACCCAGATAAGGTGTGTAGGTTGCTTAGATCCATTTATGGACTAAAGCAAGCTTCCCGAAGTTGGAACATAAGATTTGATGAGGCAATCAGATCTTATGACTTCGTTAAGAACGAAGATGAGCCTTGTGTATACAGAAAGGTAAGTGGGAGCGCTATTAGCTTTTTGGTGTTATATGTGGATGACATCCTCATCATTGGGAATGACATAGGAATGCTATCCACAATAAAGGCTTGGTTATCTAGACACTTCTACATGAAGGACTTAGGAGAAGCATCTTATATCTTGGGGATTAGAATCTATAGAGATAGATCCAAAAGGATGCTTGGCTTGTCCCAGTCTAGGTACATAGAAACTATTGTCAAAAGGTTTGGCATGGAAAATTCCAAAAGAGGTCTCATACCGATGAGACATGGGATATCGCTTTCTACGAGTATGTCCCCAAAGACTCCAGAAGAAAGGGCGAACATGGATATGATACCTTATGCCTCAGCAATAGGGTCTATCATGTATGCCATGCTATGTACTAGGCCTGATATAGCGCATGCTCTGAGTGTCACGAGCAGGTATCAGGCGGATCCAGGCTTGGAGCACTGGAAAGCAGTAAAGTGTATCCTTAAGTACTTGAGAAGGACTAAGGATCTTTTACTAGTATATGGAGGTAATAGCCTTAAGGTTGAAGGCTACACTAACTCAAGTTTTCAGTCTGATGTCGATGATAGCAAGTCGAATTCAGGGTATGTGTACACCTTGAATGGAGGAGCAGTGTGCTGGAAGAGTTCCAAGCAAGATACCACTGCTGACTCGACCACAGAGGCGGAGTACATTACTGCATCAGATGCAGCAAAGGAGGGAGTCTGGTTGAAGAAGTTCATCACAGATTTGGGAGTCGTGCCAGATAGTGAGGAGCCGATTTCCCTATATTGCGACAACAACGGGGCAATTGCTCAAGCGAAGGAACCTAGGTCTCATCAGAAATCTAAGCATGTTCTGAGGAGGTTCCACCTTATCAGAGAGATCGTGACCCGAGGAGATGTAGCAGTGGAAAGAGTTCCATCCGAAGATAACATTGCAGATCCACTAACAAAGCCATTGTCTCAGATTGTCTTTGAGCGTCATAGGGGTCTGATGGGGATCAGACACATAGGTGATTGGCTTTAGGTCAAGTGGGAGATTGCTAGTCATAAGTGCCCAGCAAGCCAATCACGTGAGTGATGGCACGTGTGACTTGATACAGAATCTTTTTGCTTATTATATTTTTGGCGTATATCACTTTATAACTATTGCATAAATGCATATGTATTGTGATGTCCTTGGATTTGTGCAATGGGAATCGGATCGTGATGAGATCACGATAATGAGATCGATTCACCTTTAAACACATATCCTAAATAATCCCGGTCATAGGTTACTCGAGAGGGACATCGTGATAACCGGATAGACTGGTGTGCTGTATACCCGTCCATATGATGGATGCAGCTGGTCTCATAGCTGCTCGTGTAGGGACACTAGGGATACAGTACAGGTGCTCATTGGAGAATGAGTTCACTGATTGATCCGCTTACGGAATGCTGGATGGTTGATGATGCCTTATTGTCAGACAACGATTCCGTAGTCCTAGTGGTGTATCTGGTTCTTAGACTTGAGACACCAAGGATGTCTTGTATGAGTGCTCCACTCTTTGATACCAGACTTATAGGTTTGGCTGTTCCCAGATCTAGTACAGCTGGTCATTGGGAGTGGTAGTCGACCTTACGAGGGCTATTGAGTGTCGATAGAGGATCATCCACTCTCGGTATCATGAGAGGAATATCCCATGTGTTCTTGCTCAGACAAATCCCTGGCCAGGGTCATTCGGGTTGAGAGAGAAAGAGTTCTCCGGGAGAATCCGATTAGAGCGAGACTCAAGTAGAAACCGTATGGGTCTGACAGCACCATGCTCGATATACGGTCTCTGGGATATTAGATGGATGAGGGACTATAGGTACATGGTAACTGAGGACAGACAGGTCCAATGGATTGGATTCCCCTGTATCGTTTGGGGACTACGGCGTAGTGGCCTAGTACTTCCGTAGTCGATGAGTCGAGTGAATTATTACAGAGATAATAATTCACTTAGTTAGAAGGAGTTCTGACAGGTATGACTCACGGCCAGCTCGATATTGGGCCTAGAGGGTCACACACATATGGTAGGCATTGCGATGAGTAGAGGTTCGGATATGAGATATCCGACGGAGCCCTTGTCTTATTGGATGCAGATCCAATACCCACTAGGGAAAAGGACCCATTAGGGTTTTGACACGGGATCTCTATAAATAGGAGGGATTCACAGCCTCATAGGCTAGAGTCTTTGCTTGCCCTTCCTATTCTCCTCTCCCTCTCCACCTCAGAGTAGGCCTGGAGTTTTGAGGAGCGTCGTCGCAACCCTGCTGTGTGGATCACCGCTAGAGAGGAAGACGCTTGACCTCCTTCACCCTCTCCTAAGGATCTGCAAGGAAAAAGGGATATACGATCTCCCTAGGTAACACAATCTCTATACGCAGTTTTGTGTTTTGCGGATTTTGCGCACCAATCTTCGCACGACGACGAACATCTTTTTGGGAATCGGGGATTTTTGTTTTCTTGTTCTTCCGCTGCGCATATGATGTCGCCCCCCATGATTTCCCAACACAATTAACCCATCAATTGATTTCATCATCAAAATCCGAGATTCAACAATCTTCTCCTTTTTTATGATGACAATCAATTGATGACGGAGTTAAACATAACTCCCCCTATTTAAATGCCATATAATGAGAAGATAAGAACACTTGAATTCAAGCCTAAATCGATAAGTTCTATCCATTGAACTTATCGTTATACTCAATAAGCATGAGCAAATACGAAACTTCGTATTTCTCATAATTTCAAACTATTAAAATTATTTTTAAGTTGAATGATAAAAGATAATTATCATTTCGACAAGAGATATGAACTATCAACATAAATCTCATAATATAAATGTAAGGCATGATTTCATATGATCATGAGATGAAACGATAACAAATCTAAAAACTTTCATATTGCGATGTTCTCAAAAAGTTTTGCGATACATATAAGACATATTTACGATGCATATAAGATATTTGCAATACACAATATATTAGCTTTTGCAATTCATATAAGTCATGCTATCACATTTGCGATTCATATAAGATATTTGTATTACACAAGCTTTTGCAATTCATATAAGTCATGCTATCGCATTGGCACAAGTCATCAATCTTTTGTTCATTCTTCTCCCCCTTTGTCATCAACAAAAAGGAGATGAGACTTTAAGCGTACAATTTGTGATCATAAGATCATTAGAAAAGGAGTTTAGTATAAAGATTGATCATTCAGCATTCATAAAATTATACAAAATTCATCTTATAACAACAAGTTCAGCATTCGTCCAAAATTCATATTATTAGAAAGAAAATCAGCATTTATCCAAACTTCATATCATTCGAAAGAAAATCAGCATTCATAAGATTATACAAAATTCATCTTATAACAACAAGTTCAGCATTCATCAAAAATTCATATTATTAGAAAGAAAATCAGCAATTATCCAAACTTTATATCATTCGAAAGAAAATCAGCATTCATAATATTATACAAAATTCATGTTATAACAACAAGTTCAGCATTCATCCAAAAATCATATTATTAGAAAGCAAATTAGCATTTATCCAAACTTCATATATTCGAAAGAAAATCAGCATTCATAAGATTATACAAAATTCATCTAAAAAAGAATCAGCATGGCTTTCATATAAAAAGAACAAAGATGGCAAAGCTTTAACTTGGCATTAAGAGTAATTATACAAGGATCACATGTCAAGGTAACAGAATAAGAAGGCATATCAATTGATCCTTAGGAGAAAATCTATAGTTCTTATACATGACATCTATATTTTGATTCATTTGTTGCAGTTCCCTCAAAATTTTAACTTTCTAGAATTGAATTTGCTCTTGCTGTGATTTGAGTTACTCTTATTATGATTTGATTTGATGCAATTCTGCCATAATGAGATCTTCAAAGGATGAAGCAGGAGCAGATTCTGAAGGTGCTGCACTAAAGGGACTAGGAGGAGGAGATTCATTTCCCCTAAAAATTGGTTTTTCGGGGTGTTCGATTGGTGGGGGAACTGGATCAGTCCTTCTAGGTTGCCTAACCCAAATACCATTACTAAAAGTGCACCTAAGTCTTTTGAGCAGGTTTCTATTGATAGTGGTAAATCGATCAACTTGAATTATTTCTTCATTGAGTGAGACACAAATATTATGGGCAAGTATTAATCGAGTGACTAACCCCCCCATATGGTAACATTGTGTCTTTAGCTATTATGTCCTGCATATGTTGCCGGATTAAGTATCCAAAACAATTATGTTGGCCGATCATTATCCAATACATAGTGCTTAGCTCTATTTGACTAATTTCATCATGATGAAATTGTTTGGGAAGTAGTATGCTAGTCATGATGTGATGAAGAAATTTAGAGTTAAAGGGCAATAAGTGCTCGCAACTTTTGGGAATCATGCCTAGGTTTGGATTTGCAAAAATAGTTTCTAAGACTTCGGAGTAGGTTGCTCCTATTGCATTGATATCCCATTTATTTCTAAAATAACACCCCATGTTCTTTTCGGTAATTCTAATTAATTTGCATATAGTGCTATCAAATATTTTAATTTGTGTTCCTAAGAGGTAGGTAGTTAAGCTATAATTTTCCACACATAAGTTTGAGTAAAAGAACTTAACTAGCCTAGGATAAATTGGTTCATTGATTTGTAGGATAGGTAAGGCATTTGAATCTGCAAACCATCTAATGGGTTCTAGGTTTCCAAGTTTATCTAGATCAACATGTTTGCCCTTATCTATAGTTCTTGTTTCGAAATTAGGAAACCTAAGAGCTACTTCATTAGATCTAAAAAGGTTTTGGTCAAAGGAATCTCCTTCCACCCTCTTCCCTTTTATTCTTGTTGATCTTGTTGAATCTCGTATTTTGATGATGAAACCACTTGAAATGTGTTTATAATTTAAACTGTATTTTGAGTGATGCAGGTCTACTCGATCAGGATTAGACAGTTAACGTAGGAGGAATTGACATTGCGCCGGAGGAGATCATATCAAGATATTGGATGGCAGAAGGCTTCGGACGTCGGGCATCGGGCCAAGGAGAGCGAAATTGTGCCAAGGATATCGGGGTTGCAGAGGTCAACCGCCGATTGGGCAATAAACCGCTAGAGATGATGATGCACCGAAGAATCGGACGAAGCGCCAACCAATGACGTGCCGGGCAACAGAATGTCAATTTGCATTGTAATAATTGTCTAGATCGGAGTAGAGTTTTAGCTTGTGTGTGCAGGATTAACTACGATAATGACGAAGACATAAAGAAAAACAAAGTGTCGAAGTCAAGCACGAAGGATTCATTGCGAGTTCGAGAGTTCGACGGAAGTCCGATGGTTCGTCGGGAATGCTGTCGGAACTAGTCGAGAATGAGTAGGGAGCTTGCCGAAGGGTTTTTCGGAAGCTCACCGGAAGGTTCGTTGGAAGTTCACGGAGCTCGCCAAGAAAGATCAGAGCTTGCCGAAGAAGCTCGTTGGAACTCGTCAAGATCAAATCGTGAAGTCTAGGAGCTTGCCGGGAGTCCGCAGAATGATTTCCGAGAGTTTATCGGAAAACCGTCGGAAGTTCACCGAAAGCTCACCGGAAGAAGTCTTGACTTACAGACTTTGTAATAGCTTAGAAAATGTCTTTAAATTCGTAGTTAGCATGTTACTTAGGGTTAGGATTAGGTGTTAATCCTATAAACCAAGTAGAGGCCAATTGGGCTCTAGTTCGGACTCGTTTGGGCCAATTTTAGAGCCCAACCAATGAGCTGAAATAGTGTAGGCGGTGGCACCGCCTAGCACCCGAGAGCCAGGCGGTGGCACCGCTTGGGCTGGGCGGTGTGATACCGGGGAGGGAAAAATGCAGAATGGATGTCGATAGAAAACCGATATAACAGTTGTTCAGATAGAAAATGTCACAAATGGCAAGGAACGCACTTTTGAAGAAACTTCGATAAAACGATATATAGCTCACCACCAAGTTTAAAAATCAAAAGGGATACAGAAGATCACCACCCTAATGATAATAAACAAGGATACAGAACTGAAAGCGAAAGACTCACCACTCAAGGACGCATCCAAGAGATACAGAGTTCAAAAGATCACTCCAAGAGAGCTTCTGCCAATATCCTCAGTTTTCTAAAAGTCCTTCCTAAGTCCTAAACACCAAAATAAATACTAGTGCATGAAACAACCCTTCATGCATAGGGAATTTCGAAATTAAGTGTTTACAGCTTCTAACCAACTATTTTAATGCACTCATCGGTAATGAAGAAATGTTCACAGCTGCCAACCAACTCCTTTAATGCATTCCTTTGTCTTGAAGAAAAGCACCTTGAAACAGCTTTAACTTTGTGCAGAGAATATGCTGATGAGCTGTCATTTTTTAGTGTGCTGAGATAAAGATTATGAGGCATCATTATTGACTGAAAAGATACTAGATCATAATCAAGGCTCATATAATCAGATTGTAGTAAATTAGACACTCCCGTGTCAATCTCCCCCGGTTGAATGAGACTTGTCCTCAAGTCTTCGTTTGATTCATCAACATGATTATAAAAAGGACTCAAATCAGCCACATTAAATGTTGGGGATACTCCATAATCTTCAGGTAGCTCTATCTCATAAGCATTTCTGCCAATTCTCTTAAGTACCTTGAATGGACCATCAGCCTTTGGTTTCAATTTTCCAAATTTGCCCGGTGGAAACCTCTCCTTCCTTAGATGAATCCAGACCAAATCACCTACATTAAACTCCACATGTTTTCTATGTTTGTTGGCAGCATGCATGTACCTCTCATTTTGCTTCTCAATGGTTGCTTTCACACCCTCATGCAGCTTCTTTATCTACTTAGCTCTTTCATCAGCATCTCCACTAAATTGCTTTGTTATAGAATGAGGGATTAAGTCCAAAGGACCAGCAGGATTAGCACCATAAACTACCTCAAAAGGACTCTTACCAATACTATGATGCATAGAACGATTGTAAGCAAACTCAATTTGTGGAAGAATGACATCCCATTGCTTAATATTCTTGCCAACATAGCTTCTAAGTAAATTTCCCAAGCTTCGGTTTGTTACCTCAGTTTGCCCATCGGTTTGTGGATGATGCGAGCTACTAAAATTCAAAGAAGTACCCAGCTTCCTCCAAAGAGTTCTCCAAAAATGACTAACAAATTTTGAATCTCGATCAGACACCATAGTTCTTGGAATACCATGCAATTTAACAATCTCCTTAAAATATAAATCAGCAATATGAGATGCATCATTTGATTTATTGCATGGAACAAAGTGAGACATTTTTGAAAATCTATCAACAACAACCATGATAGAATCCTTGTTCCTTTGAGTTCTTGGCAGTCCCAAAACGAAATCAAGACTCACATCCTCCCATGGAGCATTTGGCACTGGCAATGGAGTGTACAACCTAGAATTTTGACTTCTTGTTTTTGCCAAATGACATAATCGGCATTGCTTCACATGTCTATCCACATCTCTGAACATTTTAGGCCAGTAGAAATTTGATTGAACAAGAGCTAGAGTCTTGTCCCTACCGAAATGTCCTCCCAAAACACTACCATGAGCTTCAGCTAGAATTACTTGTCTCAAAGAACAAGTTGGAACATATAAAGCATTAGCTCGAAAAAGAAAACCATCAAAGATCGAAAATTGTTGAAAGGAACCTGATTTGCAATTCTGCCATATCGAGCCAAAATCCACATCATTCTCATATAGATCTTTGAATGTTTCAAATCCAACCACTTTGATTTCCATTGCTGATAATAAAGAATGCTTTCTGCTCAATGCGTCAGCAACTACATTTTGAACACCAGATTTGTGCTTGATTGTAAAGTTGTAAGATTGTAAGAACTCCACCCAAGCTGCATGCCTCTTGTTTAGCTTGTGCTGATGATTAATGAACTTTAATGCCTCGTGATCAGAATATAGAACAAATGGCTTGGCGAGAAGATATTGACTCCAATGAGACAAAGCTCGATAAATCGCATAAAACTCCTTATCATAAGTAGAGTATTTCTTTCTTGTATCATTCAGCTTTTCACTAAAAAATGCAATGGGCCTTCCGTCTTGACTCAAAACAGCACCAATTCCCACGTTAGATGCATCACATTCAACTTCAAACACATTATCAAAATTTGGTAGAACTAAGATAGGAGCCTCAGTAACCTTTCTTTTCAAAAGCTCAAAAGCATCGTTAGCCTCACTAGTCCATTTGAATTTGTCACATTTCAGACATTCGGTGATTGGAGCGACAATAGAGCTGAAACTCTTGATGAATCTTCTATAAAAAGATGTTAAGCCATGGAAACTCCTCACATCATGTAATGAAGCAGGTGTTGGCCAATTAAGAATAGCTTCCACCTTACTTTGATCCATCATGATTCCATCTTTTGAAACAACATACCCCAAAAACACCACACTAGAAGTAAAGAAATCACATTTGTTTAGATTAGCATAAAGTTTTTGCTGCCTCAAAATAAGAAAGATTTCTTTCAGATGACTCATATGCTCCTCTTCACTCTTGCTGTACACCAATATATTGTCAAAATAAACAACAACAAATATTCCAATGAATGGCTTAAGTATGTGATTCATAAATCTCATGAATGTGCTAGGAGCATTAGATAATCCAAATGGTATAACCAACCATTCATATAAGCCTTCTCTAGTTTTAAACGCTGTTTTCCACTCATCTCCGGGCCTCATTCTTATTTGGTGATAGCCACTCCTCAAATCAATTTTTGAGAAAATACAAGCACCACACAATTGATCAAGTAAGTCATCTAACCTTGGAATAGGAAAGCGATAGTCCATTGTGATTTTGTTGATGGTGCGACTGTCCACGCACATTCTCCAAGAACCATCTTTCTTAGGCACCAACAAGGCTGGAACTGCACAAGGACTCATACTCTCCCGAATTAACCCCTTTTTCACTAATTCATCAACTTGCCTTTGAAGTTCTTCATGTTCTTTAGGACTCATTCTGTACGCAGCCTTATTAGGTAGAACAGCCCCCGGAATAAGATCAATGTGATGTTGAATGTCTCTCAAAGGTGGAAGGCCATGTGGAATCTCTTTCGGTATAACATCTTGAAATTCTTCTAGGATTGGTTGCATGATTTTCGGTGTCTCCTTATGCTGTTCGTTCTCCTCTACTACTATTAGGGCCAAAACATGACTGCCCTTGTCCAATTCATATCTGCATTCTCTATAAGAAATAAAAGCACTAACTTCCTTCTTTGGCGCACTGATTTCGGAAGGTTGTAATGGAGCTAAGATAATCTTCTTTTCATTCACTTTAAAAGAATAAGTATGTTTATAACCATCATACAACACTCTTCTATCATAATGCCAAGGTCTTCCCAATAGTAAATGACAAGCATCCATAGGGGCAACATCACACCACACTTTATCTTTATAATACTTACCAATAGAAAATGAAACTAAACATCTTTTAGTTACCTTGATGTCATTTCCTTTTTGCAACCAACATAATTGGTATGGATGTGAATAAGGGATCGTATCCAACTTCAGCTTCTGCACCATCTCCAAAGAAACCACGTTCTCAAAACTGCCACTGTCGATGATCACCAAGCACACCTTGCCAAGAGAAGTGCATTTAGTGTGAAACACATTTTTTCTCACCCAACTTTCATCGTCGGCCTCATATGACACTTGTAAACTACGTTGCAATACAATAGACAAACCATGATCAGCATAAGTAATCTCTTCCTCATCATCATCGTATTTTGGTTCGTTGTCAGTTTCATCTTCTCCTCCATCACTATGATCTTCAACCAAAGTTACAATCCTCCTATTTGGACAATCTGATGCGATATGCCCAAAACCATGACATTTGAAGCATTTTCGGCCACTTGGGGTAGAAGAATTAGGTAATTTTTTGCTGCCAGCAGATTCTTCACCCTTTTCTTGCACCTTCGATATCACCTTGCTTTGGACAGTAGGCTTGGAACTTCCTCCTTTTGTGTAGCCTTCTTTTGAGCTATACCGAAAACTCTTTTCAAACTTCTGTTGCTTTTCAACTTTTAATGCCAGCTTGCTCACATCATTTAAAGACCAATATGGCTGTAGCTGAACAACTTTAGCAATCTCATACTTCAGACCTCCTAAATATCTTGCAATTGTTTGCTCTTCCGGTTCCGCAAGCTCTCCTTTTAACATCAAATTATCAAATTCTGTAGTGTACTCCACACTAAGATCTTTTTGCTTGAAATCATGTATTTTGAGAAAGATCTCTTGTCTATAATTATCAGGTAAATATTTTCTCTTTAGCTCCCTTTTCATTTTCTCCCATGTAACGATCTTACTCTTCCCCTCACGTTCTCTTTGTTTCTTCAGATTTTCCCACCAAAAAGATGCATTCCGCCTGAGTTTGAGTGCCACAAGTTTGACCTTCTTTGTTTCGGTGGTTCATGAAAATCGAAAATTCTTTCTACTGTATTAAGCCAATCGATAAAGTCATCAACATTTATTTTACCTTCAAATTCAGGAATATCAAATCTGGGGTTATATTTATTCTGCCACTCGTCTTGGACTTCATTTCTTCTCCGACCTCTTCTCGACTCCCTTGGAAGAAGTGTATCATCATCAGAAGTAAACTCTCGAGCTTCATTTTCATATTTGTTATGTCTACTCTGAAGTTCATCGATTATCTCATTTTTTTCTTGTAGGCTACGCAGCAATTTTCGTAGCTGCAGCCTCAACGACTCAACGTCATCTTCGTGATCGCTACATTCACCAACTACATCTTTTCCATTCCGCCTTGCCATGATCTCTAGCCTTTAGCTCTGATACCAAACTGATACCGGGGAGGGAAAAATGCAGAATGGATGTCGATAGAAAACCGATATAACAGTTGTTCAGATAGAAAATGTCACAAAAGGCAAGGAACGCACTTTTGAAGAAACTTCGATAAAACGATATATAGCTCACCACCAAGTTTAAAAATCAAAAGGGATACAGAAGATCACCACCCTAATGATAATAAACAAGGATACAGAACTGAAAGCGAAAGACTCACCACTCAAGGACGCATCCAAGAGATATAGAGTTCAAAAGAGCACTCCAAGAGAGCTTCTGCCAATATCCTCAGTTTTCTAAAAGTCCTTCCTAAGTCCTAAACACCAAAATAAATACTAGTGCATGAAACAACCCTTCATGCATAGGGAATTTCGAAATTAAGTATTTACAGCTTCTAACCAACTATTTTAATGCACTCATCGGTAATGAAGAAATGTTCACAGCTGCCAACCAACTCCTTTAATGCATTCCTTTGTCTTGAAGAAAAGCACCTTGAAACAGCTTTAACTTTGTGCAGAGAATATGCTGATGAGCTGTCATTTTTTAGTGTGCTGAGATAAAGATTATGAGGCATCATTATTGACTGAAAAAGATACTAGATCATAATCAAGGCTCATATAATCAGATTGTAGTAAATTAGACACTCCCGTGTCACGGTGGCACCGCCCAGCACCCGAGAGCTGGGCGGTGGCACCGCTTGTCTGGGCGGTGGCACCGCCAGCATTGGGAACCAAAGAGAATTCAAATTTTGGAGCCCAAATTTGAATCCTCTTGAGGCCTATAAATACCCCTCAAATCTCAACTGAGATTACAACCTTTTGAAAAGCAGTAGTTTGAGTTAAGAGCCTTAGAATAGTCTTTGCAAGCCTTGTTTTTCATATGCTTAAGTGTTCACCTCCTCCCATCTTGTTGAAAAGAATTGTAAGAGTGTGAACCACTTGAAAAGGTTGTAAGAGGGGTATTAGTCCTTCCCCTACAAGAAATTTGCTAGTGGAAGTTGGAAGCCTCTTCGAAGAAGGCTTCGCAAGTGGATGTAGGTCATTTTGACCGAACCACTTTAAAAACTGCTGCGTTATTTGGTTTGCATCCTACTCTTGCCATTTACATACTGCAAACTTCTCTACTTAGTTACTACGCTTCCATATGTTTCTAAGTTATCAAGCTTTTAAAATCGGTTTCCATTGATATTGCTTTTCATCATACAAAAGATTTATCAAAACCGAAGTTTTAATCCGCTGCACTAATTCACCCCCCCCCCCTCTTAATGCCGCTCCGATCCTAACATATCTCTTAGGAGCCATGTCTAAACAGGATGATAAATCAAGAAAAAAAACTATGAAGAGTAGGCAAAATAATGAGAGAAAGAAGGAAAGATTTCAGGTTTTACCTTATGGAGAATTCCTTGGAAGATAGAGAGCTTGATCAATCAAGAATCCCTCTCTTAGGCTTTTAAAGGTTAGAATGAGGGTAAGAGAGGTTTAGAGAGTTTTGTGAGAGTTCTAGGGAGAGTTCTCACGGGTTGGGGGTGGTTCCACTACCGGCCCTAACTCGTCCACTTATGTGGATTCTCGGGTGGTGCCACCACCTGGGGACCGAGTGCCCAAGCAGTGCTACAGCCGTTTCTGGCGGTGCCACCGCTAGCGTGCCAAAAATTTTCTTTCCCTCCCTTTTTTTGTTTTTGTTTTCGGAGGTGTTTGATTCAAGATAGAATAGGGTCTTGGATTGCTCTTTAAGATGTCATTTGGAATCAAAAAACAAAGAAGAAGTTAAATCCATGAAAACCAGAAAGAGGATGAAAAATTTTAAAAAATATATACAATCAAGCTCATTCAGAAGGACAATTTAACATGCCTAGTTCCCTTCTAATCAAGTCAAATTGATCCTCATTTAAGGATTTTGTAAAAATGTCTGCTAATTGATGCTTTGTATTAATAAACTCTGGAATGACATTATTGTTAAGGACATGATTGATAAAATGATGCCTAATGTCGATATGCTTAGTTTTTGAGTATTGAATTAGATTTTTGGTATGACAAATGGCACTTGTATTATCACATTTTATGGGAATGCTCTTCAAGTAAATTCCAAAGTCTTCTAATGTATTCTTCATCCAAACAACTTGTGCACAGCATGCACTTGCAGTAATGTATTCGGCTTCCACCGTAGATAGTGCAACTGAATTTTGTTTCTTGGAAGTCCAAGAAACAAGTGCATGTCCTAAAAATTGGCCCTAAAAATTGGCATGTTCCGGATGTGCTTTTTCTATCTATCCTGCATCCGCCAAAGTCGACATTTGCATAAGCTATTAAATCGAATTTATCATATTTTGGATACCACAATCTTAAATTGGGAGATCCTTTAAGATATCTAAACATTCTTTTAACACTTTTAAGATGAGATAATTTAATATTAGATTGAAACCTAGTACAAAGTCCTAGACTAAACATGATATTCGGTCTAGTCGCGGTGAGGTAAAGTAGACTACCTATCATTCCCCTATACATTTTTTTATCAAAGTTTTTACCATTTTCATCCATATCTAAGTTAGTGGAAGTACTCATAGGAGTGTTTATCGCTTTTGAACCATCCTTGTTAAATCATTTTAACAATTCTAATGTATATTTAGATTGATTAAGAAATATACCATCACTAAATTATTTAATTTGTAATACTAAAAAAGAGATTAATTCACCCATTAGGCTCATTTCAAATTCGTGATTCATACATTTAGCAAACGATTCACGTAGTGATTCATCCGAAGAACCAAAAATAATATCGTCAACAAAAATTTAAACAATAAGAAAATTATTTTTAAACTGTTTGATAAACAATGTAGTATCAACCTTGCCTTTTGTAAAATTATTTAAAATAAGAAAGGAACTAAGCCTTTTCAAACCAAGCTCTAGGAGTTTGTTTTAGGCCATAGAGAGCCTTAGTCAATTTAAATACATGATTAGGAAGAAGAGAATTTTCGAATCCAAGAGGTTGTTCAACATACACTTCTTCGGAAATAAAACCATTCAAGAAAGCACTTTTGACATCCATTTGAAATAGTTTAAAATCATTACTACAAGCATAGGCAAGGAGCATCCTAATGGCTTCTAATCTTGCCATAGGAGCAAAGATCTCTTCGTAGTCGATATCTTCTTCTTGGTTGAAACCTTTGGCCACTAATCTAGCCTTGTTTCTAACCACGATACTGCATTAATCTTGCTTGTTTCTAAAGACCCATTTAGTACCAATGACTAAATGGTCACTAGGTCTAGAAATAAGCTTCTACACCTCATTCCTCTCAAATTGATTCAATTCCTCTTGCACTGCAATAACCCCTGAATCATCTTTCAAGGTTTCGTCAGTGCATTTAGGTTCAATTTGAGAAAGGAAGGCGGCGTTAGCACAAAAATTCTTAAAGGAAGAAAGAGTTTGAACCCCTTTAGATGTATCTCCTATATTTGCTCCTTTGGATGAGCATCTACATACTTCCATTCCTTGGATAAGGAAATTTTAGAAGAAGATACATCCAAGTTATTATTTTGAGGAGGGGGTTCATTTAAATTCAAATTATCAAAACCAAGATCATCATCAAAATTATTTTTCTTTAACTCAAAAATTTCATTAAAAACTATATGAATAGACTCCTCTATAACTAAGATTCTTTTGTTAAAAATATGAAAAGCCTTAGAAATGAAAGAGTAACCAAGAAAGATGCCTTCATCAGATTTAGCATCAAATTTTCCTTAGGTATCCTTTTCATTTAAAATAAAGCATTTGCAACCGAAAATTTTAAAATAAGAAACATTTGGTTTTTTATTACTTCATAATTCATAGGGAGTTTTTGATAGAGATGGTCTTATTTGAACCCTATTCATGACATAGCAAGCCGTATTAACGGCTTCGGCCCAAAAATACTTAGGTAGACTATGTTCATTTAACATTGTTCTTGCTATTTCTTATAAATTTTTATTTTTTCTTTCAACTACCCCATTTTGTTGAGGATTTCTCATAGTGGAGAAGTTATGATTATATCCATTAGATTCACAAAAACTTTGGAAGTCACGGTTTTGAAATTCGCCACCGTGATCACTCCGAATTGATGAAATCATGAAGCCTTTTTCATTTTGAGAAAGTTTACAAAATTTAGAGAAACATTTGAGACAATCACTTTTGTGAGCCAAGAAATTGGCCCAAGTGTATCTACTATAGTCATCGACAATTATGAAGGCATATTTGCTTCCTCCTAGACTCGTTGTATCAATTGGTCCAAATAAGTCTAAATGGATCAATTGTAATGGTCTAGTGGTGCTAATTTGATTTTTTGGTTTGAAACTAGTTTTTATTTGTTTACTTAGTTGACATGCATCACATACTTTGTTCTTAATAAACTTCATATTGGGAATCCCTCATACTAACTCTCTAGATAATATCTTAGCTATTAGTTTCATACTTGTATGGCCTAATCTCCTATGCCAAAGCCAAGCATCATCATTTAAAGCGGAGAAGCAAATTTCATTACTCAGTTCGTCAAGGTTGATTGTGTAGATATTATTTTATTTTAAAACAATCATTAACATGTTATCATCCCAAGTTGCTTTTAAAGCTTTCTTCTTCTTCGATTGCTTCTTCTTGGCTTGCGGGCATTCATTTTTGAAGTACCTCAGCTTCTTGCATTCGTAGCATATTACTTTATCCTTTTTATGTTCATGTTTATTTTTAGTGTTATTTTTAAATTTATTTTTTCTTATAAATTTTTAAAATTTTTGAGTTAAAAGTCCAATGTCATCGTCACTGTCCTCATCACTTGATGTTCCTTTCAATTGGTCTTCTTGTGATATAAGTGTCATATCCTTCCTATTCTTTGGAAGGAGGTTCTTGAGCTCTTCATGAGCATGACACATCATTTTTAGGTCATTAGAGACCCAATAAGTTCTTCAAGAGGAAATGTTTTAAGGTCCTTGGCCTCTTGAATGGTCATAACTTTTGGATCCCAACTCTTTGGAAGGGATCTTAAAATTTAAGTTACTAGTTCAAAGTTAAAAAAACTTTTACCAAGAGCTTTGAGTCCATTGATGACATCCGTAAAATAGGTGTATATGTCTCCGATAGACTCACTTGGTTTCATTCGAAAAAGTTCGTAAGAGTGCACAAGAATATTGATTTTGGATTCTTTCACTCGGCTAGTGTCTTCATGAGTGACCTCAAGAGTTCTCCAAATATCAAAAGCTAAATCACAAATTGAAATGCGATTAAATTCATTCTTGTCCAATGCACAAAAACAAAGCATTCATAGCCTTTGCATTTAAAGCAAAAACCTTCTTCTCTTATTCATCCCATTCGCTTATCGAAAGAGAAGATTTTTGAAATCCATTTTCAACAATGGTCCAAAGCTCGAAATCCATAGAAATAAGGAAGATCCTCATTCGAGTTTTCTAATACGTGTAATCTGACCCATTAAACATAGGTGGACGTATAATGAAATGACCCTCATGCATGCCGGAGTAAGCCATCTCTCTTGGGTATTAAACTAAATATAAGAGTGAGCCTAGCTCTGATACCAATTGTTAGGATTGGAGCACACTAACAGGGGAGGGGGGGTGAATTAGTGCAGCAAATTAAAACTTGTAAATTTGAAAATGATTTCATAAATGCGTAGAGATTTCAATTCGTCAATAACTTGGAGAAAGTAGCTCGGGTAAAGTGACAAGATAAAAATTGAAAGCTTGCTGCTATGTAAATAATGGTTTCAGAAAAGTAAATACTCACACATTCAAGGAACACACCAATTTAAAGTGGTTCGGTCAAAATGACCTATATCCACTTACGAAGCCTTCTTCAATGAGGCTCCCAACTTCCATTAGCAAATCACTTTGAAGGGGAAGGACAAATACCCCTCTTACAACCTTTTACAAGTGGTTCATGTTAGGATCGAGAGCACTAAGAGGGGGGGGTGAATTAGTGCAGCGGAAATCTTTCAGCGATTAAAAACGAAAGCTGCGTTCGTTTGATAAAAACTATTTTGATGCAAAAGCCGATTCTAAGATTACTTATGATTGAGTACAGTTTACGTCTAAACACAGTTTGCGTCTAAGCGCAGTTTACGCAGTTTGCGTCTAAATGCAGTTTGCGTCTAAACGTAGTTTGCGTCTAAATGCAGATTGCATCTAAGCGCAGTTTGCATCTAAGTGTAGTTTGCGTCTTAGGCTCAGATTGCGTCTAAGCGCAGTTTGCGTCTAAGCGCAGATTATGTCGAAGCTCAGATTGCATCTAAGCGCAGTTTGTGTCTAAACACAGTTTTACGTCAAAACGTAGATTCGGAAAGATCTGAACTTAGACACTCGTTCGTAAAAGCGCAGAAGTCAGTTTGCAGTTATAAATGGAATCAAAACGTAGACGTAAACTACAAAGGAACTCGTTCGTAAAAGCGCAGAAATTAGTTTGCAGTTATAAACAGAATCAAGATGTAAACGTAAACTGCAAAGAAACTCGTTCGTAAAAGCGCAGAAGACAGTTTGCAGTTATAAATAGAATCAAAACGTAAGTGTAAATCGTAATGTAGAGATCGTACAAAAACACCGATTTACGTCTGAATGCAGATTCGGAAAGAACAGAACTTAGAAACTTCTTCATAAAAGCGTATTGAGCAGTAGCTATGTAGGAGGTTTGCAGTAATGATAAAGTGCTCAAAATGAAAGCAAACCAGAGATTTAGAGTGGTTCGGTCAGTCTTGACCTACTCCACTTTTGGCTTCCTCCACCGACGAGGTCACCGACGTCAACTAGAGGCCTTCCTTCAATAGGCGAAGGCCAACTGCCCTTTTACAGTTTCACTCCTTTTGACGGGCTCAGGAGACAACCCTTACAGAACCTTTCTCTCCTCTCTTTACAACTCAAGACTTGAAGAAAAGAAAGAGGAGAACTTTTGGACTTAACACAAATTTGAGCTCTTAGAATCACAGAAAAGATCAGGAATTCGGTGTGGTTCTGTATCTTTTCAGTGCGGAATGGGTGGGGTATTTATAGGCCCCAACCCACTTCAAATTTGGAGCTCAAAACGATCAAATCTCGGAATTCCGGGATCAGGCGATTGCACCTCCTGACTGGAGAGGTTGCACCGCCTGGCAGAGCTCGAAGACTGAGCCTCTGGGCGGTGCTACCTCTGTCAGGGGTGGTTGCACCTCTCTGCCAGAGCTCGAAGACCGAGCTCAGGCGGTTGCATCGCCTGACTAGGGAGGTTGCACCGCCTGGCAGAGCTCGAAACTTGAGCTTTGGCGGTGCTACCTCCTGATAGAGGAGGTTGCACCGCCCAGTCTCACTCGGAGACTGAGCCCTGGGCGGTGCTACCTCCCTGCCTGAGCTGTTGCACCTCCCACAGCAACTTGGGCGGTGCTACCTCCCTGCCTGGGCGGTTGCACCTCCCACAGCAACCTAGGTCCGAATGGGTTGAACCATTCGACCCAACTTGAGTTCTTCAGGGGCCCAATTACCCCAAGATTAAGCTAATGGGATCACCTCCCATTTCTAACTTAATCAAAGTGCTAACTACGATTATTTCCTAAGACATATTCTACAGCTTGCTTCGGTGCGTCACTCGCTTCTTCCGGCGAGTTTCCGACGAACTTCCGTCGATCATCCGATGAACCCTCGGTGATGCTCCTACGGACTTCCGGCAAACTCCTGGACTGCGACGATCCACTTGGCAAGTTCGGACGAGCTCCTTTGGCAAGCTTATGGACTTCTCGGATTTGTTCCCGCAGAACCTCCGACGACCGTCCGAACTTCCGTCGAGCTCTCGAACTCCCAACGTGATCATTGTCATGACTCCGGCGCAACTCCTACTGCATGTCTTACTTTCATCGTAGTTAATCCTGCACACTTATCTCAACACACTGATTAGACAAACAATTGTCAATTGACTTCATCATCAAAATCCGAGATTCAACAATCTCCCCCTTTTTGATGATGACAATCAATTGATAATGGAGTTAACCTTAGCTCCCCTTGTCAATATGCCATACTTCTTGAATTTAAAAACTTTATAAATTCAAGAGACATATTCCCATTATGATTCCTATCATAATGTATCTCTTTGAAGATGATGTCAAGGCTTGACATATATTTTCAAATTTAACAAGTCTGAACGATTGTAATTATAGCAAATCATCATATTGTAAGATATCGATATGTAAAGCTGTGAAGCAAGATTTTGATATCATTACATGATGTACACATTTCATCACATGGTAAGATGTCAGTTCGTATGATGTAATTTTTGTTTGATATCTTGATACAAGGCATATGGCAATCATATTTTTCTTGGTGATGCAAGTATGGCCTAATCATAGCATCAGTGATAGCAACCATATCATCAAACATATCAGCATCAGTGATCATATCATCATTAGTGATAGCAAACATATCAATTCATATATTAGCAAACATATCAATTCATATATTTCTCCCCCTTTGTCATCAACAAAAAGCATGGTAGCATTCGCAAAAAGCATGGTAGATGTGATTCGCAAAAAGGCTTGACATGCATTGAATATCTCTTCTCCTTGTTATGTTATAGTTCGTTGCTTGAAGGAGGAAACTCATTTTTCAAAACGTTTTTATAAGAGTGTACAGGAAAATCCTATTTCAAACCGAAAATAAGATGAACTTCTTACATGCATTCGGATATGAGTAAGCTACTGATTTTCAAAAACATTTGTCACATAATTTTCAACATGTTATTTGATCAAGTGATACCAAGGCATGTAATAGTAATCAATAACGTCCGAAAAATAATTTTAACTAGTTTAAGTATTCGGACACATCAACATTCCTAATTCTCTTCTTATGAAATCAAATTGTTCTTCACTTAGTGGTTTTGTAAAGATATCAGCTAGTTGATGTTTCATATCAATGAATTCTATGATTACATCATGATTCGTAACATGATCTCGTATAAAGTGATGTCTAATATCAATATGTTTTGTTCTTGAGTGTTGTATAGGGTTCTTTGTTATGCATATTGCACTCGTGTTATCACATTTAATGGGAATATTTTTAAGATGAACTTTATAATCTTCTAAGGTATTTTTCATCCATACAACTTGTGCACAGCATGCACTTGCTGCAATATATTCAGCTTCGGTTGTTGATAGTGCAACCGAGTTTTGTTTCTTAGATGACTAGGAAACAAGGGCATGTCCTAAGAATTGACATGTTCCTGATGTGCTTTTTCTATCTAATCTATAGCTAGCGAAGTCCGCATCAGCATAAGCAATTAACTCAAGATTCTCTGATTTTGGGTACCATAATCCTAGATTTGTGGTACCATTAAGATATCTGAGTATTCTTTTAACTGCTTTGAGATGAGATATCTTAGGGTGTGATTGAAATCTAGCACAAAGTCCTACACTGAACATGATGTCTGGTCTAGTTGCAGTGAGGTAAAGTAAACTTCCTATCATACCCCTATATGTTTTTTGATCGAAGCTTTCTCCACTTTCATCAATTTCTAACTTGGTGGAGGTGCTCATAGGAGTGTTAATAGCTTTTGAGTTATTCATATTAAACTTCTTTAGTAAATTCATAGCATATTTAGTTTGACTAATAAAGATGTCATTGCTTAGTTGTTTGATTTGTAAACCTAAGAAGAATGTTAACTCTCCCATTAAACTCATTTCGAATTCAAGACTCATAGTTTTAGCAAAAGATTCACAAAGAGATTCATTCGTAGAACCAAAGATAATATCATCAACATAAATTTGAACAATGAGAAAATTGTTTTCAAAGTTCTTGATGAATAATGTAGTATCAACCTTGCCTTTTATGAAATTATTTTCAATAAGAAAAGAACTAAGTCTCTCATACCAAGCTCTTGGAGCTTGTTTTAAACCATAGAGAGCTTTAGTTAATCTAAACACATGATTAGGGAGACTATCATTTTCAAATCCAGGAGGTTGTTCAACATAGACTTCTTCGGAAATAAAGCCATTAAGAAAAGCGCTTTTAACATCCATTTGAAATAATTTAAAATTATTACTACTAGCATAGGCAAGGAGCATTCTTATGGCTTCCAATCGAGCCATAGGAGCGAAGGTTTCTTCATAATCGATATCTTCTTCTTGGTTGAAACCTTTGGCCACTAATCTAGCCTTGTTTCTAACCACGATACCATTTTCATCTTGTTTGTTTCTAAAGACCCATTTAGTACCAATTACTAAATGGTCATTTGGCCTAGGAACAAGCGTCCACACCTCATTTCTCTCAAATTGATTCAATTCATCTTGCATTGCGATAATCCATGAATCATCTTTCATGGCTTCATCAACACATTTGGGTTCAATTTGGGAGAGAAAGGCGGCGTTGGCACAAAAATTTTTAAAAGAAGATCGTGTTTGAACCCCCTTTGATGTGTCTCCTAATATTAGCTCCTTAGGATGAGCATCTACATACTTCCAATCCTTGGGTAAGGATGTTTCGGAAGTGGATGCATCCAAGTTGCTAGTTGGAGAAGGGGTTTCATTTAAATTTAAGGAATCAAAATTAACATCATCATCAATATCATTTTTCTTAATTTCGGAAATCTCATTGAAAACAACATGAATGGATTCTTCAATAATTAAAGTTCTTTTATTGAAGATACGAAAAGCTTTAGAAACCGAAGAATAACCAAGAAAGATTCCTTCATCGGATTTAGCATCAAATTTTCCTAAGTTATCCTTTTCATTTAAGATAAAACACTTACACCCAAAGACTTTAAAATATGAAACATTGGGTTTTTTGTTATTCCATAACTCATAAGGAGTTTTGGTGAGTAAGGGTCTTACTAGTACTCTATTCAAAATATAGCATGCAGTGTTTACGGCTTCGGCCCAAAAGTATTTGGGTAGGCTATGTTCATTCAACATGGTTCTTGCCATTTCTTGTAGATTTCGATTTTTTCTTTCTACTACCCCATTTTGTTGAGGATTTCTTGGAGTAGAGAAATTATGGTTGTATCCATTGAGTTCACAAAATTCTTGGAAATCATGGTTTTGAAATTCTCCACCATGATCACTTCTTATTGACGAAATCATAGAACCCTTCTCATTTTGAACAAGTTTACAAAACTTGGTAAAATATCTAAAGCATTCATTTTTTTGTTTTAAGAAGTATGTCCATGTATATCTGCTATAGTCATCAACAATGACAAAGGCGTATTTGCTACCTCCTAGACTTGATGAAGAGATTGGTCTGAACAAGTCCATATGGATCAATTGTAAGGGCCTAGAGGTGCTTATTTGATTTTTAGTCTTGAAACTACCCTTAATTTGTTTACCTAATTGGCAAGCATCACATACATTATCTTTGATGAACTTGATATGAGGAATTCCTCTTACAAGTTCTTTAGATGATATTTGTGTTAGGATCGGAGCAGTACTAAGAGGGGGGGGGGGGTGAATTAGTGCAGCGGATTAAAACTTCGATTTTAACAAAATCTTTCGTACGATAAGAACGGAACTTGAAAAGTTTAACTTGAAAGTGTATTCTTAAAGTTGCGCAGCAAGGGTAATAAGGAACTAAAGCAGTAAGAAGATTTGCAGTAATGTAAATGACAATAATAAAATGCAAACCAGAGATTACGCCGATTTTTAGAGTGGTTCGGTCAAATGACCTACTCCACTTGTGAGGCCCCTCTTCGATGAGGCTCCCACCTTCCACTAGCAAGTCTCTTGAAATGGAAGGGTAAACACCCCTCTTACAACCTTTTACAAGCAGCTCAACCTCTTACAAATTTTCAATAAGAAAGAAGGAGGAGAACTCTCTAGCAAATTGAAAACAAGACTTGCTAAGACTTTCTAAGACTTTTCTCTCAATCAAAATGCTTCTCAAAAGTTATAACCTCAGCTGAGATTTGAGGGGTATTTATAGGCCTCAAGAGGATTCAAATTTTGGGCTCCAAAATTTGAATTCTCTTAGGGTTCCCGGTGCTGGAGGTGCCACCGCCGAGCCAGGCGGTGCCACCGCCCAACGCTCGGGTGCTGGACGGTGCAACCGCCCAGCCAAGGAGGTGTCACCGCCCAGCCAGGCGGTGCCACCGCCTGGCTCTCCAATTCATTTGTTTTGCTTAATTTTAGCCCAAACCAAATCTGACTTTGGGCCCAGTTGGCCCCTAACCAGGATATAGGATTATCTCTTAATCCTAATCCTAATTACAGGTGAACTACATAACACAAAAAAAACATCCTAAGCAAGTTTTTTAACCGCGAACGTCGAGTCTTGTTCCGGCGAGCTTTCCGATGAACTTCTTCCGACGGACTCCCTGCAAGCTCCCAATCTTTGTGATGACTTTAACGAGTAGCCGAGCCTTCTCGGTGATCTCCGCGAGCCTCCGATGATTTCTTCGGCGAACTTCCGACACGTTCCCGATTTCTTCTCGGTTGGTTCCGGCAGCATCTCCGATGATTCTTCGGTCTCTTAAACGTCCATCGAGCTCGACTCCGGTATCCTTGCTTTATGTTTTCTGGTTATCGTAGTTAATCCTGCACACTTAACTCAATAATATGGATTAGATCAATTAACCCACCAATTGATTATATCATCAAAATCCGAGATTCAACAATCTCCCCCTTTTTGATGATGACAATCAATTGATGACGGAGTTAAACATAACTCCCCCTATCTATATGCCATATTATGAGAAGATAAAAAAACACTTGAATTCCATCCCATTGGATTCAAGCATAACCCGATAAGTTCTAATCGTAGAACTTATCGTTATCCTCATTAAACAATAGTAAGTACGAAACTTCGATGAAAATCATAAGTTAAATGATAAGGGACGAATTTTGCTACGACAGAAGATAAAGATTTTCAATATAAATTTCATGATATCAATCTTGTGATATTTTCAAGGATTTGCAAGTCAGATAAGACATTCATATCACACAAGTTTTTGTAATTCATATTAGTCATGCTATCGTTCTGGTGTAAGTCATCACTTCTCCCCCTTTGTCATCAACAAAAAGAGACAAGCCAGCTAATTGATGATCATAGAAAAAGGTTTAGCATTTATCAAAGATCATCATTCAAATTTGCCAGAAATAGTTTATCCAAAAGACATCATCATCTATGCAGATTAAGACAGTAGTTATCTAAAAGGAAAGATCAGTTATCGTTCAATCGATGACAAACTTGAACTTGTTGTTAAAAGCAAACATAACTGAATAAAAAGATACATCAATTTAATCCTTAGGAGGTAATCCACAGTGCTGATACATGATATCTATTTTTTCATTCATCTGTCGTAGTGTCTTCAAAATTTCAACTTGTTGATTCTGAATTTGTTCTTGCTGTGATTTGATTTGAGATAGCTCCGCCATAATGATATCTTCAGAGGAGGAAACAGGAGCTGAAGGTGCTGCGCCAAAGGGACTAGGAGGAGGAGATTCATTTCCCATAAGAATTGGTGTTTCGGGTTGTTCTATTGGTGTAGGAATTGGATCCGTCCTTCTAGGCTGCGTAACCCATATGCCATTGCTAAAAGTGCACCTAAGTCTTTTCAGCAGGTTTTTATTTATTATGTTATATCGATCATTTTGAATAGATTCTTCATCGGGTGGAATGCAAATGTCATAGGCATGAAGAATTCTAGTGATTAACCTCCCATATGGCAATATAGTATCTTTAGTCATAATATCCTGCATGTGTTGGCAAATTAAGTACCCAAAACAATTATGCTGACCGGTCATAATCCAATACATGGTTCCTATCTCTATTTGACTTATTTCGTCAAGATGAAATTGTTTGGGGAATATGATGCTTGTGATAATGTGATGAAGAATTTTAGAGTTGAAAGGCAGTAAGTGTTCACAGCTCTTGGGTAGGAAGTCAAGGTTTGGATTTGCAAAAATTGTTTTCATGGCTTCGGTATAGGTTGCTCCTATGGTTTTGACATCCCATTTACCTTTAAAATAGCATCCCCTATCTTTTTCAGTTATGCCAATTAGCTCACAAATGGTGCTGTCAAATATTCTAATGGGTGTTTCTAGAATGTAAGTGCTTAGGCTATCATTGTCCTCATATAGGTTGGCATAGAACAATCTCACTAACCGTGGATAGATTAGTTCCTCTATTTGTAGTAGAGGTAGAGCTTCTAGGTGTGCAAACCACCTAATGGGATCTAAGTCCTCTAGTTCATCCAAATCAACGTATTTTCCCTTATGGACACATCGTGTTTCAAATTTTGGAAAGCTAAGGGCTACCTCTTTTGATCTAAAAAGGTCATGGTTATATGAATCTCCTTCAATCCTTATTCCTTTTGATCTCTTAGAAGCCATTTTCTAGACAAGATGATGATGAAATTGTGAAAAATAAGCAAGAGAAAGAGAAAAGAAAAGAGGGATTTCAAGTGTTACCTTGTGGAGATTATGTTGAGAGATAGAAAGCTTGGACCACCAAGAATCCTTCTCCAATGTTTCTAAGAGTTAGAATGAGGGTTAGAGGGAATGGGAGAGGGTTTTTGAGAGGTTTTTCTTCGGGTTGGGGGCGGTGTCACCACCGGCCCTAACCCCTCGGGTTAAAAGGGTGACTCGGTCGGTGTCACCGCCAAACTGGTCGGTGTCACCGCCTGGCGCCCGAGCGCCAGGCGGTGCAACCGCCGGATCTGGCGCTGCCACCGCTGGCATCACGCGGAGGAAAGAAAAAATTTTTTTTCTTCCTTCCTTTTGTTTAGCTTCTTCCCTCAAGATCATAAGTTATACTTTAATGGATCATTTTGAATTGAAGAGGAAGGAAGAATTCAAATTCATAAACGAAGGGAAAAGAACGAGTCCTTTTTGTGAAGTTCATTTTAGGGACAATTTAGCATGCCTAATTCACTTCGGATGAATTCAAATTGGTCTTCATTCAAAGCTTTTGTAAATATATCTGCTAATTGATGCTTTGTGTCAATGAATTCTAGAACAACATCATTGTTAAGGACATGATCGCGTATGAAATGATGCCTAACGTCAATGTGCTTAGTTCTAGAGTGCTGAATTGGATTTTTAGTAAGGCATATGGCACTAGTATTATCGTATTTTATGAGAATATTTTCAAAGTGAATTCCAAAGTCTTCTAATGTATTTTTCATCCAAATTACTTGTGCACAACATGCACTTGCAGCAATGTATTCGGCTTCCGCCGTAGATAGTGTAACTGAATTTTGTTTCTTGGAAGTCCAAGAAACAAGTGCATGTCCTAAAAATTGACATGTTCTGGATGTACTTTTTCTATCTATCTTGCATCCGCCAAAATCGGCATCTGCATAAGCTATTAGATCGAATTTTTCAGATTTTGGATACCACAATCCTAAATTTGGAGTTCCTTTAAGATACCTAAATATTCTTTTAACACTCTTAAGATGAGATAATTTAGGATTAGATTGAAACCTAGCGCAAAGTCCTACACTAAACATAATATCCGGTCTAGTCGCGGTGAGGTAGAGTAGACTACCTATCATTCCCCTATATGTTTTTTGATCGAAACTTTCACCATTTTCATCCATATCTAACTTGTTGAATCTCGGATTTTGATGATGAAATCAATTGATGGGTTAATTGATCTAATCCATATTATTGAGTTAAGTGTGTAGGATTAACTACGATAACCAGAAAACACAAAGCAAGAATACCGGAGTTAAGATCGATGGACGTTTAAGAGTTCGAAGAATCGTCGGAGATGCTGCCGGAACCAACCGAGAAGAAATCGGGAACCTATCGGAATTTTCGGAAGTTCGCCGAAGAGATCGTCGGAGGTTCACGGAGATCACCGAGAAGGCTCGGCTACTCGTTAAAGTCATCACAAGATCGGGAGCTTGATGGGAGTCCGTCGGAAGAAGCTCGTCGGAAAGCTCGCCGAAACAAGACTCGACGTTCGCGGTTGAAAGCTTGCTTAGGATGTGTTTTTGTTATGTAGTTCACTTGTAATTAGGATTAGGATTAAGAGATAATCCTATATCCTGGTTAGGGGCCAACTGGGCCCAAAGTCAGATATGGTTTGGGCTTAAATTAAGCCAAACCAGTGAAATCGGAGTGCCAAGCGGTGGCACCGCCTGGTTGGGCAGTGACACCTCCTTGGCTGGGCGGTTGCACCGTCCAGCACCCGAGCGTTGGGCGGTGGCACCTCCAGCACCGGGAACCCTAAGAGAATTCAAATTTTGGAGCCCAAAATTTGAATCCTCTTGAGGCCTATAAATACCCCTCAAATCTCAGTTGAGGTTACAACTTTTGAGAAGCATTTTGATTGAGAGAAAAGTCTCAGAAAGTCTTAGCAAGTCTTGTTTTCAATTTGCTAGAGAGTTCTCCTCCTTCTTTCTTATTGAAAATTTGTAAGAGGTTGAGCTGCTTGTAAAAGGTTGTAAGAGGGGTGTTTACCCTTCCATTTCAAGAGACTTGCTAATGGAAGGTGGGAGCCTTTATATTGGTGTAATGACTTTGGAAGGTTTCTGGACTTCAGTTAAATCATGCGAAAAGTAAAGTATATATGAGCCCTTACGTTGAGGATAAGGTCTTTATTGCACAAACTTTGGGGGTTAGTGAAGGAAGCCTGCCAGTTCCTTATTTGGGTCTCCCGCTCATATCCACAGGCATTCACAAAACCCACTGTCAGCCTATCCTGCAAAAAATAAAGAATAGAATTTCTTCTTGAAAAAATAGGCTTCTATCAAAAGCAGGACGACTCGAACTCATCCGTTCTGTATTGCACTCCTACTCTATATATTGGTGTAATGCATTTCTTTTGCCTGCTGGACTTCTCCAAGATATTGAACGGTTATTAATGAACTTCTTCTAGAATGGCACAAATGATAAGGCAATGCATATGGTAAATTGGGATAGCATTTGCAAACCGAAAGATGAAGGGGGGCTAAACTTGAGAAATACTAGAGATTGGAATCAAGCATGCCTGGTACAACAATTGTGGGATCTTTTGCAAAACAAATGTTCCTTATGGTCACAATGGGTTTCTGCTAGGTATCTTTCAAAGGAATCAATCTGGGAAATTTCAACAAGAACATACCACTCTGCAGCTTGGAAAGGAATTTTAAAGGCAAAGAATTGGCTAATCAATCACATTTCGTATGCAATCTCTTCTGGAACTAGTACTAATATGTGGTACGATCCTTGGGTGAATGGGAAGAGTATATTTCAATTATATGGCGACAGAATACGAAAAGATCTTGGGGCTCCCAAAGATTGGAAGGTTTCCGAGTTCATTGCTAACGGTACTTGGTGTCTCCTTAATCCTATTTCTCCCGAAATGTTATCACTTTGGCCGACTATCATAGCTATTCCAATCAGGAACAACTCTTCAGATACACTTATTTGGCCTCATGACAATGGCAAATTTAGTGCCACATCCGCATGGAATCAAATTAGGCAAAGAAATAACAAGTGGGTCCCAAGCAGTTGGACATGGGATCGACCGGGATCACAAAGACACTCCTTATGTACATGGCAGGCCCTTCTCAATAAACTACATACAATAGACAATATGAAAAGAAAAGGTATCTATCATGTTAACCGATGCTCCCTTTGTTTGCAACAAGAAGAAACTGTTGACCACCTCTATTTTGCTTGTGATTATACAAAATGGATATGGAAGGAGATTCTCCAGCGATTTGAACTCAATAGACTGCCGCAACCAAACTTGCACCAAGAACTAGGCGACCTTATGCAATGTTTCTCAAGAAAGGGGCCTCTTACACAACTGGCAAATGTTACTTTCAGATGCGCTATTTGGTGGATGTGGAAGGAGAGATGTAATAGAATCTTTGAATGTCAACACACAAACAATGCTCAGCTCTTGAAAGAGATTATTAGAGACTCAAGATCCTGTATGGAGCATGATCTCAAAACTGAGCACTTCACCCGAAGAGAAAAAGATATTTTTATCAAATTTAATTTTGCTATTAGCTAAAGATCTTGGGAATGATGCCAAATAATGTACCCACAGGTAGTTATAGTCTACAGCATGTGTAGTCATAACTATCGCATTCGCACTCTATGAGTTACTTGGCTTTGTCTATGACTTGTATAGATAAAGCTAGTTGTAGAAACTTTACACATAATCAATTTACTTTTACTTACCAAAAAAAAGAAGGTGGGAGCCTCATCGAAGAGGGGCCTCGCAAGTGGAGTAGGTCATTTGACCGAACCACTCTAAAAATCGGCATAATCTCTGGTTTGCATTTTATTATTGTCATTTACATTACTGCAAATCTTCTTACTGCTTTAGTTCCTTATTACCCTTGCTGCGCAACTTTAAGAATACGCTTTCAAGTTAAACTTTTCAAGTTCCGTTCTTATCGTATGAAAGATTTTGTTAAAATCGAAGTTTTAATCCGCTGCACTAATTCACCCCCCCCCCCCTCTTAGTGCCGCTCCGATCCTAACAAGTGGTATCAGAGCAAGGTTATCTCTCATATTTGGTTTAATACCCAAGAGAGATGGCTTACTCCGGCATGCAAGAGGGCCATTCTATTGCACGACCACCTTTGTTTAATGGGTCGGATTACACATATTGGAAGACTCGCATGAGAATCTTCCTCATTTCTATGGACTTTGAGCTTTGGTCTATTGTCGAGAATGGATTTCAAAAATCTTCTCTTCCGATGAGCGAATGGGATGAATCGGAGAAGAAGGTTTTTGCTTTAAATGCAAAGGCTATGAATGCCTTGTTTTGTGCACTAGACAAAAACGAATTTAATCATGTTTCAATGTGTGATTCGGCTTTTGATATTTGGAGAACTCTTGAGGTCACTCATGAAGGCACTAGCCGAGTGAAAGAGTCTAAAATCAACATCCTTGTGCACTCTTATGAACTTTTCCGAATGAAACCAAGTGAGTCCATCGGAGACATGTACACCCAGTTTACGGATGTCATCAATGGACTCAAAGCTCTTGGTAAAGATTTTACTAACATTGAACTAGTAACTAAAATCTTAAGATCCCTCCCTAAAAGTTGGATTCCAAAAGTTACGGCCATTCAAGAGGCCAAAGACCTTAAAGCATTCCCTCTTGAAGAACTCATTGGGTCTCTAATGACCTACGAAATGACATGTCAAGCTCATGACGAGCTCGAGAACCCCCTTCCAAAGAACAGGAAGGATATGACACTCAAATCACAAGAAGACCACTTGAAAGGAACATCAAGTGATGAGGACAGTGACAATGACATTGCACTTTTGACTCAAAAATTTAAAAAATATTTAAGAAAGAATAAATTTAAAAATAATACAAAAAATAAATTTGAATAAAAGAAGGACCAGGTGATTTGCTATTAATGCAAAAAACCGGGACACTATAAGAACGATTGTCCTCAAGCCAAAAAGAGAACATCAAAGAAGAAGGCGTTCAAGGCAACGTGGGATGATTCAAGCGCATCCGAAGAAGAGGAGTCCAACACCGAGCAAGTTGCTCATTACGCGCTAATGGCGTTAGGAGAAGAGGTATGTGATTTATTTAATGAAGATTTATCTTTTGAAGAACTATCTATCGCTTTTCATAAATTATTTGATGAATGTAGAACTGTTAGCAAGAAGTTAAGTATCTTAAAGAAAGAGCATGCTTTGCTACAAGATAAGTTTGATAGTCTTCAAACTCCTCCATGCTCTAAGTGTGAGCACTTAGAAGCAATAAAAAATGAAAATTTGCTTCTTTAGGAAACCTTAAACAAGTTTAAGGTTGGTAGCAAAGGATTAGATATGATCCTTGCACACAAGGGTCACATCGCAAATAGAAATGGAATTGGATTTGTAAAAGGATTACATCAAAATCCTACCACTTTCATAAAAGGACATACATTACATTTTTCTTCTTATATGAAATGCAACTTTTGTTGCAAATCCGGACATATTGCCTACAAATGCCCATTTAGGAAAATTAGTTCACAAAAATTAATATGGGTTCCTAAAGGAACTATAAAGAATTCAATAATAAATAACAAAGTTAGTGGGTCAATTTTTGAGGCACCCAAAATCAAATATACCTAAA